>NC_043700.1:94846269-95096664 GCF_006229205.1 Suricata suricatta
CATGTGAGAGGGTTTTCTTTTTTTTAATATTTTTACATTGTAGTACTTGTTTTGCTTTTGCTTGTTGGTGGTGTTTGCTTATTTAATACATTCCGTCAGGTACAGAAATTACATGCTGTTTTTTTCCCCTTGGGAAGTGTGTCTTGGGTTTTTCCCTTATTATTTTCTTTACTTTTTTTTTCTCTTCTTTTTTTTTGGTGGTGGTGGTGGTTATGTTTAAATGAAGTTGCTTTTATAGCACCAAAGACTTAATTATACATTTCCTATATAAAAGGTAGCTACTTTTTTGCATGGACTTCAAGTATATTGTAGTATAGAGGTGGAATTTAAGGAAAGGTATTAAGCAGGCTGTGTTTTAGCTTATGGGCAAGTAATAAATTGTATCATTTATCTTGAATGTATCATAGATAAGCTGCTATATAATGATTGCCACTTCAGATAGCTGTGAAATTAGGTGATTAAATAGTTGTTACTTAACCTTCTAATTTCTGTATAAGTCTAATTACATGAAATAGAAGTTGGGGCTTTGATTTATTATTTTGCTTTTCTGTTTGGAGTGTCATTGTAACTACTGAATTGTAAATGATGGAAAATAATTGCATATGTTAAAAAAATAAATTGTGTTATATTCAGTAATGCTCCTAATACTCAAATTTTTCATTATTGTTATATTCATTACTGTGATCTGTGATCAGTGATCTTTGATGTTACTATTGTAATTATTTTGTGGGCCCACGAACCTTGCCCACATAAAACCGAAAACTTAATCAACAATATTATGTGTGTTCTGACTGCTCCAGCAACTATCTTTTTCCCAATCTTGTCTCTCTCCTCGGGCCTCCCTCTTCCCTGAGATACAACAATATTGACATTAGGCCAATTAATAAACACACAATAGCCTCTAAGTGTCAAGCAAAAGGAAGAGTTGTACATCTCTCAATTTAAATTAAAAGCTAGAAATGATTAACCTCAGCAAAGAGGGCATGTTGAAAGCCAAGGTAGGCCAAAAGCTAAACCTCTTGTGCCAGTTAGCCAAGTTGTGAATGCAAAGGAAAAGTTCTTGAGGGAATTAAAGGTGCTATTCTAGGGAATAAATGAATGATTAGAAAGCAAAATATAGCCTTAATGCTGATGTGGAGAAATTTCAGTGATCTGGGTAGAAGATCAAACTAGCCATCATGTTCCCTTAAGCCAAAGCTAAATCCAGAGCAAGGCCCCAACCTTCTCAATTCTATGAAGGCTGAGATTGGTGAGGAATCTGCAAAATAAAAGCTTGAAGCTAGCACAGGTTGGTTCATGAAACTTTAATTAAAGAAGTTATCTCTGTAACATAAAAGTGCAAGATGAGGCAGCAAATGCTGATATAGGAGCTGCCGTGAGTTATTCAGAAGATCTGGCTAAGATCGTTAACGAAAGAGGCCTGATAAACAACAGATGTTCAGTGCAGAAAAGACAGCCTTCTTTCTACTGAAAGGTGCATCTAGAACTTTCATAGTTAAAAAGAAGTCAAAGTCTGGCTTCAAAGCTTCAAAGGACAGGCTAACTTTTTTCGCTAGAGGCTAGTGCAGCTAGTGACTTTAAATTGAAGCTAGTGCTCATTTATCTCTCTGAAAATCCTGGAGCCCTGAAGAATTATGGTAAATCTACTCTGCCTGTGTTCTAGTAATGGAAGAACAAAGCCTGGATGACAGCATATATATTTACAATACATTTTACTGAATATTTTAAGCCTACTGCTGAGACCTACTTCTCAGAAAAAAATATATATATATGACTTTCAAAATATGACTGCTTATTGACAAGACATCTGGTCACCCAAGAGCTCTGATGGAAATGTGCAAGATTCATGTTGTTTTCATGGCCGCTAACTCAACATCCCTTCTACACCCCATGGGTAAGGAGTGATTTTGACTTTCAAGTCTTCAATTTCATAATGCAATAGCTGGCATGGATGGTGAATCTTCTGATGGATCTGGCCAAAGGAAAAGTAAAGACTTCTGGAAAAGGTTCATTATTCTGGATATAATTAGGAACATTATGATTTATGGGAATAGGTCAAAATATCAACATTACTAAAATTTAGAAGAAGCTAATTCCAACCTTCCTGGGTGACTTTGCAGTCTTCAAGACCTCAGTGAAGGAAGTGATTGCAAATGTGGTGGAAACAGCAGGAGAACTAGAATTTGAAGTGGAGCGTGAAGATGGGATTGGCTTGCTGCAATCCCATGGTAAAACTTGAACAGATGAAGATTTGCTTCTTAGGGATGAGCAAGGAAAGTGGTTTCTGAGATGGAATCTACACCTCATGAAGGCACTGTGGAAACGATTGAAATGACAAAAAAGGATTTACATTATTATATGAACTTAGTTGACAAAGCAGCAGCAGGGTTTTAGAGGACTGCAAATTTGAAAAAATTTCTACTGTGGGTAAAATGCTATTAAACAGGATCACATTGCATGAAAAATCAATCAAGAAAAGAAGAGTTAAGCAATCTGGGCAACTTTACTGTTGCTTTATTTTAAGAAATTGACTCAGACACCCAGCTTTCAGCCACCACCCCCCGATCAGTCAGGAGCCATCAACATCAAGGCACAATCCTCCATCAGCAGAAGTATTATGATTCACTGAAAGCTCTGATGATGGTTAGCATTTTTTAGTCATAAAATATGTTTTAATTAAATTTATGCACATTTTTAGACATAATGTCATTGCACACTTAATGGACGACAGTATAGTGTAAATATAACTTCCATATTTACTAGGAAACCAAAAACGTTATTTGACTCACTTTATTATAATATTTACTTTATTGCAGTAGCCCAAACAAATCCATAGTCATCTCCAAGGTATGTCTGTGCTTCTTACTTTATAGTTATTCCAAATTCAAATTGCTCTCAATCTTCATTTCATTTCATCGTATCCTTCTCCATCTCCACTGACTACCCTTATGTTACAATACACCCACACATGCACACACACTCATTTGCTTCCTGCTTATCATATGCTTCCTATTTCGGCTAATGGCATCAACTTCCACTCTCTCACTCAGAGATGAAACATCGGACTCATTTGGGGTTTCTTCCTTACTTCATCATCTGTCTAGTCAGTCATCAAGTTCTGAATAGTCCACATCATTTGATTGTTCTATTGCTACTGTATTGGTTCAGACAGTTGTCATCTTACTATTATAATAACTTTTTTGTTCACTTTCATGCAAATATACTCTTTCAGCTCAGTCCATCCTCAGGGGCAGCAGTGACCAGACATTTTCATAAGGGGTTAGAGTATGTTAAGCTTTGCAGGCCATAGTTCTCTCCCTCAACTATTCATTTCTGCTAATAGAGTGTGAAAATGGAGAAACAGAATATAGAAATGAATGTTCCAATAAGACTTTATTTACAGACAGATGACATGCCAGGCTTAGCCCATTTGGTATAGTTTGCAGACTCCTGCTGTAGGACTTTGTCCTAAAAACTGACAATAACCCTTAATATTTTCTGCTGAATTACCTTATCTACAGGAATATTTCCCAGTGATAAGTTCCCTTCAGTCATATGGGATTGTAATCTTGCCAAACGCGAAATTCTCTCTACTATATTAAACATGCAGTCAACCTGACATTCAATTCCAGGTGAAATTTTTTCATGGGTTCTATCTTCATGCATATTAACTTGCACTTTAGTAGCAACAAATAATGGGGCAAATAATCAATGAATAATTTGTTATTAGCTGCTACTGTAATAATGGTTTAAAGTTACTTTATTGTGGAATGATGTTTCTTAATTTCCCATTGATTTTCCATTAATCATTCTTCTTAAAGCTCTTTACCCACTCAGGTTGAGATACGGTTCATGGAAAGGGCAAAATGCAGCCAAGCCAAGACAAGAACTATTTGTTCGGTTTAATCTTTTGAAGTTCATTTTACGTACAAAACTTGTGAAAGATATACTTTTCATCTGTGAGAGTCAGGTTGTGTTGAGAGGAAAAAATGGTATGCAGATTTATTGTGCTTTGAAATTTGGTCCCTTGCTGATCCTGAGGAGACTGCGTTTCCCAGGGTTAGTTCATTCCTAGAGATAGCAAGGGACTCCCCTGGGTTGTGGCTTTTATATGCAGGCAGACCAAATGCTCAACTACACCTTCTTTATCAGACTTTCACAGGCTGAGCACATTGACTCTGCCCTAATATCACCTCCGGGCCAGGTGCCAAACAACTAGGGGAAACCCCCACACCCCAGAGCCTGTTGAAATTATTCCAAAAAGCCAATCCCATATCTGTTTAGCTCGTGTACCCTGCTTTGCCCATTTCTTTCCAATTAAGATTTTTGCCCATGCTTTACCCTTGTTCCTCTGCCTCCTGACCCACTTTCCCCAAGTGGCATCCACACGCCTTCTGTTTCTAGGGATCTGTGAGTATAAAATTTTCCCTCATAACAATCATTTCCATATCTCTGTGTCTTACCATACATGTTCATGTACCTGATTGAAATAAATGCTGAGTACCTCCGAGAACAAGGCTCCAGAGGTCAAACATGGAACCTGATCATAGAGTCTTTCCTCTGTCTCACAAGGTGGCAGGTTCCCTTCTCAACTCCCACCAGAGCCTTTTCCAAGCGGTCTAGTGCCTCTCAAAACTACTTCCCAAGCAAAAGAGAAGGAATAAGTACAGTTAATTGGGGGAGGAGGGGAGGTGGCTGTCTGCTTGGACACTGCTTTGAGTGATTTGGAGCAGGTCAACTTTAACCAAAAAGGGAACATGTATTCTGTGGCTTTTCAAAGCAAAGCAGATTTTCTCTTTCCCACACAAGTATACATAGATTTCAGCCCCTTCTTTTTTTTCAGGGACTTGTTTTGGCTCACAAATCCCTCTCAAAATTATCATTTGCTTAATTGATCAGTCTACCTCACTCACACACACATACACACACACACACATGCACACAATTTATGAATATCAAGATGAAAACAAAATAAGATGCCCTTGGGTTTGAGTTGTAGGTCCTCTAAAATGTGGAACTTGTGGCAGAATCCCTGTTATGTGGGACTCAGAAAAGTATTAAATCTATTAGATATTGACTCATGAGAAATATATACCACTTTAAGACAGTATGGTATTGCTAAAATAATGGAAATCTTCCCCAAACCCAGAAACAGACCAGACACTTATAAAAATCATGATATTTGACAGAGAAATAATAAAAAATGAGTAAGAAAAGTTTCAATAAATGGTCCTATGACAATCGCTTATTCCCAAAGAAGAAGCCACACAGAGTCCTAGACCTAAGTTCTACAACCTGTCCAGTGTTTCTTCTGCCACCTTCCATTGATCAAAGCAAGTCACAAGGCCAACCCAATTCGACACAGTGAAGCACCAGGTTTTGAGAGAGGAGCAGCAATGCCATATAACAAAGTGGTATGGACAGAGAGTGGCTTGGGTCATTAAGTAGAGATTGCCAGATTTAACAAATAAAAATACAGGAATTCTAGTTGAATTTTAATTTTAGAAACAATTTTGACTTAGTATAGTTAGGTCCCAAATATTACATAGGATGTACATGCACTAAAAAAATTCATTGTTTATCTGCTCCAAATTTAATTGGGTGTCCTATATTTTATTTTACAGCACTAATTAATTGTAATTATTAAAATGCTTACCACAAACATGGAGTTTTAATTTATATAAAACAGTCATGGCTTAACTTTGGAAATCGTGGCCAATAAATGTTGCTAAAAATATATGTATGAGAAAACATTTTAAAGTGTAGGAGTTTAGAGCTCTTCATAAGTACTAACAGCTTATCAGTAAACTGGCAAGCCCAGAAAAGTGATTTCTATGTAACTATTTCATTATCTTTAGATGCAGGATTCTTCCATTCATCAGTTGACTAAATGTACAAGTCAGATCTACAAACCTATTCATATTCATTTTCCTTCTCACATCTCTCCCCAGTGCATTGAGAGAATGAAGAACTATCCATCTAGTCATTACAGTATTGTAATGATGGATCGATAGTTCCACTGTCCCTCAGCTCTTATCTTCCAGGACCTGTTCTGATCTCTCCACCAGTAGAAAACTGCAGTCACTGACCAGAAGGGAGCTCCTCAGCAGGTCACACAGGAGATGCTCAGAAGAGCATAACAGTTTTCTGGGAATACATGATAGACTTTATAATATTTCTAAAAAAACCTTAATTTGGAAAGAATAGTACTATCTAATATTTATTTTTATCTTTGACCTTTAATCATGGTTTTACTGAATTCCTTTAGGGTGCATAACTCTGCCCTGGGCTTGGGATACATGAGACCCTTGTCCTTAAGGAATACGATTTAGAAGATGAGAAAAACAGAAATGTAAATATATAAAAATAAAAGCATGGAAGTCATTTTTCTAAAAGCTGAAGAAAAGGGAGGGCTATTATCCAAAAAGCTTTAGTGAAGTAAGGAGATCGTGAAGTGAGTTTAATGGGGGCGATCGTGGGGCAGACTGAGCAGAAAGAAAAAAAAACTGTAGCAGAGTCTACTGATTGTTCTACACGATCCTGTGTCCCCTTTTTTACTTTAGTTTAGAATCTTTTTGGGGCATCTGAGTGGTTCAGTCAGTTAAGCGTCTCACTCTTGACTTCTGCTCAGGTCATGATCCCAGTATTATGGGACTGAGCCTAAGTCAGGCTGCGTGCTGAGCCTGCTGAAGAGCCTCTCTCTTCCTTTCTCTCTCTCAAATAAAAAAATTAAAAAAAAATCCTTAGAGTGTGGCTGGGTAATGTGGTCACCTGAAATGCAGACCACAATACTCAGATTCCATTGCAGCGAAGTGTGGGCTTGTTGTTTTTAGCCAATAGAATGTAAATGAAAACTTTGTGAGCAATTTCCTGAAAACGTCCTTAGTGAGGGGAGCAGGGCTAGCTTTCTTCAGCCTCTCCTTGCTGGCTGGAATGCTGACAAGGGCAGCAGCAAGAATAACCCTCTGGAAATGTAAGGTACGAGGCTGAAGGTGGTGGAGCTGCAAGACCCACCAAAGAAGCCTCAGTCTGGGACACTCCGCAGTGCCACAGCGCTCACCCCAGGAGCGCACCTGCAGATTTCATTTTCATGACTGAACATTTGTCCTGTTGAAGCACCACTGTGGCGATATTCTACAAAATAAAATGGTAACTACTCATAACGGATATCTAACTTAATGGTAAAATGAACTGCTTAATAGGAAATCAAAACTCTGGATACCAGAATATATTTCCAAAAAGGAGTGATCTTGTAATGCTATTAGAAGCCTGTTATCCCCCAGGGCCATTCAAGCCGGTTTCCAACTGAAGACCAAGGCAATGAGAAAAATATTTGAGACCAACTCTAAATGAGCCTGTCATTGAAGAGATTTATTTCCAAGAAGAGATCATAGGGTCAAAAAAGAAAAATAAGAATCATTTGCATTGAAACAGCTCTAGCCAGTTCCTACAAATTGGGCTGAAAATAAGTGCAAGTTGAAATTGCTGTGAAATTAAATATAACTTCTGGCCAATTTCTCTTAGTCCTTAAAGATGGCTGCTATTGATTTGTGGAATAGCCAGCAAAACATTTCACACCATGCACCATCTTCTGAAATATCAATCTGCACAGGATAAGATAACCAACTAACTTAGGGTACTTTTAACAAAACTTAATTTCCTATAAATTTAACTTGACTTCACCTCCCCTCCACCAGCTAACCAAGTACAGAATAAGCATACAAATTTGGGCATTCCTTAGCAATTTGAAATATTTATATCAAGAACAATTAATTGAAAGAAACTTTCTATTCCCATTATCAAGCCATTAATAGAATCCTCCAACTAATTCTAAAAGCATAGAACAGATATTCCTTAATTTTTTTATTATTTTTGATTTCTTGCTTTTAAAGTTGCATAAATTTATTAGACTGGTGTTTTAAACTTAGATGGTATAAATTTTTTTCCCTAAGTTCTACCTATACTTTTCCACAAAGAATTTTAAAGGCAGTTGGAAACTTCTATTTTAATAACATATTTTATGTTATAGCTTTTATATTCAGGAAAGGTAGATATTTCTGTGGCTCACCTTTTGGTGACCTTCCACAAGAGACGCCAGCGATGGCTGTTCTGGCAAACCCTGTGGCAGAGTGGAGTTGATAATGGCCTCCACACTTTTCTATGCTCAGTGAGCAGGGTAGCCAACCCCAACTCCATTATGACTGGGAAAGTGGCCACTCTCACTTAGTTCCACAGAAGCAATGAAAGATGTTGAAAACAGATCCACAAAATAAACCCTGCTGTAGATATATGATTCAAGTATTCCAATCTCGATATGAAGTCTCTTACCAAAATCTGTTCAGCCTGCCATTCATTTTAAAAGGTGATGAGGCAAAATAATAAACTAGAGAGACAACTAGAAGACCCTAAAAAGTTCAAATATCCATATATTGTTTATATACATTTATATAAGACTAGCCAAGCCACTCTCTGTAATACAGCATCCCTGCTTTTTTTACATCTCAACTCACTCAAGTCACTGTTGAATGAGGGTCATCAATGATAACTTAATAAAGAAATCCACCAGAAGCTTATCAGCCTTTGTTTAACATGACCTTTTTGTAACCCCTGACAATGATGAATACTTCCCACCTCCAGAAAATTGTCTGCTCCCTTGGCTTCTATAGCACTAGTTGCTCTTGGTTTACCTCTCACCTCTCTGAGCAATCCTTCTAACTGTACTTTGCTGCCAGTCCCTGAAGTATTCATGTATCCTAGGACCTTGGTCATGGTATTTCCTTGCACTGCACATTCCTGTGGTTCATGTACCATTCAACTGGTACAGGATCCCAATTCTATAGTATTATCAATCTCAGAACACTCCCATGATTCATTGCTGTAATATAAGTTGTACTCTGGAATTTTTTTTCACTAGAATACCCCCAAAGAAACCAAATCTGTCCCACGGCAGATTTACTTCCTAAATATCTTCTCTCTCTCACCTCATCTTCATCCAGCCACAAAATCTTATTTATTCTATAGGCTAAATATCCTTTGTATTCATCACTTTCTCTTAATCTCCATTCCCATTGATCCTTACTGAGTGGTCAGCTGGACCACTGCAAACATCAAAAGAAAAACAAGCAGAAACCATCCTAATAACCTTCTTGCTTTTAATTTCATCCCATTTGCATTCTTATAGCAGTTTATGTGATTCTACTAAAATGTTTAATATGGCCACTTTCTTATTCAAAATATTATAATGGCATTCCCTCACTGATAAGGTCAATATCTGTATCTTTAGCAGGCCATGAGAAGCCATTCATACTCTGCACGCATTCACTTCCAAGCTCATCTACCACTTTCCACACATTCACCTAAGCTTCAGCCTCTTCAGACACTTACATTCACTCCATGTGCTTTGATCTTTCTTACCTCTGTGGCTATGTTCATGCTGATTTTGCTAACTGGAAATTCCTCCCTTCTTCTCCTGCTTGGAAAAGTTATCTTTTAAGATTCACACAAATATCCTTCCTCCTGGGGCCTTGTCCTGTGCAGTACTTGATATCCTCTTTCTTGAATTCCTCTGCATTTTGAACATGTTTTTATTACAGCAAATTACACAATGGCTTATAAGCATTTCTTTACATGTGCATGTTTGCCTTACAAAGGAAAGGAACCATGTCTTATTCATTTTTCTATGACCAACACCAGGCACAGTGCCTGGTGCTCAAAAGATGTTTGCTTTATTAATATTAGGCATTAAAAGGAGTATACAGATAAAACACATATGGTTTTTGATTCAAGGAAATACATTGAAAATTTAGAGATTTATCATGGGAAAAGATACGGATTTGCTTTTATTCCACCAGAGAGTAAAACAAATAAAATTTACAAAGAAACAAATTTTTGTTTAATAAAATAATGTGTTCACTAATTCTTGGAGTTATCCAACAAACAAACAGGAAGTACCAAGAGTCAATGAGTCTCCCATTACTGGATTCGGCTGAAATAATATGGCCTAATCAAACAGAAGGTGAGTTATATTCAATATTTGTATTGGATGAGGGTTTAGACCTCCACAAGTCTGATGTTACTCTATGAGAAAAAAGAGATACATTTTGAATAATTTTGAAAAAAAATCTCTGGAGGGAATAAGATTATGTGATATCTCTGCCTTAACTTTGTGTTTAAAATGCTAAAGTTAAGGTAGATTCAACAATGATAACAAGAGTTCACTGAAATATTATAATTCTACAATATTCTGGGAATGCATAACTAGAGACATTGTACTGGAGTTATTTGGAAGGAAAGCAACAAATACTTAACTGATTTGGGGTACTTAGAAAAGATGGACATATAAGTCAAGAAACGGAAGGTCAAACAGCACCTCAGTTACCAATAAAGATAAACTTTGTTGCCTGATAAGCCACATTCTTCTGCAGCCATAGTAAATAACCCCTGCATTAAAAATAGCCTCCCACCCACCCAAAAAAAGGTGCAGGCTTCCCCTGCTGAGCTGCCAGAGAGTGGAAAGCAGAGCAGCAGAAATATTGGGAAGACCATGGAGCTAACTTGGTCTTGTTTCCTCTTTATTTTCAATAATCAATGGAGGACGGTGAGTGAGGAGGTGGAAAGAAGTTAGAAATGCTTCTTTTACAAGTTCTTCAGGAAAGATCAGAGGAATTTTCTTCATGAAGAGGAATGAAGCATAGGATGGTTTTATTATACTCACAAGAGGAATGTCATCTTTCAGTTGCCTTTTAAACTACAATTAGCTTTACATGTCATAAAACACAATCTTGCTCAATTCTAAAGACTAACCTCTTTCTTTAGAATGACTTGTTTTACTGTTTACTCATGCACCCATGCATTCAACAAACATTTGATAAATGCCAACCATGCTTCTGGTTCTTTTTGCTAGTGATCAAAGACAAATAAGGATGCCTGGATGGCTCAACTGGTTAAGCATCCAACTTCAACTCAGGTCATGAACTAATGGTTCATGAGTTTGAGCCCTGTGTTGGGCTCTGTGCTGACAGCTCAGAACCTGGAGCCTGCTTCAGATTCTGTGTCTCCCTCTCGCTGCTTCTCCCCCGCTCACGCCCTATCTCTCTCTGTGTCTCTCAAAAATAAATAAATGTTAAAAGATTTTTTATAAAAGACAAATAAGCCTCTGTCTCATTAAAGAGATCTAGCTGGAGAAATGGACTATTAACCAAGAAGGAATAGAAAGAGGATGAGGAGGAAGAGAAGTGAATATTATACTGTGAATACATATACAGGAATATTATACTGTGAATCCAAAAGTGAAGAAGAAATTAATTACTGGAAAAAAGGAAAAAGAACATGGTGATTGAAAATGCCCAGGATGAAGTGGAGTCCTGATTCAGGCTTTGGATGATTAATGCGAACTTACTAGGAGAAAGTGGGCAGGAACAAAGTTATCTCTGAAAAAAGAATGCTCATGAGCAAAGTTACAGACATTTGCCTATGCAGAGCTTCATAAAGCACTAAGCAAAAAGGAAACTATGGCACAAGATTTGATATGTAAAATAAACATATTTGATATCTATAATATATGCAGGGGCACCTGGATGGCACTCAGTTGAGTGTCCAGCTCTTGATTTTGGCTCAGGTCATGATCTCACAGTTCGTGAGTTCAAGCCTCACTTCAAGCTCTGCACTGACAGCATGGAACTTGCTTGGGATTCTCTCTCTCTCTCTCTCTCTCTGTCCCTCCTCCACTTGCACATGCATGCATTTTCTCTCAAATAAGTAAACATAAAAAATAATAAAATACATAAAACTTTCACATTTAACTGATGTTTTTCTAAAGCAAGGAACTTTGGTATAGTTTGATATGGTTACAAGGGGCTAGAAGTGAGACATTTTGAACTAGTTAATAATAATCAAATGATTTAGGGATTTATCCATTAACCATTAATAAATACACTCTGTATCCCTCATCTTTGGTTAAGTTCCAACAGTCATATCTCAGAGGTCTTGGCACTTGATGTCTGAATTTAAGAATTTATGTCTATAATATAAAGACCAAAAATATTTTGCTTCTGGGTCATTAAAATTTTTAGAATAAATAAGCCATTCCCTTGCATCCTCTCTATTTGGTAGAATGCCATTCAGGAATGTGTTGCCTTCTGAATTCTTAGGGGAAATAAAGCAGTACTCTTATTAAGGAAATCCATTTCCTCCAAAAGGATAAAGTATGACAAGGACTGTTTTTCAACTTAATGTAAATTTCATAACATCAGCTGTGTGTCACAAACTGCTGGATGGAGAGGTTCTCATGCCATACCTGCAGAATACACGTGCTCAGAAAGACAGAAATTACATTCACTTCAGCACAGGAACATCCTCCATACAGCGCTTTTAGATCTACAATGGTGCATCTACTCCTGTCTCTTGAAGTCACTCTATTAGATACCTTCTTTCAGAAGAGCTAAAATGATGAGAGTTTGTTCCTTCTCCTTTCTCCCTTCCTCCCTCCCTCCCCCTTCTTTCCTTCCTTTCCTCCTTCTTCTTCTTCTTCTTCTTCTTCTTCTTCTTCTTCTTCTTCTTCTTCTTCTTCTTCTTCTTCTTCTTCTTCTTCTTCCTCTCTCTCTCTTCCTCCCTCCTTCTCTCTCTCTTCCTCCCTCCTTCTCTCTCTTTTTTCTTTCTTTCTTTCTTTCTTTCTTTCTTCCTTTCTTTCTCTCTTTCTCTCTTTCTCTCTTTCTTTCTTTCTTTCTTTCTTCCTTTCTTTCTCTCTTTCTCTCTTTCTCTCTTTCTCTCTTTCTTTCTCTCTCTTCACAGATACAGCACCAGTAATCGAAAAGCCTGACCTGCAACTGACAATTCAACTTATCCAGGACTATCTCTAAGTACAAGGTCCACATTATCTCAGCCTGCATCCTGTGTAATTACAGTATTTGGCTGGCACTGCTGAACAGGGGCTGAAATCCATCAGGTTCTAGTTAATCTGCCTTGAGTAACCACAGCTGGTTGGCCGGAAGAAAATGATTATGAAGGAAAGTTGTTGTGTCTTAATAATAAAGATAACTGATATGCAGGGCAGGATGGCTCTGAAGTTAACCTTTTCCTATATATGAAGATTGTATAATGTAAAGGAAGAGGAGTTACTTCTGTAAAGTCTTTTCTATTTTGTATTTTGTGTCTCCTTTTTTTTTTACCTTATCTAATTTCCCACTGATCCCAAATTTTCATTACTCTTCAGTGAACCACATAGATTAACCCTTTGAATGTTTTCCAAACAGACCAAATGAGAAATTTAATGAGCATGAGATCATCTTCCTTCTTTTTAATTAGTCTTCCAACTTAATTTTGTCTTGTTTTATTAAGAATCAGTTTATCTTGCTAATGCTAAGGCTGTGAGTTATTCACACTCCAGACAGGATGAGGATGAATTTACATGGTGATATTAGATTAGATTAGTATGTCTAATGATATGTGGCATGGTGCAAGCTGTGCATTCAACACTTAAAACAGACTTACAGAGTTGGAGAAAACTCCCGATCACCGGCTATACAAAATGGGCAACTCAGCACTCTTCCAGTTCAATGATTTTGACTCCTTCCTACAATAGAAGCTGATCATAAAATTACTTGTCCAGCAATTGTGGAAAGGCACAGATGGTGCTATGGTGGTTAAGAGCACAGTCATTCCCTGCTCTGCCATCATTAGCTGTGTGACCTTGGGCAAATTACTTAACCTCTCTGTGCCTAAGCATTCTCAAATTTAAAATGGAAATGATAATATTAATAGCTGCCTTATGTGATTACCATGAGGATTAAATGACTTAACAGATCTAAAGCACTTACAACCATGCCAGGCATTTAATAAGTACGGTAAGTGTTCATTGTTGATATTAAAACAGCTGAAGAAACTGAACTGGCTGGATCAAGATCCTGTTGTGTAGTCAGTAAGTACGCTTGCAAGGTCTTTAGCTCTAAATTCTTGTGTTTGATACTTGACTTTAGGCTATTAACATTTAACCAGAGGCTCATAAATAAGATGAACTATGGTTAAACCCATCATGTTAATGTGTCTACTTATAAGAAAATAAAATTGCACATAAAAATGGTATGCCACAGATTTCATTTGGCAGGGTAGGATAAGAACAAGAGAAGACGAAGGAATAATTTGCTACAGGCCAATGGGCCTGGAAATGGTGGCTCTCAGCCTCTGCTTTATTCCACTGCGGTCATTGCCCTTACAGCACAGGGCCAGCATGACTGTGGACACTCCCCCTCTAGAGGAACTCATTTTAGTTTCTGGGTTTCCAAGTTCATTTTGGCATTCATGATTTGGCTACCACACTGACTCTTCTTTCTTCATAATTACATCTCTAATGTAAGTGCATCCAGCAATGATCCTTAATTACATCCTCTTAATTACATACCTACTCCAGATGCATGCCAACTTGTCTTTGTCAGTGTTTAGTCAACTGGTTAATACTAAACTAAACAAATACATAGGCACATAAGAAAATCACCAGTGGGGGCTTTGGGGTCAAAAGATATGCTGAGGAATATGTATTTTAAATAATTTCTCTTAATTCTTTGGCGGTCTTTTAAGTTTTAGGAATTGTTTTTAATCATGTTACAGTACCTCTTCGTTCTTCACGGATCTTATCTGAATGTCTAAAAGAGAACAAGGAAAAAAGTTTGAAGACAGACTCTAGACGTCCATTGTGTATGTGTTTGTAAGACATCCTCTATACATTTATGTATTGTTGTTGATCTTGCAATATCTTCCTTTATCTTAGCTGAGTATAATACATAAAAGTCAAAACATGTCAAAAATTTTTATATCTAGATAAAAAAGTAAACATTCATTTGAGAATCATTTTGGTGTGTTTTATAATCTAAATTGAATTTGTATCTAATTACCTATTTCTCACCTTAGTAAATCTGTACAGCTCTTATTAATGCCAAGGAAACTTACTCAAGTGTCCAAATGAAAAGATAATTTAAGAATGTATGTATTTTGAAAAAGAACAACCACTGTCAATTGAAAAAGACAAAAACTTTCTTTGTTAATGTCTGATATGGAAGGGTGTGGGGAAGATTGGGGGGACCACCTGTTTTTTCAGTTATTGAGAAGAAACTGCTTTCCAGGCATCATCTTTTTAGATGGAGTTCATAATGGAGGATTTTAAGATCTTTTTTTGCTCCCAAAGTGTACCTCTAGATATAAGAAAGAGATCATATGTAATCAAATCACTTCAGTGAAACATTAGGTCAAATTCTTTTAAACATATCATTATGAAAATAGAATTTTCATAAAAGCTCACTTTCTGGGGTTTTTACTTTTATAAAGCAGTGGTCTTTTTTTATTTAATAATATTCAGTGCTGCTTGTGTTTCCATTCCTATACTGAGCTTCCTAACATCTGTTTTCCATTTTTCTTTAATTTCCACTCATGACCTTTGGCCTATTCTCTGTGTTTGGAAAAAAACAGGAATTAAAGTTGACATTATCTCTATGCCTTCTCCAAACTGCATAAATTCACATTCTTAGCCTGCCTTATATCTAAATACAGGCTTTCTGACCACAAAAGCAATTTGTCTACCTATTGTTAAGGACGACGTTTCATAATGTTCACAATAGAAATGGGCCACCTCAGAGTCGGGGTCTCAGGCACTGCCCGGGCTTCAGAGCACCAGGATATTTGTTCTAGATTTGTGTCCACTGTGGAAAATTGCTCTGGCCTAGTCCACTGTTCTAGAAAATTCCCAAAGCCTGACAGAATATAAACTTCTTTTTATAGTTATAGCACTTAGTCTCTTGCATGAGACTAAAGAATGTGATAATAATATGGTATGAGAATTATATCATACACATTTAAAAACATTAGGCAAATGAGGAGGTATTCAGTGATAACGCTTAAGAAGCTAAAGTATTCACCAAAAGTAATGATGAATTAACCAAAGAATATTATACTGATGCAGACTATGCATTATAACACAGAAAGCCTGAGCTATATAGAATCCAGAGTTGACAAATATTCTCAACAGGTTTGTGAATAAGTGAGGGATTATCCAAGGAATCCCATGTTTTTTTTTAATGATGCTGAATGTAGTGTAATGCGTATTTCTTTATTTCCTTCTTCTAACTGAATTAAAATTTACATACAAAAAAGTACATAGAACTTTTGTATACAACTTGGTGACTTTTTCATGAGTATATACTTATGTTCCATGCCCTCTTAGGCAGAATATGCCTAAAGAAGATTAAGTTTCCTTGCTATTTCAGGCTCAGAAATGATTGTGTTAAAATATTATAATCCCCTCAAGGTCTAGACCTCTTTGTTCTGACATTAGAAGAAGTTTGTGCTTTATTTTATTTTGGTTCTTTTTGTCTCCTGTAGATTTTCTGTCTCCTTTTTTTGTTTTTAACTTAGTTATCTTTCTGTACCTGGTCCTACTGTCAGGTCAAATAAGATTTTCAACAAATGTTTATAGTAATGAATTGGATATTGGACATCCATGCTTGTGGGCATTACATGTGTAGTGAAAGTGAATGATATTGAGTATTTTTGTTCTAAAAAACAAATGCAGTAAAACCTTGGATTGTGAGTAACTTGTTCTGTGAGTGTTCCTCAAGACAAGTGAATTTTCTAATAAATTTTAACTTGATAAATGAGCCATATCTTGCAGTAAAAGTACTACTTGATGCTGAATGTCACATGATCACAAGTGAGCCAATGGTTCTTGAAATTCACTTTGATATACAAATGCTTTGGATTACAAGCATGTTTTCGGAATGAATTATGCTTGCAAACCAAGGTTTTACTGTGTCAGTAATGCTAATGAGTTTTTAAAGATTAGAAAATATCTTGCTTATCCAAACTGGAATAAGACTTGCCACATTAATATTTGATGAGCTCTGTTGACTGTAGAGCTACTTGTGCTGCCAGCTGAGAACATGAGCTACAACAATGCTAGAAGAACCCAAAAGAGGCAACAAGAAGATTGGTTGAGAAATGGCTATAATCACATTACAGAATGAGATAAATCCCATGAAAAACTATTCAACAAACAGCCTGCCTCAGCAGTATAGAGGTTACATACAGACTTTGTTTTATGTGTTTGAAAATTTCAGAGACATTTAGCTTTACTATGTTCAGAACTGGCAAAGATCATGCTACACAAGCTCGAAAAGTTTCTTTGATTTTTTTTACAACACAAATCGTCAGTAGGAAAGGCTGGAAGGAACAATAGTAAGGAACGTTTGTCACATAAAGCATGAAGCCACAGACTCTAAGTTGCCACTCCAAGTGGCCCATGTCACCCTCTTCTCCCCCCAGTGTATGTTGCTCATGTGAATGTTATGGAGACAGAAAAGTGGTGAATAACTCCTGACCTTTGGTTTTCTATTTGGCAAAGATAATCCTACAGAGGATTTATAGGAAGTTCAAGAAAAGCAGAATTCCTTTGCGGCCTCTGGGTGGCTCAGTTGGTTAAGCCCAACTCTTGATCTCAGCTCTGGTCTTGATCTCAAGGTTTGTGAGTTCAGGCAGCCTGTTGGGCTCTGCACAGCTTAGAGCCTGGAGCCTGCTTTGGATTCTGTCTCTCTCTCTCTCTCTCTCTCTCTCTCTCTGTCTCTCCCCCACCTACACTACACTTTATTACTCTCTCTCTCTCTCAAAAATAAATAGACATTTAATAAAAGCAGAATTCCCTGAGAAGCAGAAACCACAGACACTTAATTTGATAATTGTTACCCAAAACTCACTACAGAAGGAGAATCATGCTGTTGGCCACGATGGGCAACTTCAGACTGCACAAGTGCTCCGTGCTCACCCCAGCCCTGCCTCAACCTGGAAGGCCACTTCACTAGAAATAGAACTCTCAGAAGTTTCAGCCTTTCTACTCTTTTTGGCATTAACAACTAGTTTCAAAATGTTTCTTTAAAGAGTGAATATTCTGTTTATCTACATAAAATGATTTTTATACAGATTTTGCTTCGTGTTTCAACATCAAACAACACATTGTCCTTAGAGAAGCACCGACTCTTAGAGGGTCAGATACAGAATCCTCTGGGAAGAATAAGGAAGCCTAAAACAAAAAGACAAATCTCATGATTTCTCTTAGCTTTATAATTTAGAGTCACTTTTATTAATTATCTACTTACTGCCTGAGTCTCTAGATCTTAAAATAAAGGTTCAAAAACAATTCCAAAAGAGCCAGTGATCTCTTGATTCTCTGAACACTTAACAGCCCTTTATTGAACAATCCTCCGATTGTAACTACTATTTGTATTAGGCCCAGTTTATGCATCTTCCCGGATTGGACCATTCTCATCTGTGTCCCTTGCCACTCTTGCCTCTGCCACTTGCCCTGCTTCCCTACAGCTGAAAGCCTAGACACCTTGCCTCAACATCATTTCATCTTCCAGCAACATGGCCGCCTGCGTACCTGGACAGTTGAAGTCAAACAATCCTTAACACCTGAGTCCTACACAGTGGGGCTCATGGAGACCTCTGCTGATCTGGGAGCTGCACACATGGGCAAGGGAACAGAACTTGGAAGTGCAAGGAGAAAAAGAGGAGGCATGGGTGGGAGAGGAGAAGGGTCAGCAAATACATTCTTTCAGCTCTACCTTCCCTCACGACTATTCCGGTGCACAAGGCCCCATCTCTAGAGTCACTCTGTTTATGCAGTCTTTTCTTGTCAAGCTCTGACGAGCATAGTAGTGTAATATTTGTATTTCCTGTTCTCTGACTCACATCCATTTTTTCCTCTTTCTTCCTTCCCTCAGGATTATATTCCTCCAAGAAATCATTAGCACAGAAGCTTCACCATAGGCTTTGCTTTCTGGGGAACTGGCACTTAGGTGCCATCTTTACTAAATTATATCTGTATGTAACTGAATAAGGATAAAGAGCCATTATCCTTCACAGCACCTGGTATCATACAAAATATCTAGCAGGTGTTAAATACTTATGTATTTATATCTTTTTTGGAAGAACAGCTAGATTGAAAAAAATGAAAGTAATATGTTTAAATATCTAAGAGGCAATTCAAAACAGATGCTTGTCTTTTATCATTTATTTTTATAAAAACTCTGAATATTTGCATTCTAGCATGATTTATCAGACAATCCCCATAAAAGTATATTTAAAAGTATCTTTGACCTATTTTCAGAATGAGAGAAATAATGTTTGTAGTTTCAAAGCAGAAACGTCTATTTTTATAATCTCCATTCTTAACCCTTGGCTGTTACTAAATTTTCCGTGCCACTTCCCCCCAACTGTGAAAATGTTGAACTAGAATTAAATGATTACAAGACATTTGTGAATCTACATAACGTATCTTTTTTTAGTTTGTTTTCTTTTTATTTTAAGTGGGGACTCAATCATCAACATCTGTCCTCATGTATGCCAAAATACAAATTCCTTCACCGCATGCTACTTCTCATTCCATGCATGTGACTTATGATAGTTCTCAAAAATATAGATACTGGCAAAGTTCTATTTTTATCCAAATATGTTTACTTAAATATCTCTTTAACCTTGGTTTTCTGTTTACTCTTTCAAAGATGGAAACCGAGATTCAGAGATTGCTCAAGGCCACACAGCATAGAGTGGCAATATTAGAACATAAAGAGTTTTAATTCTGGAAGCTGCCTTTTAATCAGGCAAGATAAGATCCCATTTGGATACTTGGTAGCTCCTTCAGAAGTAACTATTGCAAGTATAGTTCTGGGCAACCACCTCTTCCCTCAGCAGAGAGTAGATGCCAGCTGTCTCTACAGAGTCAAGACACTATTAGACCTTTGGATTTTTAAAGACATCATAAGAGCACTCAATAAATGAGGAAGAAACAGGAATCAAGAGTTATCTGCTCTGTCATTATAGTGAATTACCTGGGAGCTTTCCCACACTGTTGTTTCATAATGGACAGTTAAAATAGAAGATCTCATGTTAAATGTGTAATACAAACAAACTGCTAAGTTCAGATAGCACATTAGAGAACTGATAATAATAATACCATACACAGATTCACTAAAACAATGGATGAAAATTCATTGGATGGAAATTCATTTTCACATAACCCCACACTTGTGTTACATCAGTGGTAATCCCAATATATTTATGTTAGTTGAGGAATTTTCTATCAATTCGCTCTCTTCACATACCTAAAAGACTGGAGAGCACATATCAAGGACATGGTGACCAGGAATAGGGGGAAAATATTACTACAGATGCCTTAAAAGTCAGATGTCAACTTAAGTCAGTTTAGAACATAAAGAGTATTGAAGAAATTTTTGGAACAGGAGAAAACTAATCTTGGAGGTTCAGTCAAGAAGACTTCAGTTGTTGTGTGTATTAGGAAGACTACAAGTCAGGAGATGATCTGAGATGCTACTGCATTGGTCCATACAATGTGGACTGGAGGAATGAAACAGATACCAGGGACAACAAAGCATAGAAGTTCTGGGACTTGGTTCTTCTTTTTTCACTCCCTACATAAGACTCCAGAGCCCCAACTGGTTCCCACCTGTCTCCCCATTGTTCCAAACTAAGGTGAGAAGGAGGAAGCTATGCAAGCTATTGGCAATGGTCCCCACTATTCCCAAGTTAAGAGCCACATCTGCAGGCCCTTGAGCTGTACTCCATCCGGTTTGAGCAACATTTGCTCTAGGCAAGATGAAGCATTCTGACATTTTTTTAATGAAAGAGCCAGCTGTAAATACTATATTTTAGATTCCTAAATTTGAACCTTAAACTAAAGCTCTCATACTCCAAAAAAAATCATAAATGATGTCAAGCTTAATAATATTGTAGAGATACTTGTACTGAATTTGGTTATGTGTGATATTTATTTGGACTGGGTGTGTGCACGCATGCACACTGCATCTACTTGTGCATTGGTTAAAGTTTAATCTATTCCTTCTTATTTCCCCTACTATTTTTTTAAATGTTTATTTATTTTAGAGAAAGAGAGAGCTCAAGTGGGAGAGAGGCAGAGAGAGAGAGGGGAACATAGGATCTGAGGCAGGCTCTGCTCTTGACGGCAGATAGCCAGACACAGCTGACCTCACTGGGTGACTATAACCTGAGCCAAAGTCAAATGCTCAAACAACTGAACCACCCAGGTGCCCCTCTCGTACCATTTCTTAATAAAAAGTGCCAAAATGACGTTTTAAAATAATTATCAAATTTTGTTATAACCTGATTAAATAAGGTCATTATGACTTTTTGTCACCTCTTGTAATTCTCAGTAGCAATAAAGTCTCCATTACAATATTTCCCCTCTGCTGCTTAAATCTTGATTTATTCCATAAATGCTGGTGACATCAAAGTGTAACCAATGGGTCATAAGACAATTTTAACACCTTCATGGGCTAATTACTAAAATGGACTTTATTTAGTTCTCTAAGAACTCATCTCTGAGAAAACTACAACCTGGTGACAACACGAACCAAAAGCGCGATGCTAAGCCTCATTGTGACAGACTAGCAAACAGTGGTCGCTTGGCTGATCCTAGTAAATGTGACTCAAATTAATACTTACCCAGTTCAATTATTATAACATTTGTTTAAAAATTGCTTTCTTCCTATGAAATTGAATAGTTTAACGGAATGTTTCCAACCCAAAGAAAACAATGTTATTATATTAGTCACTGATCAATTTCTTAAGAAAACTACTTGGTAGAGACTGACTTTTAGGGAAAAAACTGGCATGTTTAATAGTTCCTATATAATTGAAGGAAGCCTAGTATGCCATCGATTTCTGGATCAGAAGATAAAACCTTAGTAAAGATAACTAAATATTAATAATGCCTTCTCATTCTTCACATACAAACTGAGAAAGGAAAGAACTTCTAAATGAAAATATGGACTTAATAAACTAAATTTATCTAATGCACAGTGATTCCTACCCTTCAGAAATGGGTTGTACTTCCCACTAACCAAGGATTACTGAAATAAGAAGCCAAGTTTCACTGGTATTACCACAAATATTTCGATTCAAGAGAACATTAATTTTCCTTTTTCTTAAATTGAAGTATCATTGACACACAATGTTGCATCAGTTTCAAGTGTAAAAAACAGTGATTCAATAATTCTATATATTATGCTGTGCTCACCACAAGTGTGGCTACCCTTTGTCACTATACATGCCCCTATAATACCATTGACTATAGTCTCTATACTGTACTTTTCATCTCCACAATTTTTTCATTCCATAACTGCATGCCTGTGTGTCCCACTACCTTTTCACCCATTTTGACCACTCCCCTCCCCCCACCCCTCTCACAATCACCACTTTGTTTTTCAGATTCCACATGCAAGTGAAGTCCTACAGTATTTGTCTTTTTCTGTCTATCTCATTTAGTATAATGTTTTCTAGTTCTGTCCACGTAGCAAATGACAAGATCTCATTCTTGCAGAGTAATATTTCATTGTATATGTGTATATATATATATATATATATATACACACACACACACCACACCTTCTTTATCCATCCAACTTTAGTTCCTTGTATAACTGATTTTTTTATAACAGAGAAACTTCATTTTTCAGACATCTCCAACTTCCATAAACAACTTTAAATGAAGAAAAGTGAAGACAAACCCAACTGCTTAGTAGCAATGTTTGTGAAGGCATAATCAAAGTAATCTGATCTCTAATAATGAATTCAAAATTTTATCAGAAGCCACATTTTCTTTTCTAAACTAAATAGATGATAACCTCTTTGATCTGCAATTACTTTGAAAACATAATGATCTGTTAATTATTTTTTAATATTTAAAACTTGAAACAAAAGTCAAATATAGTTTTTAAACTGCTTTTACTTTTCTTACAATTATCATAGTATGCCATCTCTCAAGCCCACATTAGATATATAGAAAATGTTTATACATATAGTTTGTCCTTGCACACAAAGCCCTCACCAATGTATTGGCATAATGAAATATTTTACTTCACTTTTAGACTATAAATAGAGAACTTAAAAATTCTCAACCAGAAAAACCTGCACATCTATTTCAAGTCTGCTTAGCCTGAGGTACTAGAAAATTATCTAAGATAATCACTCAGGTCCACTGTAAATATAAGGCAAAGGTGAGGTTTCTTCAAGGTAGAAAGTCATCCTTGACTATATTCAATACAACTAAACACATTCAACTCATTCATACCCGTGGAGGACTGCTTTTTCTAAAAAAAAGTTTTTTAACGTTTATTTATTTTTAGAGACAGAGAGAGGGCAGAGCATGGCTGGGAGAAAGGCAGAGAGAGAGGGAGACACAGAATCCCAAGCAGGCTCCAGGCTCTGAGCTGTCAGAACAGAGCCCACCGCGGGGCTCGAACTCAGAACTGTGAGATCATGACCTGAGCCAAAGTTGGACGATTAACCAACTGAACCACCCAGGTGGCCCTGGAGGACTGCTTTTTGTGAGATTCTTAATATGTGTTTGCTGCATTCTTTGGGAGTATTCATTTCGACTATAGAAATCAGGCAAAAATGGAATGGATAAGACTCATAAGAAATGTCAGAAGGTAAGCCAGTTATTAAAGCATATTAAAGGTGGATTAAATGGCCTACTTGGGGTGGCTCAGTGGGTTAAGCATCCAACTCTTGATTTTGGCTCAGGTCAGGCTCTCACAGTTCATGAGTTTGAGCCCCATGTCCAGCTTTATGCTGACAGCGTGGAGTCTGCTTAGGATTCTTTCTCTGTCTCTCTCTTTTTCTCTGCCCCTCCCATGCTCTCTCTTTCTCTCTATAAATAAATAACAAAAAATCTTAACAAAAAATGAAGTTGGATTAAGTAAATGGGATATATGGTGCTTAATATAGATAAAACAATGAAGCAAATGACTTTTATTTTTAGATAGAAATGGATAGACAAACCAAGAAAACCTTAAATATTCATTAGCTACACTCACTTCAAACTGACAGCTATGGTATCTTGGGTACAGCCACCAATTCGTTCCCAAGTTGTGCTCTACTTGCAGAATGAAAAGAAAAGCTCTAGTTGTAGAGTGAGGTACAACTGTGACCAGATACTGGCCAGCACCCTTGGTCTTGCACATCTCTGGTAGGGAAGTACGCATTGGCTTAAGGCAACTTTCATCTGCCCAGCCCATTTGCTTTCTTTCCTGTATTGGTTCTCTAGAGCCATAACAGATAACGTAGTGACTTCAAACAACACAAATCTATTATCTGACAGTACTGTAGGTCAGAAGTCTGGCATGAATTTCCCTGGGGAAAATGCAAAGTGTTCACTGGGCTGCATTTCCTTCCCAAAGGCCCAGAAGAAAATCCATTTCTGTGTCTTTTCTAGCTTCTCGAATCCACTTGCCATCACTAGTTAGTGGTTCCCACCTTCCTCTTCAGAGTCAGCAAGAAACATCACATCTTTCTGACCCTAACCTCATCATGACATCTGTCTCTATAGCCAGAAAATGTTCTCTAATATTTAAGTATACATACGATTAGATTAGGTCCACCTAAATAATCCAGAACAACCTCCTCACCTCAGGTCCTTAACACAATCACATCTGCAAAATCTCTTTTGCCAAGTAAGACAACATACTCACAGGTTCGGGGAATTAGAACATGAACATCTTTGTGGGTGGGGGGCTCTTCTGGCTACCACACCTGGTTCACGGAACTGCACTCTTAGCAGGGAAGGCCAGAGCATGTGAATGTGACATAACCCAGGATTTGGGTGGTCTGGGCTCTCCACCTGCTTGCTCCCTATCATGAGTGTGTTAATCTATTCAGTCCCCTTTGCTATTGCTGTAATTTAAAATCTATTTCATAAGCTTTGTGATTCAAACATCTTCATTTAGTCTGTGTTTCATGACCTCTGAAATGATCTGTCTGGGAATGTACCTGGAGGCTACCACGGAATCAAGGAAACTCCTGGAGCAACAGGATTTTAGTCTTGGCCGGTCCCCAGATGAAGCCTTCCAAACCTCACAGCTTCATACGTGCATTATACCTGGGGTTTATTGCAAATGAGAAAATAAATTATTGGTCATTTATCTTTCCTGGAATCAGTCAAGTCTATTTCTAAAAGAATAAAAGACCAAATCCATCAAAAAGAAACTTAGAAAGCTGAGCAGGAAGAGGTAGTTATAAAAGGGGAAACAGTTAATTCACTGTTAACTAGAAGCCAGAAGCAGCACACTGCTTGGACGGCCAGGGATGATAACTTTAATCTATGGCTGGAGTAGAAATTGAAGTTCAAAGAAGGAGGTAGTTTGTGGTACACAAGACAGGCCAGCCTCAAGGCAGGAATAGTTTAGAACTAGAAAAATAATTCTGACTTTGTAGGTGTGCAGGCCAGAAAAGCCTGATTTAGGCATATTCTGGGCCTGACTGATAAGATTAAGTTCTTTGTGCTCAGGTTTTTTTTCTTATTTTTCTAAGCTGGACCCTATATCTATTTGTGACACCCATTATTGCCCATCTTCATTAGTTCAGCAAACACTTCTTTGGCATCTGTTACATGCAAAGCATTGCGCCAGCTTGCCTAAACTAGGCTTAAACTGACGACTGTAGCATCGAAAGTCTTGCGTGATGGGCTCCCGCCAGCCCCTCGAGCTGCTCCCATCAACCTTCCCCTTCCTCAACCACAGTGTCTCCTGTCTGCAATTCAAACACCCCAAGTGATGTCTTCGCTCAGGGTCTTTGCTGTTGCTTCCTCCAGAACAATCTATTCAGGTGATTTTCCAGTTAGCCCTTCCCCGTGTTCGGTATCAGGTCGTCTCTGGCCACCTCTCCGGCCTACCATCCCCCACCCTCAACCCACCAGTGCTCTGTTCCTTAGCGCCTGTCATGCTTTGCAATCATCTTGTTGTTTAGTTGAAGTTTTAAAATCTTTGTCTTCATTTCTGTTTACTAAAATGCGAACTCCCCACTGGGATTTTGCCCGTGTTGTCACTGCTTTGTCACCAGCATGCAGCCCTCAGTGTTTTGCACATTTTTGATAAAATTTGAACCACTAAATTAATGGATGGGTGGACTTATAATTCTACTTGTTTATGAGATATGTACAAAACTAAAAATTGTCATTTCTAATAACATACGTTCACGGTTCCCAAACAGTGTGCCAAAGTATGGCACGGACCCTCGCTAAACACAGAGTGGTGATATTGGATATTTTAAATGTTTGGGGAAATTATGTCAATATTCTACATGCATTAATTAGACACAATGAGAATTGTTAGGTTCACCTTTGGTTTTTCACAGTTTCAATGTTAGATCACACTACATTTTTTAATGATGGCCTGTCTTAGTGAAACTGCGTTATCTATGGTGACTGTGATGAAACGCAAGTACCATGTAAAAGTTAGTGTGGAACAGGAAATGAAGTTGGCAGTATCCAATCTGATTCCAAGATGTGAGAAGCTGCACAGTGCTCATCAGGTAAGTAATAATGGTTACTAAAATTTAAATTCTCTAGTAGCCACAAGCAGAAAGAAGCAGGTGAAATTCATTTCAATGATATATCTTATTTAATCCAGTATGTCTAAATGATTACTATTTTCACATGTAAAAATCTTAAGGTAATATTTTAAATTATTTTCTGCATCCCAAGACTTCAGTTTTGATCAGTCACACTTCAGGTACCGACCAGCCACACGTGACCGTTGCTGGTCTACAGCCATGAAATATTCAAAGGGAAGGAAGCCTCTTCAACCACAAAACTCTTATCTGCTGATTTTTTAGTCTGAGGAAGAAACACTGTAGCCAGATCTTATGTCAGGGAACCAGTAATTGGACACAATTTAAAAGAGAAGCTAATAAGATAAAATAGTTTGCACTTATTACAAAACAACAGTCTGTCAATGTTTCATCCTTATTCATCTGATGTAATGGCCTCCTTTTAATGAGATAATTTGGTTAAAGCATTTACACAGTACCTGGCATGCAGTAAATTCTGGATAAGTATTCTGGACAAATAATGAGTATCATTATTAATACTAATGGGGACATAGCAGCTTATCAATATCCATGAATGTAACAAAGAAGAAAGAAAGCAGAAGAATACAAAATACCCATCAATTGCTTTTTAGACTCTTTATGATAGACACTGGCCAAATAATGACCTCAGAATAATTTTGTAAATTCAATATAGAAAGTGAATGTAAACCAAGCACTTCTTAAAGCATTTAAAAACCTTTCAAGTTTCTGAACCTTATTACATTATTCAGGTCTGAGTGTCTCAAATCAAAGTCTAAAATATACCTTTAATATTTTGATCAAGACTAACGAACCAAGAATGTCAACCACAAATTTTTAGGAGTTTGCTATTATTCATACGTCTCTCATTTTTGTTTAGCTTGGGGGGTGCAATCTGTGCTAATGTTTTATTTTTGCATTCTCTGTTAGGAAATCATTTCATTACCCTGTCCATGTTCCTTCCCACTTAGGGAGGAATGTGGCGAATGTGACCATCCTTAGCCTGGTTAAGGCAGAGTTAAGCATTCCCTTCAAGCACGAATTAATGCTAACCTTTGTAAGGATGTATTTAACCTCTTAAAAATCCTGCTAGTTTCTGAAATATTCATTGTACTGAAATCAATAAATCACTGAAATCCCCACTGGGAGGGAAACTTCCTGAGGTCTCAAAGGCCAAGCCAGAGTGGAACCAGTAAACATCAGTTTCTCACAGACATGCAATCAGAACATCTGTTTGTGCCTTCTGTGCCTATTAAGATGTTTACTCTGTTAATTGTAGGCGTAACATGGATATCCATCACTATTTTTGTTTTCACTCCCACTACAGGGATTCAATAACAGAGTTTTAACTGGGGCCAGCTACCTTGCCAGTCAATTAGCAACTTGTCTTTTTAAAGAGAATATAAGAAATGAACATTGTCAGAAACAATAATGAGTGATGAAAGACAATTGTGAAAAAAAATCATGAAAGTTGTAGTACAGACAAATGTATTTCACCAGTGGATATTTAAATGGTCCTGAAGTTTCATGTTTGGGCTGATTATATCAAAACTAGCCACCTCTGGGACCAGGGATCGATTTTGAATCCCTACAAGCATTTTTAAATGCTATTTCATTAGGCTTTCCAGCTGTGCTACTAATTTTCCATCAAAGGCTTTCTGCATGAATAGATAGTAATCTGCTGTTTTTTTCAATCTTAGAATATTGAGAGAAATAGAGAAATTATATAACAAAAGAAGTTATTAAATTTTAACCTATCTACTTTTAAAAATTATAATAGATAAATATAAGAATCATGAATTTATTAAAAAAAAGAGTACACTTATTGTGATGAGCACTGTGTAATGTGTAGAATTGGTGAATCACTATATTGTACAGCTGAAACTAAAAAACACAGGATGTTAATCCTACTCGAATTCAAATTTAAAAATAATAAATAAAATATGTACCAGTTTAAAAAAAAGTACATTGTTTAGCCCTGAAAAGTTTTTATTAACCAAATGTACATACATTATAATTACAAGAGAATTCTGAATGATATAAGTAGAATACAAATGTACTATAATAAACAAATGGGTATTTCCCCCTAAAAAAATGAATTTATAAAATAAAACCATCTAAAAATTTTGAAACGTTGGTGAAATTTAGTAATATAGTTCACAGTGTTCTAATAGTGTCATAACCCTTAAGGGATACTTAGCACACCTGTTTTCAGTTGTCTATATATTGCATATGTGCCTAAAATAAGCATTTAATATAAATTTTACTCTATATTTGCCCAGTAACCTTAATTTGTTCCCATTCACAGAAATGATTATATAACAGTAAACATCTATATAAAATCTTAAAAACATATTTGACATTGAATTGATTCATAATGCCTCTCTGTCAAATAATAATTCTAATATTCTAATAAGGAATAAAAATATAGCATTAATTTCACCTTCATCTCCATTAATCATTTTTTGATGATTCTGAATATTGACGAGTGCTTGAATAGTAACAATAAAGTAGAAAGCAAGAAATTGGGAATACTTAGCAACTAGCTTGCTCATCGTGTCCAGCCTTGTCCCTGACATATACCAGCTGGTTAAAAGTGTATTTCTAGGCCACTCAGAAAAGAGGAAATTAAAAAGAACCTAATACTCACGTGAAATTGAATTCAAGATGGACTTCACATCCACTATTTAAGTTGAAATCTCTGAACTTCCTCAAAGGTAAGCACAATCAAAGTAAAAACTTATTTGCTCAACGTTCTGCCTAAGACATTATTTTTCAAACATCTGGAAACCACTCTTTTGCCTCTCTTGTAAAACCTTAAGAATTGCACACTGCAGAGGCCTGATGAAGAAATTTTATTTCAGTGGCTGTGGAACAGATATTCTCCACGTCGGAACTATATCTATGCAGGGCTTTTCCAGTTCATAGAGTACCCTGGGCTGTTCACACTCCAGAGGTATATTTTAATAAGGTTCGTGGAAACCCCCGTCAGCACACTCACCTTAGCCCTCGGAGTCAATTCCGCCATCAGCTTCCACAAGCTTCATAGTCATTTTATCTATCCGTTGTCACTGAACTCAGGTGGCCTCGGTACCTTCAAGGCTTGCCTTACTCTTGTGTCCTTATTAATATAATGTATTCTGTTTCTAAGTTAAACAGGATGGTAACTTCCTTGGGGATTGGATCCATGCTAGAGTGATTTCTACATTCCCCTGTTGCCTTGTCTCAGTCATAGATGGAGCTGAAAGAAAACACGCATTTGTATAAATTGGTTTTGTTCATGTTGTGGCACTTGGCAATTAGGGAAAACAGCAAAGGAATACTTATAGCCTATGATTTCAATACTCATAGTCTTAGCAACTATACCATCCAGCCTCTCCACCATAAAAAATTCAACACTCACTTTAAATACCCACTAAGGAGCATTATTATTGGAACTATGACCAGAAAAAAGGTGAGATTTCCCTAAACGAGGGATTCCTCACAATAATATTGTGAATAAAACTGCCACAAAAGTTTGTGTGGTTTTTCAAAATCTGGCACATGAACGTTAGGAGAAATTTATACAATGTTTATAATGAAGTCTATAATTTGGTTTTATGTTCAAAATCACCATGCACATATTTTTATGTTTCTGAGATATAAATCAAACTTAGTGGAGAGGAGTTCCTTGATGCAATCTTACAGGTAAAACTACATACCTCAGAGAACTGAATTATGCATTTTGTAACCAAGTTGATTTATCATGAAAATTGACCAGATTTCTTTCAGGCTAATACAGTATGGTTTTGATAACTAAAATAAAAGCTAAAACATGTCTAATTCACAGAATTCACATTATTGTAACCTAGACAAAACCTTAACAAAAGCTCAGCAATTTTGGAAGCATTAATTTATGTAACGATCTTTACATTGCAGCTGACTCCCAAGGCAATAACTTACTAAATGAGTCGCAAAATCTCTCAAACCATCTCTACCTATGTTGCTTCTGTGAATTTCAATCAGATTCATCCAAAGTCACAAACTTGTTCTAACAACAATAAAAAATAAAAGTGGGAAGAGTATTATTTATTTTTTAAACCTTGTGCTTTTTGCAAAATAAGCAGCTTGGCCAATTTTTACGTTTATTTATTTATTTCAAGAGAGAGAAAGACAGTGTGAGTGGGATAGGGGCAGACAGAGAGGGAGAACGAGAGAAGCCCAAGCAGGCTCCAAACTGTCAGCGCAGAGCCTGACGTCAGTGGGGCTCAAAGTCACGAACAGTGAGATGATAGTCTGAGCCAAGATCAAGAGTTGGATGCTTAACCGACTGAGCCCCCCAGGCGCCCCTGGATGGATCTTTTTTTAAATCACAGAATAACAAAATGTCAGGATTGAAAGGGAAAAAAATTATATTTGGTTAGGGACATAACTAACAACAACGGCAATGCACAGTTTGAAGGTTATTGTATAAATCTGATGATCGCCCTCAAGGAGAAGCTCAATCAAATTTTCTCTCAGTAATTCTCTGTACATTTTCATACCTTCTAGAGCACTGTGTGCACCTGTGGTACCCAGCAGCCTGGACTCAGAACTTCTTCCATGTACCTTGTCACACAGTAACATTTTCTGTTCCTTTTCCAGTCACCTAAAATATGCCATAAGTACCTTAGGGACAAAAATCTACATATCTTATTTCCTCTCTGTTGCTAACATCTAGTGCCGTTATTGCTCTATAAATAGTTTTCAATTATACTAAATCCAGCATGGTATCTTCAAGCACAAGAGAAATCTGTGTCTTTCACTTTGTGTCATGCATTACACTTTTATACACCAAGGGAAAATGTGTGTGTGTGTGTGTGTGTGTGTATAAATAATACATATATACTAATATATAATATATTCGTTGTATATAATAACATATTACTGCATATATACATTATCTATAAATTATATGTGTGTCTATTAAACTCTCAAGTTTTCATTCTTAAATAGTGTGGCTTAGAGTAAGAAATTATACCAAATTATTGATAAGTATTATGGCATTGCACATGGTCAGACGTAAAAGTGTATGATTTAAATTCCAGACCCAAAGTCAAAAAAAGTATTTCAAAAGGCTCCTCCCTACTAACTCTGCCTTCCCAGCAACCTTCCTGCAGAATTGGGGGAGGCCCCCAAGGACCTCAAGAACTGCTTGGGAAGGAGCTTTAGTGATACTTTTCGCAGTGATGGAGGGTTAAGGAACAATGAAAAAGACGTAAACTGAATAGAAAGGTAAGCATGTAACCTCTCATTAAAAATGAAAACTTGGATGCCTGGATAGCTCATTTGGCTGACCATCTGACTTTGGCTCAGGGCGTGATCTTGTAGTTCATGAGTTCGAGCCCCGCACTGGGCTTGCTGTTGTCCACGCAAAGCCTGCTTCAGATCCTCTGTCCCCCTCTCTCTGCCCCTCCTCGGCTCACACTCTCTGTCTTTCCCCCCCAAAAATAAGTATTTAAAAATAAAATAAATAAAATTTTTTAAAAAGCTGAATTATAGAGTCAAATGAACCATAGTTTGAATAGAGTGTGACACGGACAGTCAGCTCGTGTATTAACCCTCGCCCAATTGCAAAGGAAACATAGTATGATTTAAGTTTGCAAACTAGCTAAAGGGAAATCGCTGCCTACTTATCCTGACTCTGTTGTATTTGTTAGAACTCTGGAGAGTAATCTGTAGTCTTACAGTGTGTTTATGCTCTGTAAGATGCTGTTTGATAGAACGTATCATGAGTGTCTGCACTGAAAGTTTTCCAAAGCCACTTCCTTCTTGTAGTTTAAATATAACTCATCTGGAAGCATTTAACTAAAAAGAATTAACTACACAGGTGATTTTGTATTTTTTCTCAGTGATGGCATTTTATCTTGATCCTTATAACCAAGGTAAAGCATACTGCTTTACAACAAAAGGCTTTTACCTCGGGGCTTCGAAGTACAGCGCCCTGTACAGCCCACAACAGTCCGCTCTGCAAAGTCATTGAACCTAATGGAAGTCCAGGGCCGTTTTCCTTTGGGCAAAAGTAGCAATTCCCCTTCTATACCCAAGTGACCTGTGGGAAACTAGAAAACAAGAAAAGACAAAACACTGGCCATTTCAGTCAATATTATACAGTAGAAAGCATAAAGAGATAAGCTTTGTGCTATGGTAATTTATACAGAGAATAAAATTTAAAATGCTTTGAATATATTCTCTGTAAACCCCTTTGGCACACAAATCTTTCTTTGGTAGCACAGAGCCACTTACTAGCATCCCACAAACATGTATAATGGATTCAACCTTCTAAAGGAATACTTTATGACAAGGCCACACACACACACACACACACACACACACACACACACGATTCAATGTATACAAAAACTTGCATTTTTTAACAATTTTAAACACTGAATTTTATTCAAATAAAAATAGCCACAAAAGGTTTGTTTACAGTGAAAGAGGTGTGCTTATTTAAACAATAAAACCAATAAAGAAAACTTCCAAGTCTTTAATCACAGTCTTTCCATAACATTGCCGAACATACTCAAGCTTAGTTTCTGCACCAGAAAGCCACACTAGATTGCTGACTTTCTGGAAGGATGAGGAAGGTAACAATTTTATCATTCTCTGTCTAAATTCTCCACTGACTACTGAGAGATTTCCTTGGTTAATTCAAGTAGAAATGTTTTACTGGTTCATTTTTAGTCTACTTTGTTAAGGAAAGATTAAATATGACTAGAGGCACCAATATATTAATTATTTAAGCTATCAGTGTGGCAGTCACTTGTTCCAATTTTCTGGAACATTATTGATTTCAAACAGTCTCTTCTGTAGTTCCCATAAAGCAGTGCTGATGTTTTACAATGTATATCCCAATGTGGATTCTGAACAATCTCCTACTTTCTGATAGTGTTAAAAAAACTTCTGCATCACATTTCCCAAACAATAAAGGTAACCTTTTCAATGAGTAAGTAGTTTGTGTACATATATCCTTATGTCCTTTAAAAAGAGATTTTAGGGGCTCCTGGGTGGCTCAATGGGTTAAGCATTCAACTTGGGCTCAGGTCAAGATCTCAAGGTTCGTGGGTTTGAGCCCTGCATCGGGCTCTGTGCTCACAGCTCAGAGCCTGGAGCCTGCTTCAGATTCTGTGTCTCCCTCTCTCTGCCCCTCCCCATCTCATGCTCTGTCTCTCTCTCTGTCTTTTAAGAATAAAAAAATCGAGAGGGAGAGGGAGAGAGAGAGAGAGAGAGAGAGAGAGAGAGAGAGAGAGAGAGAGATTTTAAGTAACTTTTAAAGATCATTATCAGGAGAAAAAAATTCCCATTGTAGTTTTGTGATCTATCCGAATTTCACACTAGGAAGATTTGTGTTAGCCAGAGGTATTTGCATGGCGTCCCATCAAAGAATAGACAGTTCTTGCAGAAAGGGGTCTGAAAAATTCATCTGGACGCCCTGACCTCACAAGGCAGCCCTGAATCAGTGCTCCTAGCACCAAAGCCACAACAAGCCTTGAGCGCAAGGAAAAGCCAGTGGATGTCAGTAAGGCCGTGTCAGTCACTCCATAGTCAGCAGACAGAGACTGGAATGTCTGCTTAAAGTAACCACATGCTTCATTTCCTTAAGGGCCCGCGGGTCCCCTGTTTCAGAGAAACTCGGTGTGTCACTGAGGGGACCTCGGATTAGGAACAGCCAGCCATGCAGACCCTGAGAGCTGAGGGAGAATAAGGGACTGTCATATAAATGCTTATGACTTAGGATTACCACAGACACCATCTCAACACCCACTCAGGCGGTCCTCCCTGCGACTCCCACAGCCCAGAGGGGAACCACCGAGGAAGCCCCTCAGTGCCTAAACCCTGATCTTCAAGTTCCATCCATGCTCGAATAATCATGTTTTTTCCCTTGAAAAAAAGTGTGTGTGTGAACATGTTTGTTTCACTCAATGTCCTTTCTCCAGACTCTAGTTTATCACAAAGTGACAATAAAGATACTATCTTAAAACCTTTTTCTATCAACTGGGCAATAATTCTGACTATTCAATAGAATCACATACTATAACTAAATGCTGATGCATAGGAAATAGGAAATAGTGGGAAATATTCATATCTAGCTACACACTTTAAACTGACTTATTTCGTTTTATTTTGCTAATTTACTTGATATTTGTCTCCATAAATCAATGGCATTGTGTCTTCTACTCTTCAACACAAAAGCAGGAAGAGTAAAAAGAGAGTCTTTCTGTTTGCTGTAACATAGATTAGTACCTGAAAACCGGGGTATGGTAAAAGTCACTTAACTTAGAAATTCGTATCTGATCAGACCTTTAACCTCACTGTTTCCTTTCCTTCTCTGAGTATTTGTTTTAACTCTGAATTTTAGTCTTTGGCCCTCAGTGCCAGAAATATTCTTACATGTTCAGATAAGCCACTTTCATCCAGTTCCAAAAATGTTGAGGGTGAGGTCAGATCTGAATTCCTGCTTATCCTGAGGCAAACATCTCCAACTGGACCAGCGCTTGGAATGTCTTGACGGACATCCTTGTAGCTGACAGGGGGCTGTTTGCTGTCTTGTTTTTTCTCCTCACCATTCCCCTTTTCTGAATTTACATAGCAACAGCGATAATAAATTGCTTCTAGATTCTTCCCTTTGCCTCCAAAAGTAAGCTGAGGACAGAAAAGCCCCGTTGATTTTTCAGCTTGACCCTACCTGTGTTTGGCTTTTGCCACTGGACCATGTCAGCATTCCAGGACCATGAGAGAATGCCATGTTTGCAACCCAACAGGAAGAGGAGTAAGCCAGGCGTTGACATCACCTGACAGATGTGTTTCTCAAGTGGGAAATTTCATTCAAGCCTTTTTCATGGAAATCATTGACACAGAAAAGGAATAAAGAAAAGAGAGGGAGAAAGAAAGTCGGTGCCATGATGGGCATGTTTTGCACCCCATAAAAGGGAATTAAAATGACGCAAGCTCACCTCCCTTTCTCTACCCCCCCCCACTCATCCTTTATGTCTGGAAGTAAATGTTTCTGAAATACTATAGCTACCGACAGAGCAGCAACACATAATAACATGGTAGCAACACATAAAACTGTCAGTCTTCAGGGAAAATAGATGGTTAGGTTGAGGGGGTAAATGGACTAAATCAATTTGAACACGCATGTTAAGGACTGTGAAAGGGCAGAGTTTAGTGCTGCTAGGCTGGAAAACATTTGTCTCTGTCTTCTTGTATTTCCACAGCACTGGGCAGAATCCACCCACAGGCTTCTCACTTGGCTCCAGTCTGACTCTGTGGCTGATTAATGGCAGCTGGAGGTGTCCAGTAATTTCCTCACCTAATAATAAGCTACAAACCAAAATGGAGGTTCCCCTCAGGCCCACAGTTAACATACCTATACTTACAACCAGGAGGTGGCCAATTATCCTGCCTCTGTGCCCACTACTTAGGAAATGCATGCTCAAGCAAGGCTGAGGCCATTTTGTTTACCGGGGACCTAGCTTCTCCCCATCCCAGACAGACTGTTCTTGTTACATGATAAATATATATTACATCCAGTGAGAGACAGAAAATGCTTACAAAACTCTCTAGCAGTTCCACAAGATACATTTTTAAATAACTCACTCTTTTCCCAAAAACGTGGCAAGAAAACATTCATATGATGGACTTGGTCTTCAGCCTTTGGGGAACTTAAATTTTAACTTACCATTACTAAAATGTCAGGTTGTAATTAGAAAGTCCGAAGCCTAAGCAATCAGTCTAATTCCCTGCTTCCTGAGGCAACCAATAAAGCTGTTTGTGTTCAGGCAGCTCTTCCTCTCAGAAGCAATGAGAATCGGTTCGTGCCACATACTATAAGGTGATTATATGGATTAACTCTGTGATGTTAATTAAGTGGTTAGCCTCAACATTTGTACTTACAGTGACACAATTAATTTAAGCTAAGGAATAATACATATTATATATCAAGATGAAACATAGAAGTTGTGTGTGTGTGTGTGTGTGTGTGTGTGTGTGTGTGTATCTATATAAGTACTTTAGTTCCACATGAGTAACCTCCATCATGGGGTGATGGAGGCATCACACAGACCCAGATTCATATTTCATTTCTGCTGCGTAATTGCATACATAACCTTATGAAATTATTTTAACTCTTATGAACTTGTTTCCCCGCTCATAAAACAAGAATATTTATCAGGAGTAATATATGTGAAGTACCTTTTTCAACATATGGCACGTAGTAGGCAATCTATAATTAGTTTCACATGGTAGAAGTGAATTATTTTACCTACGTTTTTTTACTAGTCTTAAATACGCATAACATAAAATTTACCATCTTAACCACTTTTAAGTGTACAGTTTGATGGCATTAAGTACACTCACATTGTGCTACCATCTTCACCATCCATCCCAGAACTCTTTTTTTTAAATAATATTTATTCAATTGAGAGAGAGAGAAAGAGAGAGAGTGCAAGCAGATGGTGGCACAGAGAGAGAGAGGGAGACACAGAACCCCCACCCCCACCACATTTCCCATCAGCCACATATAACGCCTCACTTGCAGCCTCAGGAACGCTCCAAAATCTCTTTTGTCCTGAAATTCCTGATTTTTCTATCTTAAATCTATAAACTGAATTTTCTACCTTAAATCTCATGCCAGTTCCCACTCTCCAAATTTATTCTCATATTTCTTTCTTTGATTAATTCCTCTTTGTCCCTCCAAAATATGCACAAGCTCCAAAACTGCCCAGAATGGATGTGGCATTAAAACAAACATCTTTTTAGCTTCTTTGATGGCACGCTCATCTCCTGCTTTATATCACAGGATTTGGCTTTGCACAGATCTCTAATTGGGTAAATTAATAAATAAATGGTCCTGCCTGCTGGCAAAGACATTCATTAAACTCTCAAGACCCCTTCTAGTACATTTCATTTCATACTAAATATTCCACACCAAGTGTCATTATTGACATTCTAGTATTCAAAGTTATTGCACTTTTACCATCTAGATTAGGTTTCATTTCCTAAGAAGTCTCTAATTTCATGGCTTGTGGCATATTTGATCTGTTGTTTAAGAAACAATAATGAAAGTCATCATCTCTTTACATCACAAAATTGATAAAATTATGTTAATCAAAACACTTAGAGAAACCAAACAAAAAACGTTTTCTTTTTGCTTTTGTTTTCAATAAGTAGAGAAACTTAAGGAAGTACTGATAAATGACCAGTAATATAAAAAATAAAAAGGTGAGTCATTTTTATTCTGGCTTTATCCTTTATCCATTTGCAATTTCAATTATACTGTTGCTCATTTATGTTAGGTTTGCTAACAACAATCATCATTGCATTTTTTTCCCATTAAAAAGATATTCCCCTAGTTTAAAAGTCATACTCAGGCGGGAATCGCTTGCATTATAAGAAATTGACACACTCAGTTCTTATAAAACTTTAACTTACTGGTGAGCCTGGCTGCATGAAGTTGAACCCTTTAATAAACTTTCTTCACCTTTAAAATTCTTAAACTTCTGAACGTGTTCTAATTCCTGAGCACTATTTCTCTGTGCTGGGATCATGTGTTTCCCATCCTAAAAACCAAGAGAATAAAGTTGAAAAAAGGGAAAGAAAAGATCCTGTCCTCACTGTCAGGACTCAGGCTTATCTGAGCAGCCTCCTATTTTTAACCGGATTGCAAATGGTATCCGTGATCAAAGGCCCAGAGCCCTGGAGGAACTCGGCAAACAGCACGCAGCAGAATGCTTCCGGATGATCTGTAAGCAGGAAAGGACTTTTGACATGAAAGACAGCTTAAACAGCACAAGAATAGCAATAAACCAGCTGTAAAATGCGTAACGTTGCCCTTGAACGAATGCAAATTGTTCCAAATAATTTTTCCTTTTCTCGGCAGCCTCTGGATGCCCCGCTGGGGCATTTAAACAGCCGCATGCTCAGTGTACAAAAGCTTCTCTAAGTGGGAAAATACAGTGTACTAATGTGTTTAGAATGAGGGAACGGAACACATCCACAGTTCAGATTTGATGCCTCCTTTTTTTTGTTGGAGAATGAGTTCATTAATGGCAGGCTTGTTGTGGGTACTAACTAAGCTCCAGTCAGTAATGTTGAAGGGTAATTTATTGGCTTAGGAATACTCAATTAACCATTGAAGTGGTTGTTAATTTAAAAGGTAAATGGGTTGTTGAGCCTTTATATAGAATTGCTCATGCAACTGGAATGTATATTTACCTAAAGATTAAGAAGTACAGCGATTACTTTTTAAAATTATTTTCTATTAGACAAATATATGTTATAGAAATGTTATGAATACGATGATGTTTATATATATTATCCACTCTAAGTCATGAGAATAATATTATTATATATTTCATATTTACACAGTTACAAAGCACTTTCATATATATGGTTTCATTTAATTCCCCAAAACACTCTCAAATATATTAAACTTCTCCCACATAATCCTTTGAATAAATACTTAAAACAAAATGATACCTGTTCTGATCAATTATCTTAATTCTATATTTAAACTAAAAATAATAGATTAAAAATCTTAATACTTGAATCAATCATGTAGCAATTACATAGAGTAGTTTAGAAAACACTAGGTTTAAAATTAAAAGGTATATTTTATGCCACAAGAAAAAATTTACCTTCAAATAATTTGGCAACTTACTGATAAAATTAGGCTGAAAGATTTATTTAAATTCAAGCTATCAAAAAAAAGCATTTAAGTTACTTAGGGTAGATACATATATGCTTTATTTGATAGGGTGGATGTTTTGCTTTAATATTATATTTAAATAAAATATTTATGACTCAAAAAATATAAACTACATTTAGATTATAACTAATGAATAGGTTATGAAACCAAACTCTTCTACCAAGAATATTTTCCAATAGTAAATTATTTCCTTAACTTTATTTATTAAGTGTGTATTTCCACATTTGCCTAAAAATAATAAAATTGATACAGTTTCTAATTGGTTCTCCCTTAGAATAAACATCCCCACGAAACCATGGGTGTAGAATGTGTAACCAAAGAGGCAAGATAGCACTCTACCTAAATGTCAAAAATCACTTTAAAAGTTAAATGTTTTAAATTCAACAAACACGGAAAAGAGAATTTTTCTACAGTCATACTGTAGATATTTATGTTTAGAAGCATCCTATTGGAGCCTTCTGATAGGGTCGATTATTCCATATTCAATTTTTACATACATTCCTGTGAAAGAAGCCAAGTTATCAAAGCAAATTCATTTTTCAGTCATAGGAAAGTGGTACTTTTTAAAATCAGTACTTATTCGTAATGTCCTGCAAATCTATAACATTGATCAGTAAGAACACAGTGTGTATTAAAAATATAATCCCTTTTCCCTGGAGATTTGTTTCATATTATACTTTGGTTTTGCTTTCATAATACTAAATATGGACACAACGAGTACACAAAGACTTACTGTGTTTCCTTGGGGAACCAGCTAGACGGCTAACACAATTGCTCTGATTTTAAACCATGTTTTACTTAAAACTAATTTTTCATCAGTGTTAGAGGTTAATAACACTATTATTTCCTCTATTACCTGGATTTAATAAAAGCAGTGAGGCATAACATTCGGTAAAGCCAGGCAATAAGAGGAAAACACAAATGTTAACCTCTAACATAAATGTAATGGTAATTACTCCAGTCTAGTTTTAAAATTAATGTTTTTGGTAGTCTCCCAAGAGGCCAAAAAAAAAAAAAAAAAAAAAAGCTTTTTCTTCAATCTTCCAGGCAAATAATGTCATCAGTTAATATGCAAACACGTTTTGTGCACCATATCAACCTTTAAAACAGAAGCATATTATATTAGAAATAAAACACTGCAATAAAGTAGTACACCTGTAATTATAAATTAGCTAAACTGAAATTACCTGTTTAAAATTTAACAAAAGAATGTTGCAATACAGCTGACCCATCTTCATGTCAGGTATAAAATCAAGTTACACAATAAGGTAGATAAATCTTTAAATTAAATACTTAAAAATGAAGAGCATGCAAAACAGTCTCATTACATCTCGGCACTATGTTTAAAGAGGCACTTAGGAACTTTCCATTGTTTAGTTTGCTATTCTTTGTAAAGGTAGGTATTTTTATAAACATACTTCAATAATTATTTCTATTTGATAAGCATCCTTTTCTAATGTTTGGCAGGTAAGATTAATTTTAGTTTTAATCTTGTCAACTGTGTCTTCCACAGCACCAAAAAATGTCAGCAGCTTCCTTGGAAACCCCAGTTCTGTTACTGACCTTAGATCCTCAAGCCCCTGAAGTGTGTTCTCTGAGAACCCAGTTGCAGATTTGGCTTTTGCAATTCTGCTTGGCCCTTCAGCATTTCGCAGGTCCACCAAAGCAAAAATGTTCCAAATGTTCAGCTTTCAAATACCAACACTCATCACAGATTTCAGCTATTATTTCCTGTCATCTCTTCACATTCAGTTTACAAAAGCAAAAATGTGCCTCCAAACTGTTGATGACTAGTTTGTCAGGATCATTTCTTCATAACAAATTTCTGGTTATGTGGCTCATGTCATTCATTTCTTTTTTTTTTAAGTTTATTTATTTATTTTGAGTGAGACAGAGACAGTGAAAATTGGGGAGGAGCAAAGAGGGAGAGAGAGAAGATCTCAATCAGGCTCTGTGCTGACAGCACAGAGCCCAACACCGGGCTTGAACTCACAAAACTGTGAGATCGTGACCCAAGATGGAACCAAGAGTCGGACGTTTAATGGAGCAGTCCAGGCACCCCTGTCAGTCATTTCTTACATTCTTCAGAGCATGGGCACCCAAAAATACTTTCTGATTGACATTCATGCAATAGTAGAATGAGGAAGGAAATATCTTTGCTCAATCTGACATAGCCCAACCCTACTCCATAGTTTTCATCATGGACTAGATACCTAATTTCCGATGGACTTCTTGTTAAATAGGTTGTGAATGCCAAAGCCTAAACACTGAATTTATCTTGTCCTCTGACTATTGTCAGGTAGGGTAGAAACAACAGTGATAACTAGTTACCTTTAAAAGAAAATTCTAGTATGCCCAATATAATAATGATGACCGTGTCATCTAAAAAGTACATATCAGCTTTGTCTTTTAAGAGCTTGAAATTTTTATCACTCCATAAAACACAAGGCAGTCGGGGAGGGAGGCAGACTTCAAATGTGTCTACAGGAAATTTTAGAAAGGGAAATTTAATATTTGACTGGTGAGAAGGATCATCAGTGGCCCAGAGCCATGAACAAGGTCACTTAAACAGATAGCAAACCCTCTCAGGTGTGGTCCCTTTGCTGTGTATTTACACTGCTTCTATATTGAGAGGAGGCCTCCACGGTCCTGAAAACTGCCAAAAACTCCTGGCAGGGTAGAGCAATAAACATGATCTGTGATGATAACCCCTGGTGCACTCTATGTGCAGCAAGGTCTTTAAGACCGATGCTCCACTCTGCAGCAAGGTATGATGACATTTGAGGCCAATACTCTAGGGGGTGCAGGGAGCAATAAGGGAAGCACTGGAGAGTAGCTAAAGGAGGCGAAGCTAATTGTTTAAAAAGAATGGGCTAGGTTGCCAGCCAGCTGGACCACTTACCAGCTACATTACCAGCCAATTATTTAACCTCTCAAAGTTTCCTCACTCATAAAATTAGGATTAAAACTGTATCTAGCTCATAAAGTCAATAAAATAATCTATGCAAAGCAATGACTGGTATCCAATAACCATGCTCATCCATTATGTGCTCACTAAAAACTATCGAAGAAATTTAGCTTACAATGTAAAATGAAAAAACAAAGTTGTACGTTAATCTATTACTACCCAAATTAAGAATTCAAGATTAAGGTACCTGATTGAGGAAGGTTCAGAAGAGCACATGCTTCCTTGATAAAAATATTAAAGAGTCTTAAAAGACACAAGCCATCTTATCCCCACTAAGAAAATTCAGATTTATCTAATGAACTATCAATAGCTAGATGTATGAAGAAACAGTAACAAATCATAGTTTCCTCTTATAATGTTTTTCTGCATGGAAATAAAGTCGAGCTTTTTAAATTTATTACAAATATTCAACTCGGTATATACATTTGACATTATAATAAAAGCATCAAAATAAAGCAAAAACAAATAATACATGGTCAGTATGACTGAGTTGAGAGTCTCACTAGACTCTCCCATTAGAGAAAAAACATTTGCATAAATAATTGTAATGCTGACAGAGGCAGGCTATAGCTAATATGTTTTGAAGCTTCTGGAGGAGAGAATTCAAGGGATGAAGAAGAATTTATAGTATGGTGAAATATTCCCACAACCTAGAAAAAAGACTTGGATCAGAGGAAAAAATATATTTTTTCATTCTCTGAATGAGAATTTGTACGTGGACTTTTGAATGCAGATTTTAAAACCATGATCAAATAAATGGCTGACTGGGCCACAACAATTCCCCAAATGATAGGGAATAACTGCTCCATACAGTCCACCGTTGTCACGATTATTTGAGTTTCCAGAAACAATTTCCAAAGGAAAGATTATGATTTGCGGCCTCCAAATAGTTTAAAAACCACTTAGAGGAGGGATCGTTTTTTTATTCAGCTTCTTATTCTTGGTATATAAAACAAAACTTGTAGACCACTTAAAGAGCTGGTCTCTTGATCAGCACCTAGAAGTCCCTTAGTTTTATGGCATGTCCTCTAAATCCAGAAGTTTATCTTCACCAGTCAGAACTACCTCTGTGGGGCTTCTGGGGGGCTCAGTTGGTTAAGTGTCCGACTTTGGCTCAGGTCACAATCTCAGGGTTTGTGAGTTCAAGCCTATGTTGGACTCTGTACTGACAGCTCAGAGCCTGGAGCCTGTGTTTCCCTCTCTCTCCACCCCTCCCCTGCTCACATTCTGTTTCTCTCTCTCTTAAAAATAATTTAAAAATAAAAACAAAAACAAAAAACTGCCTCTGGCCTTGAGGAACAAACCCTTATTTAAGTCAGACTTTTACCCCCTGAGATCAAGATATCCCCAAAATCAGTGGCCTTTTTATGAATAAAATAGCCCTTACTGCTGTTGTTCACTCATTTTTTTGTAAAACTTAGTAATTTTGAGAAATTTAGCACTTTTCCCGATTATTAACATTCGTTTTTTAATGTCATGACTTTAACATGCTCATGGCTTATGCCACTAAGTTATTCAAATTCAGTTTAGTGCTGAATCCAATGTTACATAAACATTTTAATTTTTATTACTCAAGCTACAAAAATCAGAAGCATTGATATTAAAATGTTAAGATGCCATGATGTTATTGAGATGATGGGCAAGAGACAATACCAACTAAGGCAGTCTGTAATCAGAATATAATTTACTCTGAAAAGTTGTCTAACTAAAACAGTGCAGGAGATAATCCTAGAGAAATTTATTGTCAATGGACTTTGTGCTATACTTTTTAAGATAAGAGCCTGTCTAACCGTGGGAAACTTTTGGCTCAGAAAGAGTGAAGTTATTCTAGGATTCACTCATCGTTTTAAGCATTTGGCTGCAGTTTTAGTAATCTGCTTTAGGACCTCAATCCTAGAGCAGTTCATAGGTCTAAATAGAGTAAGCCAGATTTTTGCAGCCTGAAACAGTCCTGCAATCAGAGAGGCCAGACTTTCTTCAAACCTCTATCTCCCAAGCTGGTTGGCAATCAACTAGGACCCAAAGGAAATAGACTAAAGGCTAATTAAGGCTACTTATAACAGAAGGTTTTCATATGTATAGCTTAAAAAGAGGAAAGAGCAATTGGAGACTAAAGATAAAGCGGAATATTTCCCAAAGGGTCATCTGTAACCAAACGTTGTATTAACTCCAGACAGAAGCTTTGGCAAATACTAACATCTAACTTAAAAAAAAAAAGCTACTTGAGCTTAAAAATAAATTAATATCCTAAAATACATCAAAAAAATAATTACATATAAATATTATTAACGAGCAACATTTAAGAAACAATAATTTACTACAAATAATTAGAGAGGATACTTGCCCTTTGAGCTTAGAATTTCAAGATTAAAATTTTTACTTTTAAGAATCCAGAGAAGTTGAAGTATTTCTTTTCATTTTGGATAGGGAAAAGAGATGATATTTTCTCTTCCTACTTGGATTCATTTGAAAAGTCTAATGTAATGCTAAGTGTCAATGAAACTGCCATTATAAATATATCCATTAAATAAGCCTATCAAAAGCCATTGACATCACCAGTATAGGGTCTCCTAAAAAGAAATTTAAAGAGTTTAGACAATTAATTCTGATAAATATTGCTAATAGAACTATAGTAGCTCATCTTGACCACTGTCCTGGGCTTTCCCCACCTCATGCAGCCAAAGCAGGTAAGGGATCCCAGAGCAGACATCTACTGGGAATGGAAGAACTCACAGCTACAAAATATCATTATGAGACCTCAAATTTGTATTGCTCTTTAACTTCAAAAATCAAAAAGGAAAAGAAAAAGGAAGTTTCTTTAATAATTTCTCAGACTATTAAGAAAGTAACTCTAGGAGACAAGGAGGATATCAGTCATTTTACAGAGCAGGGAGAGAAAGCATCACAAATTTGCACAACTTATCCAGAGCTCCAAAACCTAATAATTAGAAATCTTAGGACTAATACTGATGTCCTTCAACCTGAAGTCAAAGAAATCTTTCTGCTCTCCCCAGCCACAAGCCATCTTGTTCATATTCTTAATTTCATGAATAACTGAATTGATTGGCCTTCTCCTTGCAGTTTTTTCACGGAATCCTTCCATCATTTCAAACAAATGTATCGAAACCTTGGTGAAAGCAAGAAAGAATAAACCTGAAATTATTCTACATCTGTTTTTGTTACACATGATAACCAAGGAGACGAAAACACGCCAGGCCCTACGTCCACTACCAGTAGTTGAGTATTGGTGTTTTATATCCTTGATGGCTATATTTGATTTTTTTAAGAGACCGAAAATAAACAAAAACTCTATGTGCTGTTTCCTCTGTTTGCAAGAACTGTGACCTTTGACTCTTATAAATCTATTCAAAGCCAAAGTCTGGAGATTGGGTGTTTCAGGAATGTTCAAAATATAGCTTGAGATTTATAGAGCTGCAAACTTTTCTTGGCTTTTCTTGGTCCATTTTATTTGATAAAGCTTAAGTGGTAAACAATGTGGCTGTGCATCCTCTACAAAACATCCATTAGGTTATCTTGCTTTATACCAAACTAGAGTTTGTTTGCACAAAGAATTAATGAGAGGGGTTACTGAAGGACTCGAGTCTCTACATTTCTTCTACTTGAACAAATTGTTTGTGATACCAGTACTGACAAATGCAAATAAAAGTAATTGACATTCTAACGTATAATTTGCTTTCAGGGAATCTAGCTCCACCGTTGAAACAGAAAAAGATATGTTTTCTTAAAAGTTTTTTCGGGGGCTTGATGATAGAGCAGTTGACATTTCTATTAGTGAGCTAGATCTCTGAAACTTGAATACAGCAATTTCCTTAAGTCGTGTTTCAGCCTTGCTACTTAAAATGGGGTCTCTTAACGCTATATATTATTACTTTCATAATAAATCTATGGCTGGTATTTAAATTAGTTGGAATTAACAAATATATTTCTGTGTCTAGAAACTTCAAGCCTCAAAACCTAACACTCACAATATATTTCAAGAATTTATCATTAAGCCAGAACACTTGAAGTAGTGTTGCCTACCAGCCTACTTGATAGTAAATGGCAGTGCTGACTTTTCTTGGTGAAATTGTTACTCCTCAAAATAGAGATAGAATATCTCACTGCCATCTTTGGGGAGTCGTCCTAAACCCTCATTTGATAGACAGCCACTCTGACCCATACTCAATATGGAAAGATTTCTGATGACCCTATTTCACAAGGGCAGCAGTCTCTAAAGTGGACTTCTTGCACGCCAGAGGATATACAACATGGTTCATTTATATGAGTTTTTAGTTTAAAAAATAAGATAGCAACTCAATCTATTAATATTTAATATCCAGATTGAAACTGGTTGCACCGTTAGGATTGTAGGCTAGAAGGGTTTAGGGATTATATTACAGTCAATTTCAGAATTGTATTACATTGAGTAGAAAAATATTTACAAAAGTGTGTACTGAAATGAGGAGATAACATGAAAATCCTAAGTACCATAAAGAGAGACTGGTTTTTCTCATAGAAAAGGCCTTAAGAAAAGTTGGAGAATTTGAAGATAAGTACATATTTTTCTCTTACCAAAAAAACCCAACTGTTCCAAATTTCTGAACTTTTCTATGATTAAAAATGCCTGCTAAGCAGTATCTAAACACACACACACCCTTAATAAGTCCCAATGTAAAAGAAGCATTTTTAATAAGGAGTGAGAAAATGATTGGTTTGGAAAATAACTCTTGCTATCAAGACAGAATTTTGAAAACAGATGTTTGGCAATGTTTTCATCATTATGCAACTTTGTTACAGAAAACAATTTGTGTGTCAATTATAAAACACCCATCTGCACACTTTGAAAATTACGTGTTATATGTTTTATAGAAATACATAATATTTGTTAATTTGTGTTAATGCTTTATTTAGAATATTTGCATCTATGCTTGTAAAAGAGATCGGTCTTTCTACCTCTCTGCCTTTGGTGAGTTGGTACTTTTCTCTATTCCTCAATTTTTGAAAGTATGTCCCAAATAAATGTTATCTCCCCTCTGAAGACTTAGCAAAACCTGTACTTAAAAATTGTCTGGTTTTGTGCCAATTTTGTGGGTAAGTTCTTGACTACCTATTAAGTGACTATAATGGCTTTAGATTAGTTTTTTAAAATTTCCTATTAATTTTGATAACATACAGTTTTCTAGAAAATTGGCCAGTTGACTCAAGTATTGGTTTAAAAGTTCCTTACAGAACTTCCCACTCATTTGTAATATTTCTGTTCTACATATGGTCATGTCCTTTTTTATCCATAAATTTTTATTGCCTTCTTAAAAATGGCTTTGTCAGAGAAATTTCTTTCTAAAGAAACAGATTTGAGGTCTGTGATTCTTTGTTTTATATTTAATTTTTGTTCCTTCTTTATTTCCTGAGTTTACTCTGCTGAGTTTACTGTGTTAGAAAAATTCTCTAACTTTATCTGAGTTTTTGGTAAACTCACAGAACATTAATTTTCTGTATCTTTTGCACTATTGTATGAATTGCAGATAAAACTCTACAATCCACTTAAACTGCCTTCCACAAGTTTTGATATGTAGTGTCTCTTCACTGCTTAATTCTACCTTTGATTTTTAATTCTTGCATTGTCATGGCTGAAAGCACAGGATCTGAAGTCAGACTGTCTGGGCTTTCAGTGTTAGCTCCATCATTCATAAGATCTGGGCTTTAGTTTCCTCATCGTCAGAATAATAAGAATAATAGTAAGATCTGCCTCACGGGTTTTATAAAGTGTATATACCGCACATGGCACAATATATCATGTGTGCAAAGCATTCTATTAAAATTGGTTGCCCCCATCATTATCAGCTAAACATCATTATCAGATTCATGAAATTATGTTGGAGAGGGTTGCTTGAAAATTCAAAATATATGAGATATGTTGATATATTCAAAATATATTGTTATGTAACTTTACTGCCCATGATCAGACAATATCTTTATTCATTAATATTTGCTGTGATTGGCTTTGTGGCCTTGTATATGGTCAATTTTTGTATAATTTCATGAATGTTTGAAAAATAATCTCTTTATTCTGTAGTTGTTGAGTGAAGGATTCTTTATACATACATTAGACAAAATATGTTAATTGTGTTATTTAACTTGCCTGTATGTGCGATACAATTTATATGCTTGATACCAATATTTCACAGAATTGTGTTAAAATACTCTACGTGGATTTGTTAATTTCTTCCAGAAATTATTTCAATTTTTCTTTATGTGTTCGAGGATATGCTGTTAGTTGCACACAGGTTCAAACTACCACAGGCTCCTGGGTACCAGTAGCTTTATCAGTATAAAATGCTCCTCTTTAACTTTGGTAAAGGATTTTTAGCTTCAACTCTGTTTGGTGCAATAGTTATATAGTATTTGTCTAATATATGTTTCCATTTGTTTACTTTCAACTTTTCTGTGTCATTGTTTTGCTCTCTTGGTCACGTAAGCACACAATTTTTTAAAAAATAAAGACTAAAAAATCTTTGTACTTTAGTCTTATGTCTAATCAGTTTGCATCTATTGGTTATTTTGTATGTTTGAATTCCTTTCTACCATTTTGTGTTGTGTCATTTTCCTGACATCTGATGCATTGATTGAATTATCTTTATACCTTCTTTCTAATAGTGGAAGTGTTTTCAGTGGAGACTCTTACGTTTTACTTTGCTTTTAAATTCTGGACATAAAAATGTAATTATTTGCTCAACCCTTCACATGGAAATATGTGGTAAGTGAACGGAGACAAGGGCCGTAAACCTAAGAGGGAGGTAAGTATTGTAGACCAGCACTTTTTATTTAAACCAGTTTAGGTTTGGACATTCACCAGATTGGAGCAATTTTTTAGCCTTTAAAATAAAATTTTGTGCCAAAATTTAAAAAAAAGTTTACTAAAACTTGTTTCCAGAAATTGTCCATGTAATTTTTTAAAACATAATTCAAGTTTTTTTTCCACACGTTTTTTAAATCTCATGTTTTCCTTGGCAAATTTATCTAAAATACATTTTCACTTTGGAGCTAATTCTTAATATTTATGTAACAAAGTAACTTTCTCTAAACTATAGCGGCTTAAACCTTTTCTTTAATATGTATAATGTCTTTTAATTGTCATTCAAAAAGATGTTTTTGAGAAAGATTTATGAATTTTACAACTTAAATTATCCTTTGCTTTCTCTTTCCCCTTTGCACTATCTGGATGAAGAATTTATGAAGTACTAAGGAAGACAAAGTCATCCAGTAAAAAGACCTTGGGCCCCGACACAGGTGTAGAGGATCTTGGACCAAAGCTACCTAGGACTACTTCATCAACTTTTATGTGAGCAAGAAGAACACTTTGTATTGTGTTAAGCCATTAAAATTGTGAAGGCCTATTTATTACAGCAGTACCATGATCTCACTGATACGATTACATGTTTTTTAATTCGTGGACAATTTGTCTTTAACTTGATATATATAAACATTTAGAGTGATTATTAATACAGTTGAATTAAAAGCCACAATGTTTACTCTTCTAATTATGATGTTCTTTGTTTCATTTTATTTCCCTCTTCTACATTCTCCAGCTTTAAGTGAGCATTTTATAGGATTCAATTTTATGTCCTTTTTTACCATATCACTTATACTTCTTTCAAAAATATTTTTAGGGGTGCCTGGGTAGCTCAGTCAGCTGAGCAACCAACTTCGGCTCTGGTCATGATCTCGCGGTTCACGGGTTCAGGCTTGCATCAGGCTCTGTGCTGACAGCTAGCTCAGAGCCTGGAACTTGCTTCGGATTCTGTGTCTCCTCTCACCGCCCCTATCCCGTTTGTGCACTGTCTCTCTGTCTCTCAGTAATAAATAAATGTAAAAAAAATGTTGAAAAATATCTTTAGTTGTTGACTTGGAATTTCAAACATGCTTTTTAAACCAGTTTATGCACACCTTCAAATATCTATGATGCTTCATGTGTATACAGTGCAGTTACCTTATTACAGAGTATTCCCTATTTCTCTCTCCCATCCTTATTCACTCATTCATTTATTTTACTTATTCATGTGCTATAATAACCCAGTATATTGTAACTATTATTGTTATTACATTTAAAATGGGAAAAAATTAGAGACATTATTTTACCTTGATTTATTATTTCTTCAACACACTTCCTTTCTTCATATAGGTCTGAGTTTCTGACCTATATCATTTTACTTTCTCTCTGAAATGCTTCTTTTAACATTTCTTTCAGGTCATGTCTGCTGATGATAAGGTTCAAACATCTGTTTCTCTGAGAAAGTCTTCATTTCTTCTTTACTTTTGAAGAATAGTTTTACTGGAGATAGAATTATATATTGGTGGGTTTTTCTTTCAAAACTTCAAATATTTCTCTTTATTTGAACAGTTTCTAATCAGAAGACCTCTGTAATTCTTATCCGGTTCATCCATAGGTAAGGTGTATTTTTTTCTCTGTCTTTTTTCAAGATTTTCTCTTTTTCTTTGATTTTCTACAGCTTTTCAATATGATATGCCTGGAGTACTTTTTTGGTTATTGTTGTTATTGTTTATGGGGATTTATCTTTCTTGGTGTTTTCTGAGCTTCCTAGGTCTTTGGTTTAGTGTCTGATTAATTTTGGTAAGTTCTCAACTGTTATTACTTTATATATTTCTTCTGCTTCATTTCTTCTTTCTTCTGGTTTTCCAGTCATGTATATGTTACTTTTTTTTGCAGTTATCTCACTTCTCAGATATTCTAGGGATTTTTTATTCTTTTCCTTTTCTCCTTTACCTTTAATTCTATAAGTGTCGATTGAGCTATCTTCATTCTCACTAGCTCTATCCTTAGGAATGCCTGAACTACTAATAGGCACATCAAAGACTCCTCATTTCTGCCTATGATTTCTAACATTTCCTTTTGATGCTTTCTTACAGTGTTCCATCTCTCTGCTTACATTATTCATCTGTTGTTACATAGTCTCTACTTTTTTCCTTAGGACCTTTAATTTGTTCATAATATTTCTTTTAAATTCTGATAATTCTAACATGTGTACCATATCCAAGTTTGATTCTGATTCTTGCCTTGTCTCTTCAGACTGTTTTCTTGCTTTTTGGCAGGCTTTGTAATTTTTTGGTCTGTTTGTTTCAAGTTTTTATTTAAACTCTAGTTAGCTAGCATATAGTGTAATAGTAGTTTCAGGAGTAGAATTTAGTGATTCATCAGTTACATACAATAACACCCAGTGCTCCTCCCAATAACTTCCCCCCTTAATATTCATCACCCACTTAGTTTTGTAATTATTTTAAAAGCCAGATATGTTGTACTAATATTTGCTATAAATGTAGGTGCCAAAGTATTCAGTTTCCTCTAGTACTCTTGTTTGTATCTTCCCTGTTGGCTTTGGGCTATCCTAAGCACTCTTCTCCACAGATAGTCTGCCTTTTACAGCTCTTTCCATTTCAATCCACTCTCATGCCATTGGAGCCCTGCTGTTGGGGTGGTGACAACGTGTGGAAAAAGGGAAGCATTCTATCATCTTATGATTACATCTCAGTTGTTAGTAAGTCTACGTCCCTGGACAGTGGCCTTCACAAGTGCACCTCCATGGTATAATTGTTTCCCCCTTAGGTGATACCAAAAGGCCAGCTGGCGTGAGAGTGTCCGTCCTTTGGGGTGAGGCTCTAGTAAAGCTTTCTGTCCTCAAGCTTGTGTCTTTGTTATGGAGAGCTCTCTGGGAATATTTCGCAATGGTTACTCTTTGCCTGTCTATGCCAAAGCCACAAGAGCATCTTTCTTGGCTCTTCCCTGTGAGAATCTGGTGGGATTCCTGGAGTTTAAATCTCCTGGGAGACCCAGAAAACTGAAACCTTCATGAGTTTCTCAGTCTCCTGCTAGTCCATACTCAACCTGCAGCTTTTCCTCGAAATTACCACTTAAGTGTCCATGCCCAATTACAGCGCCAGCCGCAGCTGCTCTAGATAAATGTTTTGACTCTGGCTTTGCCCATCTCCCCAAAATTTGTGATGGGAGCTGAACTGGCCACCTTCGTTCTCTGCTGGGTCCAAGAAAAGTCATCAATATGAAGTGGGTTTAGGGCAGGGGTGACAATTCCCAAGTTCTTTGTATGTTGGAACGGAAATCACAAGCCCTAGTTTTAATTTCTATTCAATTGATAATTCTTCCCATCCCAGAAACTAACTACTCTCATCCATCACCTCTGTGCCAGCCTCACATGTTTCTAATGTGCCACAGGGTAAGAATACATACATTAAGAAAACATCTCTTTATGTGGAACAAAATTCCCCACAGAGGCCAAGCCTGTGGAGAGTTTTTAAAACAGAAACAGAAAATTAGAAAGCAGGGTGACCAGGAACAAAGCACATGGCCCTGATAGTCAAAGAAAGAGGAGTGTTGTCTTTTTAAAAACTGTTTTTTTGTAAGTGAGCTTAAGATATTCACCTAGACTGATTTATGAGAGTATAAGTGGAAGCAAAAGCAGGGATTGGATTTCCTGAATCTTATTCCTTGTGCCTTTATGTGTTTCCCTTGCCACATTGATTCAGAGCTAAGGGTGTGTCTTATAAATGCTTAAGGCATGTTCCCGTAATTCTTCATTACGTGCCAAGGCACTCATCATCCCCTGCAAAGTAGCGGTGTCTGGGAACAAGTTATCATCCTGGAATAATAAAGGCTATTCATTTTATTGACATTTAAAATGCATGAGAACATTCATGACCAAACTCATATACATTTCTCACCATGAATCTGTGGCATTAATTATCAATACTGCCCCAGGGAAGGATATGTTTGTAACATTATGAAGCAGATCTTTCTTTTACACTAAGGATGGTTACATTTGGTAGGAAATTACTGTGTTGGTTAATTTGGCCTGGTCTCTGATGACATCTTTCTGCAATATCAACATTTTTCTCCACAGGTTACATTTCAAAATTATTTGATATTACACTCTATACCATGCTGGTATAAAGTTATGTTTAATATTGTAAACAGTTTAGGCATTACTTGACTAGAATTGGCTGGGTCAGATTTCATTTGAAAATATATGTGGCACATGATAAAAGAAAAAGAATATCACTTATAATAATCTCTGTTACCTCATACAAGATAAAATGATCAAGTAAATGCATTAGCAAGTGTGCCTATAAAGACAATGTAATATTAATATTAATAAGGTGATATTTTCAGCCCTACACTGGGGTGAAAGACCTTCGCCTGCTCTTATTTTCACAACAAATTTTAATTAAATATTTTTTGAGAAGCATTATTATAGCCTTACAGAAAAAACTGATCCCTCCAAATAGACCCCTTTCTGGATTAGAAGGGCACAACCCTATATTTATAGATCAGGTGAGTAATGAACCTATTTGGAATGACACACTCTAAAACTTTCCATCCACACAGTAGGATCAATTATGAACAAAATCAATCTTCAGTGGCAGGGCTTGGGAAGTTTAAAATAAAAAAGAAATTGCAAGGCATTATTTTAGTTCACTAAAAACAGCCCAGGAGAAAATAGATCTGAATATGTTGGAATTGGCTGAGGGCACAAACGTTTCCTGCCATACATTTTTCATTTCTCATCCCAGTGTTTCCACTCGCTAATTACATGTCCTAGACCGAGTCTCTGAACTCTTTGAGCCTCCGTGGAGGAGATCTCTCCATGTCCTCATCTCTGAGATGAGTTTTATAGCATCTCAATGCTCAGAATATCTCTTTTTTTCCTTGCTTTTAATCCAACTAATAAAAATATTTTCAAAGTACTAGTTAAAATATTAGTATAAATTTCTGCTTGGTGTTGCATTTATTTAAAAATGCTCAGATACATACATATTTGATTTAGAGTTTCAGGGAGCACAGTCAGGACTAGACGTGGTCTCAGCTGCGTGTGCCCGGGACTCTCATTGGAACTGACGATTGTCTAGAATGCTCAGTCATCACCACGGAGCCCACCATGAGTCGGAAGTTATCATTGATACGTGCCTTCACATTGCCCTTCTCTCCATTCCATCAAGTTGGGTCTGTCCTGGGTTCAACTACTGCAATATTTGAATACAGGATGTGCAAGGCACAACTTGTCAGCTCCTTTCATAATATTTACTCATATGAGGCTAGTGAATTTATGAAATACAAAATCCATATCATCCCAAAAGAATAGCACTAAAAGTTTCAACACATTTTCCTAGAGCTATCTCAGAATCCACTAATCAGAATAAACACAATATAAACAAAAGTTAAAAATTAAAAACTAACATTTTCTATTCCAATAACAAACTAATACACACTTGAGGTATATGATAACAATGACAAAATAACTGCACTTATATTTATTTAAAACATTATTGGGGAACCTAGCCAGCTCAGTTTGTTGAGCATGCAACTCTTGATATCAAGAGTTGTGAGTTTGAGCCCCACATTGGATGTAGAGATTACTTAAAAATAAAATCTTAGGGTGGTCTGAGTGGCTCAATTGGTTAAATGTCCAGCTTTGGCTCATGTTATGATCTCACAGCCCATGGGGTCGAGCCCTATGTCAGACTCTGTGCTGTCAGCTCAGAGCTTCGAGCCTGGAGCCCAATTGGGATTCTATGCCTCCTTGTCTCTCTGCTCCTCCAAAGACCATACTCTGTTTCTCTCTCTCTCAAAAATAAATAAATTTTTAAAATAAATAAATAAAATAAAATCTTCAACAAATATATCAATATTAATTGAGTTGCAGTATAATCTAAAATTATACAAGCATTCAGTCAGATAAAATCCTGACTGTAAAAAATCTCACCTTTGGAGACAGTTTATAATAATTTATGGCATAAGCAATTCAAATCTATTAAATAACCAAATGAAATAGTATTTTCCCTTGAAAATATTCTGACTGCTTCAGAAATAGTGAAAAGAATTAATTTCTATTTCTCAATGTCTATGCTGAAACATCATGCTTGAAACTATCTACAACTATTATCATAAAGTACCTTTATCCCAAAGCAACATGCTTGGAACTAGCTACAACCATTTTGTATCCCAGAAAACCGAAGAATACATACTCAACAAGGCACCAAATGTGAAAGGCTATAGCTGCAAAAAATAAACATATATGCATTTTTCTCTTTAGAAGTAATTTTATGTTAAGATGTATATTCTTACATTTAAAAGATGCATGCAAAGCTTATTGAATTTCATATTTTCATTATACATATTTAGTAGCATTTAGTAAGCCATGTTTAAAAATAGTAACTATTACTTATTCACATATTAATAAGTAATCACAAACAAAAAGAAAACTCAAAATGAAGTAGGAAAAATCACAATGTCCTCTAGCAGATAACAATATTTGTTCTCAAACATCTGAAGACTTCCAAGTTCTTGTAGAACCATAAATCCATTTTACATCTGTGGTGGATTTAGCAAAAGTGAGTTAGAGATCTCTGGGAAGGAGATCTAAAATGTGACAAAATCCACACCCTGATGCCACTGCTAACTTTAGGGTCGTCAGCCTTTGGCTCCTGAGGGATAATAATGAGGCAACATCTATCTCATACACTTATTTAATACAACACTATTTCATACACTTCACTAGAAGGGTGCCTGGTGGCTCCATCAGTTAAGCGTCTGACTTCGGCTCATGTCGTGATCTAATAATGGCTTACGGGTTCGAGCCCCACCTCAGATTCTGTGCTGACAGCTCAGACCCTGGAGCCTGCTTCAGATTCTGTGCCTCCCTCTCTATCCCCCCCACACCCCACTGTGTGTCTTTTTCTCTCTCTCTCTGTCTCTCTCTCTCTCCCAAAAATAAATAAACATTAAAAAGAAATTTAATGTATTTCAGGAAATAATAAGCCTTCTGTGTGGATGCTAAGCCACTGTGACTCTATTTCTTCCAGGAGAGTTGGCTTTCTGTGCTTTTGTTTGTTTGTTTACAGACTTATTTACCTTTGACAATATTCAAGTCCTGCAGCACTGAATATAAACTATAAATTTTGAAACCTGGGATGAAAAGTAAGTGTTGGTGGTAGGCCCACTGTGTATCAAAATGTCCTGCATATATGTATATCTTTGATCCAGGAACTCTTTCTGAAAATATAAAGAAAATAATTAAATATAAGCATGTAATTACATGAATCTTTATTGCAGAATGTTTACAACAAAGGAAATTTGTTTTCAACATGTCCAAAAATTAATGATAATAAAATGTCCAAATATATGAGATAAATAAAACAGACTATTTTGCAACCCCAAAAAACTATTCCAAACATATTTAGTCACATGGAAAATGCCCACTTAATAGTTATATGAGGAGCTCCTGGGTGGCTCAGTTAAGCATCTGACACTTGGTTTTAGCTCAGGTCATGATCTCATGGTTTGTGAGTTTGAGCCCTGCATCAGAGTTCAAGCCCTGCATCAGACTCCACGCTGAAAATGTGGACCCTCCTGGGGATTTTCTCTCTCTCCCTCTCTTTCTGCTCTTTCATAACTTCACTCACTCTCTCTCTCAAAATAAATAAATATACTTTTAAAAAGTTAAACAAAAATAGTTACATGAAAAAAATGAAGTATAAATAGCTTTAAATGTGATCCCATTTTTTATGGCAAAGAATATAATATAAACATATTTTATATATGCAATACATAATTTTATAATGTATTTATATTATTTAAACTAAATATTAATTTAACACATTAAATTAATAACTATAATAGTGTATATAATATATAAAATAATAAATTTAAAAATATACACTATCTATATATAAAAGAGTGTTTCTAGAGGATTGGATGTAGTTGAATTTAATTTTATTTTTTTCTTATTGATATTTTCTAGTTTTATTCAATTAACATATATTACTCATATAATAAAAAGTTCTAAATTAGTACTAACAGAATGTGAAAAAATTAAAGTGCAAAATAGAGAAGTCTTCTCCTGTACTTAAATAAATTACTTAAATAAATAACTTAAAATATACAATGCAGAGAAAACCAGATTAAGCATATTTAGAATTAACACAATCAACAATGAGCACTAAACTAATACAAATAAAGTTAAATTGCATTTGACCTTGTCAAATTAGTATAAATATATATGTCATATCATTTTTTTAAAAACACCAGATTTAGAGGAAAGATAAGTATGTTCATATCTGACTTTCTGCTAACTTTCTGGGCAATCTTGAGCAAGTCACAATTATGACTTTATTCATAGAATAAGATGGGAGGAGTAGATGATTTCTTAAAGCAGTTTCAGGCATAATATTCTACCAACTTCTGGAAAATCCTCTTAATTTGGATTATACCCTTGACGTCTTTCAGTTATAGCTGAAGTCCCCATAACCAGTTTCAGCAATTGTGTGCATGGTCCTTTGGGCAGGCACTATGTCTTGCATAAATACATACCCTTTAAATAAGTCTCCTTTACCTCATAACAGCTCAAAAGATATTTGAGAATAAATCATTCTTCTTTCTATATTTATATTTTCATGACCTTAGGATCCTTGTCCCAAATATTTCCAAAAATTTGATTGACTTTTCTGCATAAATTGGTACATGATCCTGTACTGGTCTAAAAACTAATTATAGTAAGACACAGTACACAGGCTTTGAGTACGTTGCTCCTATTAAATTCTCAACATGAGAGAAGGTAGCCCATGAAAGTTACTCAACATCACTATTCTTATGCTCTCTAATAGTTCTAAGACATCTTGGAGACATAGCGGCTCTGTTTGATCTATCTTTCTGGTTTTGCCTTCCTTTTGTTCTTCAGAAAAGCAAGAGAATTGTTTTGGTCAGTCCATCAGATTCAGAAGCCCAGGTAAGTGTGCTGGATAAAGTGTTCAGTGCACACATCTATCTGCATGCTCCACATGACAGACAAGAGACTACAGCTGCAATCATAGCCTTAGGAGCCAAGAAGCAGAACAAATAGCTAGAACAACCCAAAGTCAGAAAACCAGCAAGTGAACTGGATTAACACTGGGGAGAGAAAGACCTACAGCAGGCTACTCCTCAGCTGACGAGGGACAGAGCAAAGTCAAAATTAGGAGAAAAGATGGAAAATGAAGACATATCATGGCTCTAAATTGATGCAAATCACATTCCTTGTTGTTCCTCTCTAACTTATATGCATATTTTTAATTTTAGTTTGGTAAATGGAAAATATACAGTTTGGCAGAATTAATCAAACTTTCCAGACTTAGTGTGGTGATCATTTTGCAACATTTACAAATATCAAATCATTATGTTACATATCAGAAACTAATATAATGTTATATGTCAATTATACCTCAATAAAAAACTGAATTTTAAATTTCCTAGTTACTGTGGAATACTTAATGCATTGTTAAATATTTACTAATACTAAAGTTCTTCATTTAACCAGCATTATATTTACTCTTGAGAATAAGGTTAAGGAAAGAGATCAACTGTTTAAATAGGTGTGGCAAATTATTTTAAGTTGAAAGATACCCTTACATGGAGGGCAAAAATCTGTGAAAGAAATTGTAAATAATTGGGAGGTCTTTTCATTTAAAAATCATGGCTCAGCTCATGTGTCCCTTTACTACTCCACACTACCTCATGATAGACTTTTGTTTGGCAAACTTCTATGTTTTAACCATAATCAGGTATGTGAGTTGAATTAGCAACATCCAAAAATCATCTGCTATTTAATTCTTAACTATTTGTAGAGACTTTAAATACTGTACATGCATACGTGCAAGATACAAAGTTTTGTCTTGCAGGGGTACACTATCATTTATAAAGTCAAGTAAGTGTTCATAATTGTGACTATGTAAAAATATATAAGAATGCCTCTAACAAAAGCCTCTTTTAAGAAGTAAACAATTGTGGTTACATCAAGTTGCATACATATGTGTCTGTTACATGGCATAAATAAGGATATTAAATACCATGAAGTAAAACTGACTCTAAGTAATCAACTTTAAACCATATTTCATCCTGGATGCATGCAATTTGAAGACTACAACTGATCCATGAAAGTCTAGTAAGACGCCACCTCTTTCATGAACATCCCAATCCATTCCCTGTAAGTGAATTTTTTCCTCCTCTAAGCTCCCTCAAAATTTTATTTTCATCTCCACTCTTCATTTCTAACTATTGTGATATACATTGCAGGATTATCTTTTGCATAATTTGTTTTTGAACAATGCTGTAAATTCCTCAAAGGAAACGAATGTGACTGAAAAATACTTGTCAACTCTATACACACACACACATTGCTTACCGTGTTATAATCACTTAATACATGTTCACTGGATGAACTGATACCTTCTTTTCCTCTAGACAGCTCTAGAGTCAGAGAATCAATAACTTGTTCTGATCTTCTCCCCAACTGGAAGGTCTTGAGACCTCAACATCCAGAGAAGGACTCCAAATAGCACAGATAAAAGGTCCACAATTTTTCGCTGTGGGATCTGGAGAGGAACAGCTCTCCCTGGCCCCTTGTAATTCTTAGCCATCTCTGTATATAACTTGTGAGGAAAGCTCATGTTATCATCCAAAAAAGAAATTCCATCACTGTGAAAAACCTGGAAGATGGCAATAACCAATCACCCACAGATGTTAAGAAGTTTGCAATAAGGCACAATAGTGAAATAGGTCCAGTTTCCCCCTGGATTGAGACCTGGTCCATTGAGGAGTGGAGAGCCAGGTCGGTACCCTGATTAGAAGTCAGTGGGGCATAGGAGAAAGAGCTCTGGATTTGGGGTTCAGAAGCCTCAGGGCCAGATCTTATTTGGTACTTCACTAAGAGAACATCACTTAATAGTACTGGGCCTCAGGATGTTCTAAGTTCTCTTATTTTATAAATTGAAGACATTATACTCAGTATGCTCTGATGCTCTTATAAGCTGTTAATTTATATGATTGGGAATCAAATATATCTTAAGACTTGATAGCTATTCAATATTAAACCATATTTTGAGGATTTTTTAAAGCATGGTATCTGAGCTGAAGTAGATGATAAATAATAGTGATCATAATAGCTAACATCCATTTATTTCACAGATATTTGTGAGCACCTACTATGTCAGATGCTGTTCTAGGCAATGAAAATGCAACAGAAAAAAAAGATATCCTAAGTTTAGGGAGATAGCATTTAATAAATAGAATCCATATGTCTTATTTCCATGAGAACCTTGGAGAAAAGTAACACAAATACTGGTAATGGAAAGTGCCAGACATTTCAGTGAATACTGTTGAATACGTATGAGGGGGCACACATTTTACATGCACTCTCTTATTTCATTCTAGCAACAATTCTAAAAGTATGCCTATCATATGGATGGAGGGAAATACTGCACAGAGACATCAATTAAATTTCCCAAGGTCACAGAGATAAGTAATGAAATTCCAGAGCCTAAGCCCTAGACAGCACTAGGAAGCACTGTCTTTTACCAGATGACATCATAGGACAAGTCATTAATGATTTCATAAATGAAAATAAGCACACATATTCTATGCATTTATAACTTTTTCTTTTCCCCACAATCTTTATCAAACAAAAACCATAGAAAGAATATAAACATTTTTAGAAATTATCATCCTGACACATGATTTTGGCTTAAATCGGTGCATCTTGGGCATTAAGTTTCAAAAGCAATATGTGACAACCATAATTAGAAGACCAAATTTGAGTAACAGAGATAAGTCATTACTAAGGTTCCATGTCATGGTCTTCAGCCTTCAACCTTGCTAGGTTGGTGAAGTGTGGTAAATGAACAGACCCGAGAACACCAAAATCACCTTTGTACATTAAGCCTGTTCAAGAAGATGCTGTGAGTCACATTTCTATGGAGCATAACATCAGAGCCTGAAACAGAATCAGATTTCACATAAAGCAGCAACACACAAGAGTAATACTGTAAATGAGTGGTTGGTTAAGTGCGTGGGTTTTATATTCAAGACATGACTTCAGACTTGCTTTCTCACTAGCTCCATCTCTTAAGCAAGCTTACTCACTTCTCTGAACCTTATTTTCTTTATCTTTAAAAGAGGAATAATAACAATATTAACATTATCTGTTTGGTGAGAGTTAAAAGAGTTCACGTGTGTTAAAGACCACACAGGGCTGGCATCTAGGAAGTCTACAATAATTGAGATCTGCTGTTATGATCATGGATAAATGCACCAACTTGAGCAAAAGGTATTTGCATATTCAGAGCAGTAGAGGTCTGACACCTAACAGGATACTTAATGTTATTTTTCAAGGAACCCACTCTCACATGAATATTGAAGAAACCACCCCCTCTCCTTTCTTTCCCAAATTGCTGCTTTGAGAATATGATTAACTAATGGTTATCAGGAGCAGCATTTCCAAACAAACAAACAAGAGATAACTTTGACTTGTTTCTGTAAATTCCTATAAATAACTAAGCCAAAGAGTGTCTTACAAGAAAAAAGAATGAAGATGACTCTAAGGTATGTAAAAATATTCATATAGACTCAGCCCCCATTGTCAACTCACAATAGCCACTGATGATCTGATCATTTACTCTCATCCTTGTTTGGTTGCCTTGAAGGCACTTCCCAGCAAGTAAACGCGTGACATTAAAGCAGTGTTCACTCCCAGTTTATGCTAAAGCAGTGTTCATTCCCAGTTTATGCCGGATTTCATCCCATCATATCAACAGCCCATATAGCCAAAGAAAGGGCTTTCTTACACATTGTTTCCATGGTGTTTATGTGTTTCTACCCTAAACAGACAGATGCAGATTAAGCAATGCATGTCAATCCCATTATGAGGCTGTGAAATGGGCAGAAGTTTTGTTACACACTCATGCAATCACACACATTGGGAACATCCTGTTTATTTGGCTTGTTCTCTGCTGATTGGCTCTGGTGTATCCGCACATTACTGACAGCTGGGAATTTCTCCAGTGGAACATGCCTTTCCTATGACAAACATCCAAAGAGCAAGGGGAACATGTGTCTACTCACTGTGTCCATACAAAGCACCACGTTTCTCCAAATGCAGAGCCTGGGTTTTGTTGGAATGCCACCAACGGGCCCCTGGTGACCTTTAGAGGCCACATGAGATAATACATTCTTGGACCCCATTTCCGGACTGCTTTGGGCAAGGTCAGGATGGCAAATATCCCACTTCCACAATATCAGATGTTACGGTAATTCCTTTTAGCTAATGTGTAAGAGCAAAGGAATGCCTTCAAACCTCATCTAGGCCCCTGTGGAATCTGTTGAAAATGCATGACAGCTGTGGGCTTTGGCGAGGCTGTCTGTGAATGTATGAGATTTGGAAACAATTCAAAGCTAGAAATAACTACACAACTCATAGCCCTGCACACTGCTCACTCGCCCTCTCTCTTCCCATCACTCATTTCACACACACTGTAGCGGGGTCATAATCTCATCCTCAGGACTTTCATGCATTCTTCATGGCCAGGAACCGGGGATAACATCCTCCGCACACAAACACAGATGTGAGGAGAAGAAAGAAGCAGGGGCGGGGGTCAGAGAAACAGAATGATTTTAATAAGGCACAAGAACAGGAAATTGAGAAAGAGCCTTTTTTTTAGTATCCGCCTGGGAGTTGAGGAGCAGCAGCAAAAGCACACACTTGTTTAAACCCAGCTGCAGCTGGAATCCCCATCGCATTTTCTAGTGATTTATAGAGGCGCTCGTTTTCTGAACCTGCTTTGCTTTTAGAGGCTGTGACTATTTACACTTAGCTTTTGCAACTTTTGTATGTATTCTCTGCCCCTCACCATTACTCCTTCCTAGCCTCATTTGTGTGTAATGCACACACATCGGAGAAGAACAGGCTGATTGAGAAAAAGGAGCTGAGAGAAATGGGTCCGCTCAAAGACTTTGTTTTCTTAAAGCAAATGACTAATATCCAAATACCTTATGATTCTGACCTCAGAATCCGACTCTTAACATTTTGACTTAAATGTCGTCTCAAGATTTCAAAGACATTTTGACAACCTGATTCAGAAATAATAGGATACCCTGGAAAACACTAGCTCTTCTCCTGTGACTTCTGCTACTGCTGTGGATATTTAAAATATTACCTCTGGGCACAATCAAGTTGTTCTAGCAGATTTTTTCCCCTTCTAGTTAACTCCGGCTTTGACACACATGATGGTTTTGTGTCAGTCATTAACAACACACACTCTTACAACACACACTCTTTAACTAGCCTAAAGAAAGCGTCACATTATCATTCTCCAAAGTTTGGCTAGGGTAACTCCTCAAGATGAAGGTTTTAAAAAGTGAAGCTAATATTATCCCATTGATGCTGCAAAATGAAACAAAAACACACATATAATATTTAAAAATAACTTGGGGCATGGAAAACAATGTAAAGGGAAAAAAACAATTCCTACTGAGAATTCGCTGGATGCTGACAAGCACCTCATCAGCCAGCTGGAACTATTCAAGTGTTCAGAAGCAAAGAGAAAATTACTCTGGCCTTCCATGCACTAAAACTTGTAACACCTAACTCAAAGAATAAATTCTCAAGGAAACTTTCTTGGGGGATGCCAATGCTCACTTGAGGGGCCTTTACTCTTATAGTGAGATTCGTCCTAACAAGCTGTGTTATTTGGATTATCAGACCGCAATGAATTAGAAAGAGTGCATTAAAGAAAAACAGGTCCTGGTGGAAGAGAGTGTGCTGGAGAGGACCAGAAGCACAGCTGGGCAGCTCAGAGCACGAGAAAAGAACACTGGTTTGGGACCATGACTTTCCAGGGCACTTAGGAAAGAGATCCCAGAACACCACAATATAGCACAGAATGGTAAGGGATATGCATAATATTGACCCTGAGTATTAAGGAAAAGATAGTCCATATAAGAATTTATGGAAGGGGTGCCTGGGAGGCTCAGTCAGTTAAACATCTGACTTTTGGTTTGGGGTCAGGTCATGATCTCCAGGTTGTGATATTCAGCCCCGTATGGGGCACCCAAAGCCTCCTTGGGATTCTCTCTCTCCCTCTCTCTCTGCCCCTCCTCTGCTCACGTGTGCTCTCTTTCTCTTTCTCAAAATAAATTTTAAAAAACATTGAAAAAAAATCATGAAAGTGTATAATATATTTAAAATATATTCATATAAAAACAAAATAGAATTATAAATTTTCATACTTCAAAAAAGTAGGTCTTCCTTTATGTCCAAACTAAATAAATATAGAATATTTCATTGTCCCCAAAATAACATTTTCAAAATTTTTAAGTACTTAAATATGGGCACCTGGGTGGCTCAGTTGGGTAAGCATCCATCTCTTGATTTTGGCTCAGGCCATGATCTTACAGTTTGTGAGATCGGGCCCCCTGTCAGGCTCTACACATAGTGGAACCTTCTTGGGATTCTCTTCTTCTCTCTCTGCCCCTACCCCACTCATGTTCTTTCTGTCCCTCTCTCTCTTTCAAAATAAATAAACTTAAAATTTTTAACAAAAAATGACTGTATTTAAATATAGAAGACTTACAAATAAGAATTTAATATCAATGTCTCTTGTTTTCTTATGCTCATACTCCACAAGACATACATTATATGCCATCAAGTTCATTTAAACACGTTCTAAATTACTTCAAAAATATTATACCATGAAAAGAAAATTAAAGAGACAGAGATTATGCGGCTATCACTTAATATCTAAAAATATAAAAATGTGACTGTATCATTCTACACACACACACACACACACACACACACACCACCACCACCACCACCACCACCACCAACAACAACAACATGAAGGACTAAAAGGAGTGTGCCTTTCATGTCAGTTTCACAGAGAGAAGGACAGAGAACTAGACAAGAGTGAGGTGATGGAGGAATTTCAAATATGGAGCATCTAGGGCAGAGTCAGACAAGAAGTAGAAATACCTAGTAATCTGTTTGTCTTCTTGTTTCATTATCTCTACTTACTCTCTTGTCTGGATCTCGCACTAGTAACTGCCCGACCTTGAAATCTCCATGCCTGTCACCACCATCAAGGCAATACATCAGCTTGGCTCTCATCCTCTATCTACAATGCTACCTGCCTGTAAATTCCTTTCACAAATTCTGCAGTGGACACCAGCACTACACCTACTTCTTCTGATAACTACCCTTTTTTCTATTGTATTCCTTTCCTAGCACTGCTCTAACAAGCAGCCACAAACTGTATTAAAACAAAAGAAATGTATTCTCTTATAGTGCTGGAACTAGAGGTCAGAAGTCAAGGTGTCAGCAGGTGATGCTCTCTCTAAAGGGCTATGGGGGAGAATCCTCCCTTGCCTCTTTCAGTTCATGGTGACCCCAGGTACCAGAAGTTACTCTGGCTTGCAGTAGGATAACTCCAATCTCTGCCTCCACCTTTTCATGGCCCTCTCTGTGCATCTGTGTATCTCTCCTCTTCTAATAAAGGACAGCGTTCATTGAATTGAGGGCCCTAAATCCAGTATGTTTCATCTCAAGATCCTTAAATAATGACATCTGCAAAGACCCTATTTCCAAGTAAAGCCACATTCTGAGATTCTAGGTGGACACAATTCCGAGGGTCCACTATTCATCCCATGACACACATTCACATAGTTATTTCAGATTAGCCACATCTAATACTATGATTCCAGTAGCCCTGGCTGTGCATAAACATTCCAATGATAGACATCTGTGGTAATGAATTGGTCCCCATTCAACTGCCATTCTTCTCTTTTTATCTAGTCTTAGATGCCAATCCCCAGAGCTAGGCACTAAAAGATCTAGATACTTGCATGTCGAAGCACCTTGCAGCCGGGAGTAACCACATGATTTGATTCAGTCACTGAGACAAAAGAGGAAATACAATACAGACTTGATTTATAAGGAAGCTAATAAAGCTTATTAAGCTTATAGCCCAATACTCACATGACCCAAATCAATGTTCTGGGCATAATTTTGTATTTTTAATATTCTTTTTCTTTCTTAAAAAGAATCTGCAAGGGGCCCCTGGGTGGCTCAGTCAGTTAAGCATCTGACTTCAGCTCAGGTTCATGGGTTTGAGCTCTGCATCGGGCTCTGTGCTGACAGCTCAGAACCAGGATCCTGCTTCAGATTTTGTGTCTACCTCTCTCTCTCTGCCCCTTATCTGTTCACACTCTCTGTCTCTCAAAAATAAACATTTAAAATTTTAAAAGAAAAGAATCCCCAAAATTGTTCAGGTTCCAGTAAACCTGAAATGCAGTAATATCCCTCTTGACCAAAAGGAAATGTTAAACAGAGAATTTTCTTTCCTGTCTCTTTTTGTTCTTGCTTCAGATGTTGCCATAAGGATATGGTTAGTATAGTAACAGTAACCAGCTTTCTATCATGTGTGAAAGGCTGAAAAAGTCCTAGATATTCTTCCCCTTAACATCATTAAGCACTGAACCAGCCCTGGAGCCATATCCCTCCACATTTCTTATATGAGAAAAATATCCAATAAGAGGTTATTTCGATTTTCTCTGTCTACAGCAAAAAATATCCTGATATAGCATTTGCCCAAGGCTGGGCCAATTAGAGCCTTGCCCTGAATTTTTGGACTTAAGACCCAAAGAATCTTATTATCAGTGTCCCTCTGTTGGCTGAAGTAATGAGCCATATAATTCTGGAATGTTTGCCCACCTAGATTCTCATCACATGGATAAAACCACTTTATAGAAAGAGAGAACTTGATACATGGAGAGAAGCATGGCTAAAAATCAGAGAAGGAAGCCTGATGCTCTAGACCCTGATTCCTGATGTTATGAAAGACCAGGGCTTTTTTAAAATTATGATTGGCCAGTTATTTCATAGTTTATCCTTCCATTAAAGTCCTCCTTTCTGTTTAAGCCAATTCAAGTAGGATTTCTTTCACAAATAATTTAAACAGACTAATTAATAAAGCTTCCTCCCCTTCATCCAGATGTTACCATGCCCTGTGTCATTTTCTTCTCCTATTTCTCTTTACTATCTGCCAAGGAGCTGAAATCCAATCTATGACCTCAAATGCCCTCGGTGATTAAGAGCAAGCTGTGCAGTCAGACATACCTGGGCTTACATTCTGGTTCTGCTTGTTACATGCCCACCATGAAATATTGGTAAGTAACCACCTCAAAATCTCACATATTATTTCAAAGAGAAAGGCCATGGTAATATCAATTTCCTGTGGTTCAAAGGAATAAATAAACTGGTATGTATAGAGCATTTGATAGAATGTTTGACATGCAATAAACACTTTTGAAATATATTATCACACACGCAAATATTGTCACTACGATTTCTGAATCACAAAACAAATATCATTCATAAACTTCAATCTCTGCCTTGCATTCTAATCCCACATCTTTTTTCCTTCTGAGCCTTCTCATTAATGTTTACCAAGTTCACCTTAAGCTAAACTGATTCCTGCTCTTCTTTCCAAAACTCCTGTCCCACCCACACTGCAATTAATAGTCACAATTTAGTTTGTAACACTATTATTTTCTTGGTCACCCAGGCTCAGACCCCAGTGTAGTATTGGTTTTGTTAATTACCCTGCCATTGGGATGCATCATTTTTTCCTAACTAAAACTAAGACAAATAAAAAAACCCAAGGATCAGGAATTGCAGTTATTTGTATTTTTCCTTTACTTAGTTAGCTATACTATATTTTTAAAAGTAAATTTGAGACTCTACAATCTTGAATCTATTGTGTGAGGCACAAGTATGGTTTAAAAAACAAACAAGGAATCTTCCATTGGTCATAAAGAACTTGTTTTCTCTAGAAGGAGACATGGCACTGGTGAGAAGTTGTTTTCTCCACGAGGACAAACTATTGTTGTATTTAACACATCTTTCCAGGCTTCAGGGGAAAAAAACGCAAAGTGTTTAGGGATTTCAGAATCACACGTCACTCCTCTGCTATCACACTTTCTTTTAGAGAATATAACTTTTCGGTGAGAAGGAGACCTTCCTTAGGGCCCTACACATTATCAACATAGAACTCAAATTTTAAAAGGATACATGAATGTCCCAAACTGGGATCTAAAACTGATCCAGACCATCCTATAATTTTAAAAGCTGGCTCTCAGGTCAAACCTCCCAGTTCCCAAAAAATTCATTTCTTCAAATCCCTTGCTGTTTGCCCCCTGAACAATAGATGACTGCATCCACATGCCCTGAACTGGCATGAATTAAATGACTGCTGACTTCGGAAATCACACTGCTTCGTTACATGGGAAAGATCTAAGAGAAAACACAAATCAATTAACTTGTCATGTCCTTTTTCTCAGCATGGATGTGAAAGATTCTTGCATAATAAAATATCTTTCTTCAGCTGCTGCTGAGGCATCATTTTCTTTTCCCTGTGTTCCAGGTATGGGATCTGGACATACTTCTACTTTAGCAAATTAGCACCCTTGCAATAGATGGACATGGAAGGTGAGAAACAGTTTGCAACATTAAGCATTTCAATTTTTTAAATTTGAATGTATGTAAGTCTACAAATAATATGCATGGCCTGTGACACTGATTATTTATATCACCTTATGGATTTTGATATTGCTTTAAAATACAGTAAAGCCAATATACTATTGAGAGTATTTTACCCAAGAAATTTAAAACACTTATACAATATTTTCTGTGATGGTGTTATGTCTCATAAATCTCCCTATTAAAGTAATTGACCATATGTATAATTTATGATAATTTAGAATCAAACACTGCTTTAAGAACTTTATCAATAGGTCCAGTTATGATAGCCTCAATAAGATTCTTCAAACTGGAACTTGAAAAAACAAAAGTTTAAGCACTGTACTGTCCAGGAAAGGCTATCTAAACTAGTATCACCCACCAATATAACACAATTATTTAAAAAACAACAAAAACAACAGCATAAGCTTGATTATAACATAACTGATTTTGCTGAAATGAAGATAAGAAAAATAAATATGTAATAATTTATTATGTTTCTATTTTATTAATCCTCTAAACAGTGCTGGTTGAACACAGAATACCCAGCTATGCACAATAATAATAATAGTAAATTTAGCATTATTGCATAGTATGCCAACTTTCAGATATATCAACACTGTAGTCTTACACATTTTTCAATTTTGACATTATCTAGCTTCCGAGGCTTTAGCTGGATTTATATCTTTTAAATATCTAAACAAATGGTTTGCGAATCTCATTCAAACTTCAGCCCTAGGCCTTGCAAACGCTAATGGCATATAGATACCAGTTGAGGAAATGCCAAACAAAGCGGGGATGGGGCAAACATATGAGGGGACGGGACCAAAGACGAACAAAAGTGCAAAACCAAGGATGTGCTAGAATAAAGACTCGTGAGAGCACACAGTGCATTTGTTCTGTTCACTGATATATATTTGGAGACCGGGCACACAGAAGACATTTGTAAATATTTGTTGAATGAAGGAATGAAGGAATGATAGGAAAGAGTTTAATTTGACTAAAGCATGAGGTATATAATATAGAATAGTGGGAAATAGGATTAAAGGAAGAGATGGTCAGAGTTTGAAAATAGTTCAAATGGTGTTTTACTGAATGCATCAGAAACATGGATTGTTTTATAATAGAGACTGACAGATGTCCTCTCCCCTCTATCCTCTCTGCAAGATGAGTAAAATGTTCTAGGGCATGGAAGTCTTCATTGAATGGAGTAAAGAGATTATTGGAAAAAAGAGAAAAGAAGAGAAGAGAGGAAAAGAAGGAAAAAACCACACTTGAGGGATCTTCAGGAGACTTTGGGGTAAGTCTAGACAGACCTCTAGAAGTTTTATTTGTATAAGACCTCAACACACTTCTCTGCTAAACAATAAGAAACAATGAGAAGATGCTTTGGCCATGACTGTGCACTCCCAACATTGAGACATCTAAACAAGGGGGAGAGATAAGGGCCACCTCTTCTGTTCCTGGGATGTGTTTCCACAGAACACAAGAAACTCAACCTGCAGAGGGAACATGTCACCAAACTGTGACCTTGCACAGTAGTCAAACTAGTGTTTACAGGAAGCGTATGTTGGAGTGCAATATTGCTGGATGCATTCACTGAGCCTTCTGGTTCAGTCCTCAGAGGAACTCTGCTTAGTTCCTCAGGGAAGAAGAGCTTTGGAGAAAAAAAAAAATGAGAGTGATTCAAATTAAAGAGTAATGACATTGAAGGCAAAGGAAAATATTAAGAGAACTTCCTCTATAGAGTCTATCAAAGAATTGTAACACAGCATAGAAGAAGAACCTGTGTGCAATCTAGTAACTAGAACTATGGAAAGAAGAGAAAAAGTAAGAGGAAATTTTATGAAATGTTCACTCCTCCAAAATATTCTTAGTTGGTTGTTTAAATTTTAAAGTTTTCTGTTCAGCCACTAAGTTTCTGTAGAATTCTTATAAATATTTTTCTTTTAGTTCATAAATATTTTTCTTGCTAAAATTGAGGCTTCAGTGTATGCCTCTTGACCTGGGTTCACATTTTATAGCTGAAAAAATATATAAAACCTCAAAGGAAATTATAGCCAAATTGTTGAGTTTTAGTTGGTTTTAGGTCAGAGGGAAAGAATCCATTGAATTTTATGTACTTTTCACCTAAAATTAAGAAATACCCAAGTTTGCCTAAAGCTTGGCCATAATTCCCCACTATATCTGGAGCCAAATGTTTTCAGTTAATCTGGCACAAATATAGAGTTTTTAATGACACCTAAGATCAGGTGAATTTTTTAAAATAATCTTGATGCTAAAATTTCATAAGTCTACAGAAAATAAAAATTGCCCATTGTCCAAATATTCACTTGATGATACTTAAGAACAGAAAATGAAGATTCTTAGAGGAAGCTATCATACAGCACAATACCTTTGTTCCTGAAACTGGTGGTTTCTCCAGAGTAGGCATATAATAATTACATTCTTCCATGTGCCTCAGGTCTCAGTTAAGGCTTTGAAACATGGAATCAAAGTTTAAATATTTCTTTCCTACTTAGTGATTTCTTCCATCCAAATTTCATAAGCCAAGGTCAATAAGAATAAAATGTATGAATGAATGGAGGTTTTGAAGCAACAGATTATTTATACTGTGGCTGTGATTAAAACATAAGGTAGGGAAGTAAAATGAAATTCTATGACTGACTTCATGAAGGTTAACAATTTTTTTAACCCAGAAACTAGATATTACAATAGGCTATAATTTATCTAGTTCTAAAGTGTTAATAAATTGCTGAGAAATAGTTTTATTCCCCATCAGGGGGACAATAGTAAAAGATAAGTTAAAGTCAGGCTATCCCCCTCCCAAGATATACTTACTTATATTCTAGATATTTTCACTGGTGATTAGGTTAACAAATCTTTAGTAAGCTATTTTCATATTCCCAATATATATCATGGGAGACATGAATTTTGTCCTTTAAGGTGCATAATTTAGGTTAACCAAGAAAGCTCAAGCAAGTTAGATAAAGAACTACCAGAACACAAAATAATATACAATCCAAGTGCTAGATTGAACAAAATAGAATTGAGTTTTAGATAATGGTAAACAAACAAAAAATTTTTCAGCTAAATTTCAGAAACAAATAGGTCTTGAGTTAGAGACTCATCGACTCATATTCCACTCTTGTGAATGACTATTATTTATGTGTGAGGTTGTATAAAGTCAAAGATTTCAGAGTCCAAGCCTTGTACATAAAAGATCAATGGCAGACACAAGCATAAACAGAAGGAGAAAACACAATAGAATTCAGTAAGCAGTAGTAGTATGTTCAAGTGCAATGATGAGACAGAGGGAATGCACCAGCATGGGGATAGGTGTGGGGTCCACTTGAAGGAAACTTGGACCCAGACACATAGAAATGAAACAGAGGCTGTGTTAGGGGGAGAAAGAATATGAACAACAGAAACAACAAGTTGCAATGAGCAGATTTGGTGGCTAGGAGTAGGGTAGGGATCAAGAAATAAAAAGAAATACTATTGAGAAGCACTGAGAGGTAAAGATGGCTAGCTGAGCTGGGGCCAGATACAGACAATATAGTGGGTTGAGTGGTAGTCCCCTAAAGATATGTTCATATGTGAATTCCCAGGACCTGTAAATGCAACCTATTTGGAAAATGGCCTTTGCAAATATAATTAAGGATCTTGAGATAAGATATCTTATCTGGATTATCTTATTTGGATTGTCTCAGTGAATCTTAAACCCAATGACAAATTTCCTTATAAAAGTGAGGTAGAAGGGCATTTGACACAGAAAAGAAAGCCCAGAGAGGAAGAGAAGGCTATGAAGATTGATGCAGAAACTGCAATTTTCAGCCATGAGGCAAGAAATGGCAACGGCTACCAGAAGCTGTGAGAGGGAAAGAAAGGATTCTCTGCTAGAACCTCCAGAGAAAGAATGACCTTACTGGACACCTTAATTTTGGAATTCTGTTTTCCAGAACTGTGAAAGAATAGTATTCTGTTGTTTTAAGCCACCCAGTTTGTAGTAGTTTGTTACGATGTCCCTAGGAAACTAATACAGAGGGCCTTGTGTTCCACACCAAATATAGTCTTGCTCTGATGGGAAATTATTTTATTTTGTTGTTAAGTGTTTGCTTGAAAGTAGAATACAAGATTGATAAGGAGTTAGGGCAACGATTGTAGGGAAGGAAACCTGTTGGTAAGTTATCATAATAATTCAAGAAAAAAGTCATAAGTCATCAAAAGGATAATTTTCAAAAACCTTAAAGCAACAGAATTCTAATACAGATACATACTAAAGTTTTACTGAACTATTGGCAAGGAAATAAGCAGGAAGCAAAGCCAGCTTATCTTGCTGGTTCATTATAGTGAGATAGACTGCCCAATGTCTACAGTCAGTGAAATAACAATAAGAAATATGAAATGAGATTGCTATATTAGAACATCAACAACAAAAAGAACAAATTATTTTCCTGAAGGGTCAGAAACCATGAATTTGGATTATCTTCTTTACTTGGTGCAAACATGCATTGCAACCAGAAAAATAAAAGGGTGCCTGGTGGCTCCATCAGTTGAGTGTCCAACTCTGGATTTCAGCTGGAGTCATGATCCCAGGGTCGTGGGATTGAGCCCTGCATCAGGCTCTGCACTAAGTGGGGAGCCTGCCTGAGATTCTCTCTCTCTCTCTCTCTCTCTCTCTCTCTCTCTCTCTCTCTCATACCCCTCACCCCCACTCACATTCTTGCTCTCTCTCTCTCTCTTTAAAAGAAAAAGACAAAAGAAAAAGAAATAGGTGCACCTTCTCAGTATCCTGTAGGTTAATATCTGTGGTTACCAAGTTGTAAAATGTTCTCATGGATACCAGTAAACATCAAGTCAAGAAAAGTTAACACTTCAGACGGATAACCTTTAGGTGAGCTTGTTAGAAAATGTCATAGCTTAACAATGAAAGTCATGCAGTTATTCTTTTGCCTGACATTCAACTTTCAAATAATTTTTCTTTAATATTTGAGATTCAAGTTGAGTCAGGAATAGAGAGTTTAAATACCTACATTTTAGAAACTATGCAAAGAAAAGCATTTGTAAGACTTATCCTTACCTCATCATTAAGGAGAATTAAATAGTTAATACATGCAGAACCTTCAGAAAAGCACCTCAGGCATTCTCCCATTATCTTATATTTTGTTGATATAATTTGTATGGGAAACCTTCCAGGAGAGTATATGTGAATAAAATACATTTATATTCTTGTGTTCAATAATATCTGAGTAACTACTGTGTATATGAAATTACATGATACTTTCCTTCAAGGCCTTTATCTAAGGTTTGAAAGTGTTCAAGGTTTAACACACAAAATAATATAATAAATGTAAATGCATTTTATCAAGTGTAAAAATATATGATTTCCTTCTAACCTGGGCCTTAAACGTTTCTTGGAGACTTTTCACGTACTAGGAGAAGTTAATGAGACAAGATTGCAAAAGCTAACGAGATACTAGTTCATAGTTGACTAGGAAGGAGAGTCCTGATTCTGCTTCAGTAGAACAGGAAAAACAAAATTAGGGCTTGATGAATTCCATTCACGTAATTTGTCTTCAAAACAGACTTAATAACAACATGAACTTCCTTGGAAATACAATATAAGCACAGGTCTTTGTTGGCAGCTGATGAAAAAATATGATCATAATTTTTTGTTACATAAAACAGTTCAACAATTTTAAAAGGAGCTGAAAATGTACTAGCAACTTCCATTTTTGTGGCTACACAATAGAGAACTTCATGTCAACTCATATAATTAAATTTTGATTTTTTAACATTGGAATCTGTCCAGAGCTATACATGTGATTGATAAACATAAGAAACTTGTTTCCAGGATGCCGCTTCTGACCCACGAATCCAATGAGAGTACTTAAGTTTAGTTCCTACAGTGCCTGACTCACAACTATTATAGCATTTATTGTATTATATTATACTTTTTCTTACTGTCTCCCACAATGGACTGTTCGTACCTCAGAGACAGAAACACAAAATTCATAGCAGAGTGCCTGACTCAGCCTAGATTCTCAATTAATAAATGTTAAATTATAAAGAAATATATTCATAAATAAATTAAAGATTTGGGGACATTTTGCTACAAAATGAAGTTAAAGTAACTTTGCCAACATTTTATATATAAAATACATATATACATATATATATGTATTATATATATATATAAAATGATACCACCAAAGGTGATTTACCTCACTTTGTCCCATGACTGTACAAAAATTTCTTCAGAAGGAAATATTATTAAGAATTTATAATTTAAGGGGCACCTGGTGGCTTAGTTGGTTAAGGGACTGGCTCTTGGTTTCAGCTTTGGTCATGATCTCATGGTTCATGGCCCTGTGCTGACAGTGTGGAGCCTGCTTCAAATTATCTCTCTCCCTCTCTCTCTGCCCCTTCCCACCCCTCAAAAAATAAATAAGTAAACTTTAAAAAAAGAATTTATAATTTAAATATCAAAACATTAAAATTCATGTATGTGAGAGAGAGAGAGAGAGAGAGAGAGGAAGACAAGGGAACAGGGGAAGAGATTAAAGAAAACAAGAATATGTTACACCAAAATATGCCACACCAAAATATGCCACTTTGGGTTATTAATTATTTTAAGTTAAAGGCACTTAGAGGAACAGCGGATTCAAGGACACTCTACTCTCTTATTTCTGTTGTGTCTCTTGCATATACCCTCTACTGATGATTTCATGTTTATCAAACAATTATCATGGCTCCCAGGCACATGAACCTGCAATATGCACTCTATACCTAAAGCATAGCTGTGCAAGGATGGTGGATTAGGGCTCAAGATTAAGGTATTTAAGCAATAGCCCTCAGCATGAATAAGTCAAACCTTAAGAATCATATAATTCAAGGAAAGGTAAGAAATTTGGAGAATCTTTCTTTTTTTAATTAAAACAATTTTTAATGTTTATTTATTCTTGAGATAGAGAGAGACAGAGAGACAGAGCATGAGCAAGGGAGGAGCAGAGAGAGAGAGAGGCAGAGAGACAGAGAGACAGAATCTGAAGCAAGCTCCAGGCTCTGAGCTGTTAGCACAGAGACTGATGTGGGGCTTGAACCCATGAGCCGTGAGATCATGACCTGAGCTGAAGTCAGATGCTTAACCAACTGAGCCACCCAGGTGCCCTAGGAAATTGGGGAAGCTTGATTAGTCAAGTAGATATTAAAGATCAAAGCAGAACTAGTGAAATACACTGGAATATGCAGGAGGGTCAGAATTGGGAAATCTGGCCAGAGAAATATATATTGTTATCACCATTTTCTAAGGAGACTTTCTATGCAATGAAATTTTCTTAGAATTTGGGGAACTTTGAGGAATCTTAGCATTGATCATCCACAAGTAGCAAACAGAAGGATGTATATCTGTGGCAATGTATGTGTACACAGATATGGAGAGTTCACTATGTGAAACATTAACTGAAGTCTAGGGTTGAAGGTGAAAGCTAAGTGCTATTTCTGATTCAAGAATACCAAAGCAGAGCTCTAAGGAATATGAATAAATTTTAAAAAGTAATCCTTTTGATTAGCTACATATGTCAAAGCCCAATGAATATCCACTAAAAGATACACACACAAATATTCCAAAACGTGTAGTTTTGAGCTACACATATACTCACCTGAGATAGGTTGTTATATAAGCTCATCTTGAATTCTCCATCTCATTTTACAAATCAATTCACTCAGCTCAGAAATTAAAGATGATGTAATACAATACAAATTTTGTTATTTAATCAGTAAAGATTCAAATCCAGCATAGGACCAGCATAGGACAGGACCAGCATAGTACAGAAACTCTTAACTGAGGGACTCCTAATAAAGTGAAATGAAATGGGCAATTCAGACTCAAAAGAGTTTAAGTTGACAGCACAGATTTAGGGAAATTCAATTCCAATGCCCATGTGGTAAATATATAACACGTTGAATGTGATGTTTCCTCTACATAGAATGCAGTTCTTGACATACTTGCTTCTCTGTGCAATGAATTCTTCTTACTTTCCCTTCAAATTTCACCTCAAGCCTCTTTCTTTTCCCCAGGGAACCCTCATCTTATTCGAAGCAAATGCCCTTTTTCTGTACTCTCATACAACCTTATCTCTTTCCTTTATATCACGTTTCCATTTTTAACTGTATAATCCTCTGTATAACTATTTACTAATGTCTTTCTCCCCCACAAGACTGTAGAGACTATGTCTATCTTTGTTCAGCATTTTAACTCTACCATCTAGATTACAGCTTTTCACATACCAGGAATTGAAAAATATTTCCTGAGTGCATGAATGAATCAATGTCATCACCAAAGGAAGCCACTACTATACTTTAAAATCCAATGAAAACAAGTAGAATACAATCCATTTGCCTTAAAAGGTTGTACAAACAAAAAACAGCACAGGAAAAAAAACCAGAGGGAAATGAAAAAGAGTCAAATACAGACTACTACTGAAATTTCCACTTTCAGGAGAAAAAAGATCTATTAAGATTGGTGACCTCCCTCTCTTCAAGCAATGCTTCCTGTAAACCTAGCTACTGAAACTAGATCACACAGCAAACAGTGTAGGACAGTACTGTAATTAGCTGTGCCAATACAGGATGCTTTTAAAGGTGGTTTTAGTCATGTTCCCATTACACACAGCAGTGGTGACCCCTCTGGAGCTCCCAGTCATTCTTGTGATGATGAGAGTTGGAGAAAAATCAGTGGAAATGAGTCAAAAGCCAGGAAACAGACACCATGATGAAAACCTGAAGAAATCAGGATTATTTCATTCCCAGAAAAAGCTGGCAGATTAAATAATGAAACGGTATGGATGGTGAGCAGCTGTTCTTCATTCCCAAGGAGCATAGGTAAGGGAGGAAGGATTCCAGCTCAGCATAAGGAAGGACTCATTCTTCGTCCTGTTCCAGCCCAACGTACCCCACAGCCCATCGCCATATGTCTCGGGTGGTCTCCCTTCTCAGTGCTAAACCTCTTCTAGCGCTTTACTCAGGGGTCTCCTTAAAAGGCCGTCTTGTAAAACAAAAACAAAGACAAAAAACCAAGTTCCTCTGACTACAAAAGTTGGTGAAAACTCCCATGCCACTCTAATTCTCTGCAGCAATTATAGGAATCTATTGTCTCCAAAACCTTTTCAAAACATTTGCTTAAGACAAGGAGCCTAAAAGGTCTCAGATTTCTTTAATGTCTTAGGTCAAAACCAAAAATGGATTGGCATAAATGAAACATATATTTTCCATAATATTGGGTACATACTCAGGAAGACACAATTTTTAAGGGGTGTTGTTGCCTATCAGCTCAAATCTAAATCCATTGTTCTGTCTTTTTAAGCTCTCCATCAGTTGCAGTCCTGAGTAGAGGTAGGTGCGTGAAGAGGAAAGGATGAGGTTACAACACCCTTACAGACTGACAGTAGTATGTCCTTGAAATAACATAGGGTCATCAGAGTTTACTGAGCTGCATCTGATAACCAAATTACTGCATTCAATTTCTCCCCATCCCTGGGCTTCTTTTCCTCTTGCTGATACTGGCAAGTACCAAAATGGCAATAGAGAAGCTCAAAGCAAATGATGAATGGTATTCAGAAGCCTTATCTGGCTTCAGTATTTGTAGCCACTGATAGACCTGAAGGATATTTATAGGTAAAATGATTCTTTTCCTTTGCTGATTCAACATCCCAAACTATCACTAAAAATCAGTAATTGGGGCAGGGGGCACCTGTGTGGTTCAGTTGGTTGAGCATCCGACTCTTGATTTCAACTCAGGTCATGATCCCAAGGTCATGGGTTTGAGCCCTAAATTGGACTTTGCACTGACAGTGTGGAGCCTGCTTGGAATTCTCTCTCTGCTACTTCCCTGCTTGCACACTGGCACGGTCTCTTTCTCTTTCAAAATAAATAAATACACATTTTTTAAAAATCAGTCATTTGGGGTTTTATTCACATAGTGTACAAAAGAGTTATTAAGAAATTGTATTAAATTCATGATCTTGTATGAGTTCTTTTTCCTATTAAATAATACTACCAATCTAATACTCAATTAGATACAGAGTTACTATTTAATCTAGTTAATTACTATTAATTTAAATTCATTATAAATCTTAAAGCCTAGTGCAACAATTTATATAAAGTCTAACAACTTACATGACAAGAATGCAAAAAAATTATTTTAACATCAATAAATAAATAACATAAAACTAGCAGAGAATCAAAACTCTTGGCTACTTTTATCGAAGAAATTTAAAATTGAAATCCTTATCAGGGTCACAGTTCTTTATGAGGACAAGCTAGAGGAATCCCATATTCTTAACATTTTAAGAAGATTAATGTCTTGAATTTTAATTGCATGAGTGCTTATGTATGCACATGCATGCAGGTTTTAAGTAAAGAGAACAGTTTTTATAGGTTCCCACATGAATCAAATTAAGTTTTGAAAATATACAAGATCTATCTTTACACTCAAAAATTAAAATCCAAAGGGAAATTTTGGGGGGAAAAGTCAATTAGGAGAAGGTTATAGTCCGTCCTGATTTACAACCTTATGTGCACTGTTCAAATATTCTAATAAGCCACATATTTCCTTTGTGTGATTTAATTTCATCACACAGAACTGAATAGAACAAAAGTTATGAATAACAAAAGAACCCTACCATTGCTCAAGTGAAAATAGACACCAAAAATTAAATAAACAAATAAACAGGCCAAGCAACTTCGAGGTTCAGTGCTAACAATTTTATTTTATGTGACCAGTTTTATAGCATTTTTTTTCTAGAACTCCAGTCACTTTAGAGCTTTCACAATATTTCATCTTTTGGTCTAAATTTATAGAGCAGATTGAGGGGGGAATGCCTATGTCAGAGTCCAACTAGAAAGTATTTGTGCAATGCTTCCAAGTTTCTAATTGTATAAATATTCATATTTCCATACTGCATGTAATAATTAAAATAGTGTTTTCTACTTCAAGAAAGCCCATTTTTCATATCAGACGTTACTCATGGTAACATGGACTAGAAGTGCAGTTCTGTGCTCTGTTACACATGCTTTTCATTTAGTGTCTAAAAATGATACAGCCATGTGATAGACAACCAAAAGAAGCAAGTTAATGGAAAAGGGCCTTGGAAGTATAGTATCTTTTTTAATAAATGTTTTTATTTATTGAAATAGATTAAATTTATCCAGGCTAAGACTCCTTCCTCAAAGCGGCATAAGAAAGTTTCACCCAAGCTCATGATAAGAGTAATAAACAGAAGAAACACGACTGCCTGCTGGGCTGGATTAAATGCATTTCCCTATGTGAGAAGTCTTCAGGGAATCTTACTGGCAAATAAATAGCTAAGAATCTGCTAATATCTCAGGGTCTCCACAGTTTTTCTCACCCTTGTTATTTTCTTCCCACTCTGCTCCTTCTATATCCACAGGCAAATGAGATAAACGGAAGACCATCAAGGAGCACTTGGGTGGCTCAGTCAGTTAAGCGTCTGACTCAGGGTCAGGTCATGATCTCACAGTGCGTGGGCTCAGTCACTCACTGTATTTAATAGCAACATTAATATGTTGTAAGGATTTGCCAAGTAAATACACTCATTATTATCATATAAACACACTGAGAGACATTTGGAGCTAATACTAGTGTAATCCTTTCACATTGAACAAGAATCTATTGTCAATTTTTTATATGTGACAATAAAGACAATAATTTATTTGACCATTAAATGTGCTCCAGATGCACATAGTATTGATATCATGGGTAGAAAATATCTGTACAAAAGTAAACCAACAAGATATGGGGTATATTTAAAACTCCATAATATAAGATGCTATGGGAAGACTTTTCTTGGACATTGACTTTTAAATAAATATTTTCAAACATTTGTGTTAAGTATATTTCCATTCTTCACATTATTTGAAAGAAGTCCTATTTAAACTCCGCAAAATTTCGAAAAAGATTAAAAAGTTCCCAAGTGACTAAACCACTTAATATAACTTCTGCTGTCTCTAGTTGTAACAGCCAGATTCACAAGCTTCATCTGATTTTCAAAAACTAATTTCCTAGGTTTAAAAAGAAATAGTCCTTATTGTAGCAAAGATTTCCAATAAGCTGGTCCTTAAAGGTCTAGTTTGTTAATTCCTCTGAGCTCCATATGACGTGTGATGCTCCTGGGGCACCTGGGAGGCTCAGTCAGTTGAGCTTCGGACGCTTGGTTTCAGCTCAGATCATGATTTCACAGTTTGTGGGATTGAGCCCTGCATGGGGTTCCTCACTGACTGAGTGGAGCCTGCTTGGGATTCTCCCCCCCCCCCCGCCTCTCTCTCTCTCTCTCTCTCTCTCTCTCTCCCCTTCCTCACCTCAAAATAATAAACTTAAAAAAATTTTAAAAAGAAATGCAATTCTTACCAACACGTATCAGGCAGCACACTGGTATTCTCTGCACAACCTGGCCTTCTGTATTCTCCACGTGTTGTGTCTTTTGCTTCTCCTCCATTCATAGAGGGACACAAATGGAAAGGTTTTGATGTCTGCTAATTGATGTTTGTCCAAGCATTATGTGTAATAATCCACAGGAGCCACAGAAGCTTTTACAAGGCAAAGTCAAGGGAACAAAGTTTTGAGTGGATTATTGCAAGTCCACACCCAGGCAGAGCTGACTTACAGCTTTTCATCCTTCCACAATGATACTATAAATAAAGCAAAGAAATCTTTGTTCTCATCTAATCCCTTCTATTATGTGGTCTTGTATGCTGTCTCACGCAATTGGTGCAGTCTACACTGCAGGCTTGCCATGAGTCAGGGGTGGGTGACGGAGCTGTCTACAGGCCTCACGACATAACCCAATGGGACTTTGAAGGCCTGGCATTTCTCTGTTAGACAAATCTCTGAAGTAAAAGAAAAGAACTCATAAATCCAAAGGGGAAAAGGGGGTTTGGAAAGTTGAAGTTAAAAATGCACCAAATGCATTCACAGGAAAAAACAGAAACAACTAAAGTTGTTGCTAAGTGCAACACTAGGGTTTTGCTTCCATTTAGCAAAACGAAAGATGAAAAGCACTCATATGTATAACATGGTATCTTCTGCTTCTCCTTCAAGCTTCAGTTGTCCATGGATGAGGAATGAGTAGACTATAATTATCGGCACACCTGGGAACTGCTGTGTAATCATTTCAGCTGCAGTGATCGGTATATTCGAATGCCAAGAAAATGCATAAAGTGCTTCCCTACTATACGGTTTCTAGTTTATACATAAGGCCTCAAGGCATTAGCAACTCTGTGTGTTCACTTAATTTCTTGGAATTACATAAATATACATATGAAGTAGGAAAAATAAATAAAGCAATATCTCAAGGCTATGCTCATTTCAACTGCCTTCAATCATTACTATTGTGTCCTTTACAAAAGATCAGAGTGTGAGTGTACAGTGAGCGCACGAGTGTGTGACTGTGTTGTGCACATCCCTTCTACCTGGCAGGAAGCCCACTTTATCATTTATTTGGTCATGATACAAAGCTAAAAAATCATGCCTTGTTTGAGATAGACAATAAGGAAATCAACATATTAATAAATGGTAAATAAAAGTTGATGTGGGAAGTATTTAGCCTGCTCCCCCGTGACATGACTGAGAAGAACAGGTATAGATGTTTTATAAAGGTGGTTTAGAAATTACTCACACCAGGGGTGCTTGGGTGCCCCAGTAGGTTAAGCTTCTGACTTTAACTCTGGTAATGATCTCATGCATTTCAAGAGTTCGAGCCTCAACATCAGGCTGAAGTGGAGCCCCCTTCAAATCCATTGTCTGCCCTCTCTCTCTGCCCCTCCTCTGCTTCCTCTTTCTCTCTCTCAAAAATAAATAAACAGTTTAAAAAAATAAACTGTTCATACCATGCCATAGAGAATTAGGGTTTATGACAATAAATTCTGCACCATGCACACTGGAAGTATAAAATAACTGTTAAATTAATATATAGACATAAGAGAAATACACTGTGTGTGTGTGTGTGTGTGTGTGTGTGTGTGTTTCTTACTCACCTGAGTCTAAAAGAGCTAGGATGGAAGACACTTTCAAAAGATTATTCCAATGTAAGGATAGGAAGTATCGATGTCTAAATTACTGTCTACAGACTCTTAGCTCTCCTGATTTTAAAAACAATCTGAAAAAAGAGATGTTGCTTTATCACTGATCACGAAAGGGTTGGTTGTTGGGTCAGATGTTCATCCAGTGACTAGGAAGTTGGGAGAGGTCATGAGGTCATGTTGCTCCCAGGACTGTGGTATGACAAGTTTTTCCAAAAAAGGATGTGAGCAGGGCAGACAGTGAAATGGATTTATAAAAACATTACCAAGATCAAGTTTGAAAAAAATGGCAGAAATGTTTACTCATAAATTTGGAAAGAAAACAACCAACCTTTCCAGGAAATGTACAAAACTTCTTAGTAGGAGCAGCTTAATACCCAGACAGACATTTGATGATTTGGCTTATCCCAACAGTTCAAACACACATGAAGCGGTCTGTATTCAAATGGCACCTTGAGAGGCCCTCACTTAGAAAAAGTCTTCAGTTAATAAGCACTCATCTTCACCAAACCAGTATTCCATGAATGAGAGTCATACTGATTTGAAAATTATGCAGTAAAATTGGTAGAAAAACTTGTCCTGCCTGACAAATGTTGCCACAGCCACTACCAGTGTATGTGGTAAAGGCTGAGGGTTTTTGTAATATTGAAAGGGAATAAATTTTTCTCTTAAACTCAGAAGCTACCTTAGTTGCTGAGCCTGCCCAACTTCAACTCCCATTTGTATTCCTGAGCAGGAGCTGAGGAAGGATCTGGAAGAGGTGAAGGTATTGGTACAAAGACAGAACCTGTAAAAACAGGGTCCCTACTGTCTACAGACTTGACCCAAACTCTTTAGCATGGCATATAAGCTAGTCGATAATCACTTCCTTCCATTCCCCTGCATGTATTCTGTGCTTTATATCTATCAGACATCAATCTTTCCTCCAGTGAATCATGCACATTCACAACTCCATGCATTTTTGTATACAATCCACTCTGCCTGATGTGCCCTTTGCTTCTTTCCCAACCAATGAATTCCTGCTCGTCTCCCAAAGCCTCAGAACAAGTACCACGTCCTTTCTCTACCGCTTCCTTCCTCCCCAGGTACTTTTAACATTCTTTTAACATTGCACTTTCTGTATCGTACCAGTTATCCATTTATGTACATCTGTCCTCTTAGATACTGAACACCTAAAGAGCAGGACATTTTCTTATTTATCCTTAGGTTACTAGCATGGTGCCTGGCATATTGGTAGAAGCTCAGTGGATGTTGGTATGATGAGGAGAAGATAGGATAAAATTTAGAGAATTGGGAAAATATTCCAAATAAAAATTTAAGTGGAAAGAAGGTTTTAGGCAATTTTAAATGTCTGTCAAATCCCTCCACCTCCCAATAGAACATGTCTACATTTCTCAACATGAAAAGGAAAATATCTGGTTTAAAATGTAATAGTGTGGGTGTGGTTAAAAACTTTTTAAGGGGGAAAGGCAAAAGCATCATAACACTATCAGGGAGGACACTACCTCATACCTATAAGAGTGCTGACCAAAGAAAGGGGTCCTGAAGATAGGCTGTGCCACTGAATGAGGGAAATCAAAGTTAAACATCATTTAAAAAATTGAGTTTCAAGATGATGATAGTAATGACGGAATAGCCTTTGTCTAAGAGACAAAGGAAGAGCAACAGCAACAGTCAGCGGCTAGGGGACAGAAGCAAAGCAGATCCAGTACTGCAGTGTGACATTCATGGCCATCAACTTGCAAGGTATGAGTTAAAAATAAGGAGTCTACAAGCACCTGAGTAATTCAGTTGGTTAAGTGTCAGACACTTGATTTTGGCTCAGGTCATGAGATCAATCCCCTTGTCAGACTCCACACTCAGCATGGATTAGGATTCTCTCTCTCCACCCCTCTCTGGCTTGCTTGCTCTCTCTCTCTCTCTCTCTCTCTCTCTCTCTCTCTCTCTCTCTCTCTCTCTCTCTCTCTCTCTCTCTCTCTCACACACACAGACACACACACACACACACACACAAAATAAATAAACCTAAAAAAATAAAAATAAGTGGCATCTGCATGGCTCAGTCAGTTAAGCATCCAACTTTGGCTCAGGTCATGATCTCAAGGTTCATGGGTACAAGCCCCACGTTGGGCTCTGTGCTGACAGCTCAGAGCCTGGGCCCTGTTTCAAATTTTGTGTCTCCCTCTCTCTCTGCCCCTCTGCCCTTTTCTCTCTCTCTCTCTCTCTCTCTCTCTCTCTCTCTCTCTCTCTCTCTCTCCCAAAAATAAATAAACATCAAAACAAAATAAAAATAAGTAAAAACAAAAATAAAGAATATGAAGTCTAAGATCTAACTTGAGTTTTACCATTTGTTAAATGTGTGAACTTAGGAAAATTACTTAAAATTTTTAAATGAATTATCCCATTATCCCTCACCCCATTATTGTGAGGATAAATAAGGATGTATATGTCAGGACTTAGAACAGTGCATGTCATCTAACAGGAGAAACCTAACAGGGGACCATGGGAAGGGAAAGGGGGAGGGGGAAGAACTAGGGAGAGGGAGGGAGGTAATCATGAGATACTCTTGAACACTGAAAACAAACTGAGGGCTGAAGTGGGGGGGGGGGAAGGGGAAAGGGGGTGAGGGTCATGGAGGGGGACACTTGTGGGGAAGATCACTGGGTGCTCTATGGGAACCAACTTGACAATAAACTATATAAAAAAAAAGAACAGTGCCTGTCAAAAGTTATCTGGGTCATCTTCTTTAGGAAGGACTGTCCCAGCAAAGTACAGGCTGCACATGTTATAACACTAGAGTCTTAGGAACATAAGACAAAGATGCACATCCACAGAGTAACCTCTGCTTTAGGCAAACCAACCAGGAATTTGATACCCCGTGAATCCCTTACAACATGTACTGACTTTCTTTTGCATGGAGGACTTAGAAAAAGTAAGTTAAGTCACAGGGGCATTTTGATGCCCAAGCTATGAAGCAAAAGAAGTCAAGTTCTTCAGTAGACCTGGATAGGAAATATCAGTAGGCAATGGTGTTCTAATAGCTTTATCATTCTTCCATTGGCACACATAATCAACAGTCAGGTATAGAGGGAAAATTTGGGCTTTGAAACAAAGTAGACCTGGATTTGAATGCTTGCTCTACCAGTTACTGTGTTTAAGAATGGACGTTGAGTGGTGCCTAGCTGGCTTAGTGGGTTAAGTGACCAGCTCAAGTCATGATCTCACAGTCGTGGGGGCAAGCCCCTCATCAGGCTCTTGCACTACTTCTGCAGAGCTTGCTTGGGATTCTCTCTCTCCTTTTCTCTATGCCCCTCCCCTTCTTTCTTGCTCTCACTTTCTCTCTCTCTCTCTCTCTCTCTCTCTCTCTCTCTCTCTCTCTCTCTCCTCCCCCCCTCTGTCTCATTCTCTGTCAAAATAAATAAATAAACTTAAAAAATAAAGAATGGACTTCAACAGGTTTATAGCCTGAACTGTCTATAAGATACTATTCTTGAAAAATTAACCTTTGATTCATTTGGTTCCACAAGAAGCACTCAAGAATCTGCTGGGATTATTTTATAACAGTGACTTGGAAATGGTTACATAGATTTTTAAAAAAAGAAAGAAAGAAACTCATCTGGCAGAATCATCACACTGTGTAGCATGTATTGCCAGCACCTGTACCTCCATCTGGGCATGCACTGTGTTACCCCTGCTTTGTGTAATTGGTACCACAAGCATCTACATCCTTTGTGATTAAAGGAACTTCATATCCTTTCACTTACATCTTTGGTGTCTCTCCATCAATCATTTCACTACAGTGTGATTGCACTGTTGTGACAACAACATGTTATCTGCATGACCCTATAGACAAATTGCTTAAACTTCAGAGTCCCATTCTTTTATCTGTACTTCCTGGCATGTAATAGCAGCTTGACATATAATAGCAATGATTATAAAATGATTTTTGACAATCTCTCAACTTTAACATCTTTTGTTTGCAGTCTTTCTTACTTCACATATTTAATCAGTCACAGAGTTGCATCAATTTATCCTTCAAGGTTTGTATTCTACGAACCTTCCTTTCCAGTTCCATGGGTTTATAAAACACTATTTACTATATTCCTCACTTTCTTAGAAACTTACAACACATATGAACATATTAAAGATTAATACTTCTTAAAGGAAAAAACTTAATTTAGCTTAATATTTGCCAAATCAGATTGCCTCTGGAAATAATTTTTATCTCCAATGGTACAACTCTTCAAAACTTTCAAAATTTATGTTCTAGGGACACAATTTGGGAAACAAACAAACAAAAAAACAAACAAAAGTAGGTGTACCTATTGAAACCAAAGATACTTAATCTGTAACCCAATATCCTTTATCTCGACTCTCTCGTCTGACCCAAACATCATTTAGAGCATCATCTTATTTACTTTCCTCTATAAAATCTCTACCCAACTTATTTGTTTCTGACTAGACTCTACATTTCCTACAGCCTTTTCAACTTATTCTACAAAATCATCAGCCCCCTCCCCAGCCAATCCTGGAAAGCCAACACTCCTCTCCCTACCCATTCAAATCCTGCCCAGCCCCTGGGGGTTCACTAAACTTGACTTCCCTTAAACACTGGAGTCTGAAGGACCTTCTCCTTCTATGCTTGTAGAACATTTGACTTTTGAGTAAGTAATCCTTTGTTATTTACAACATGAGAAATTTGATATAGTCTATCTCCTCACCCAAATTATTAACTCCTTGACCACATCTTCATCTCTTTGTTTACCTTACAGTATCTGACACTGTATCTAAAACATAACATTAACTCAAAAATATCTGCCAAACTGCTTTAAGGAAATTGTCTTCTCTCTAATAATGCAAACAGGTGTGTAGGAGCATTTGCTACTCTGTGAAATCACATATTTTTAGCACTCTGTGGTAGCTATAGTAAGAAAATAGGAAGATTCAAAAGCTGGGTTGGAAAGCTTTGAAAAGAAATTGAATTATTATGAAGCTTTAGGCTCTTCCATTATCAACTAAGAGCAAACTATAAGCTATGAAAAATATTGACTAAAAAGATTAGAATAAATGAAGGTAGTTTTTTACTTAACTTTACAATGATAAATAATAATACCAAATATTGATAGTATTGAGAGTAGTAACAATATATTCCTAAATGATTTTATTTCTTTAAATTCGATCAATTAATTTTATCTTGTTTTAGATTATATAACAAAGTACTATGGCTAAAACTTATACTCTCATTTATCCTGTAAATTTTAAAAACTCTGCCTCTCTAGAATAGAAATACTACCTACTATCAGTGTGATTCTTGCTTTTCTCCCCAAACATGGCAAAACTCCAGAATTCTAAATCTAACAAGAAATCCCAACCAATGATCTTAATGTAAGCTATTTGGTCACCAAGACAAATGGAGTTCTGTGGCTCCATGTTTGTTTTCTCACTCCACTATGTGTGGAAAATCAATATAAACCTAGGAAAAGTCAAGATAGCATATTGTCTCTTTGTAAAAATGGAGCAATTACAAAAGTAGATATTATGTGTGTGGGAAAATATGATGAGCTCACAATAAAAATGAAGGTTGTTAACTATTTGTAGATTTAGGAGAAAAATCAAAGATAAAGGCAGGTATAGTGGCAGTTAATTATAGATTAATGGTTAATATATCTATAGGATTAGTTAAATAGTTGCAGTTTTATGGGATTAAGAATTTCTTTTGCTTTAATTCTGATTAGCTTATAAGCAGAAAATTTATGCTGTTTTTTTTAGCTAAATTTGCCCTTCTAAATGTGTTGCCTCATCATATAACTAGTTTAAACAGCAACTGTGGCCAACAGAAAAAGTTGGTTAAACCAGGGAATCATCAAAAATGATGCATACATACCTTAAATATTTTCTTCTAACTCAAAACATATCATATAAATGTATATTCATTTGCCAATCTTCTGATGTTGGGCCAATTTTTCTTTCTTTTTTTTTTTTTAGTTTAAATTCATCCTTTTTCTGTCCTGCTTGAACCACACTCAAAATGCATTCTTTAAGATTTCCATTTGTGCTCTTTAAAGTGAAAACTTAAAAATATTTGAGAAGCAGTATAAGTATATATCTTCCCTAGATGTTTACAACATCTTCCAATATTTTGGTTATAACTAGTTTGGCAGCAACTTTTTAGTATCTGTATTTATTGTGTCTTTCAAAACAAAACTTTTTTCTTTGTTTTACATTCATATCCCATTAACTTCTTTAATCTTGAATTAAATTCCAAAAGAAAATATAACTGATAAAAATTAATCTTCAAAGACACTATCAAAGCTGGCCTTAGCCATGTAGAGTGTCATCACAGAGCAGAAACAAGATTCTTGCACATGTCTACAAAGCTTTTATGTAGGAAGCAATCCAATCTCCCATTTCATATTTCTTCCTTCCATAACTGTAAAATTTCTGGAACACTGGTATTTAGTAAATAACCATTGACCTAATGAGGACACACAAGTAAGTATCCATTACTGTGCACACTTAAAGCTAATGTGTCTACTGCTGATCCTTTTAGCAGACAACATGATATACTGAAAAGAGCACAGATATTGTAGTTAAATGTGGATGCCAATGTGTGTGACTTCTGGCAAATTATTTAACCTAAGTCTTACTCTCTCACCTGTATAATAAAGCTAATAATACCAACTTCAGGGAGTTATTATGAAAATTAATGTACTAAGAAGGTGTGTTTTCCAAGAAGCAGGCCCTGAGATGAAGTTAGAATGTAGAACATTTATTAAAGTGCTCTTAAGATCAGCACCTATGGCAGGGTAGGGAAAACAGCAGTATTGGGCACAGGGAAAATTGAGCTTTGATGTGGGCCTGATGACAGCTTTAGCTGACCCTACAGGGAGCTTTATACTTGAAGCAGGACATCGGAATTTCTCCAGTTAAGGCCAAAATGACTAGACTTTTATACTTGCCCCTTGATCAGTCACTGGGTGTGAATCTCCCTGGAAGGGTGTTACCATAAACAAGGTGGCTCTGTGCAGCCAAACTTGAAGGGACTGACAGCACAAGGTTGCCTGTGGGCAGCTTTCCCACAGGCTGGGCAACAGACTTACATCCACAGAGGATGTAAGCACCCAACTCCATATTCACCCCAGTGGGCTTGCCAAATGGTATGAGAAAAACCAAAGATAGTTCCCTTCCTTTCACTTCCCTCTAGTCATCAAAACCCCCTCAGTCTAGACAGAGTACCATTCTTCTGCGCCTTCTCCCAAGTCACAGTCCATGTCTCTGTGTTCTCCATTCTCAGAGAAATTTATCTACTTCTCGGCCTTTTAGCATTGGAAGCAGCACCTCTCTAAACATTTACTGCTTTCCCTGTCTCAGCTAAAAACATGCCCTTTCTCCCTCTGCATTGAACAACGTATTGAAAGCACTTATATATTTCCTCAGATGTAAGGTCAATAATTTTACAGACCTATGTATTTTATATTTTTGTTCCTCTGAGTCATCTTCATTTCTCCATTTATATTGCCCAAGAGGATCTTAAAGGGCAATATTGTCTCTAAAACTGGATGACATTTCAGAATCTTCGTATAGGCACCAAGAGACAGGCACCATCACTGCAGCCCTCATCAAACATCCAGTACACACTTTTTGATGACCTAAAAGAAATCCATGCCTGGGCTAACAACTTCCAACCACGGTTCACATTGCAATCAGGTTCAGAAAATGGAAAATAATGGAGCTATTCTGAACTAGAAATGTTTCTAATAACTGAATATCTGAGTTTTTGACCTCAGAATATATCAAAGATTTCAAGAGTCCTGCCAAAGTTAAGGTTGCATAGTCCTAAGGTGCTTGGGATCTACTGCAGTTTCAGACATGGGTCAGCCAGTCACCCCATAAGTGAGAACGCTGTACAAGAGTCCTCTCCCCTTCTATCCATGGGGCTTTCTCTTTTAATGAACCTCACACTAACTCTGTAATCCCCCTTATGGTTTAGTTTTGGGAGTTGAAAAAGAGGAATGAATGAAGACCATGGAAGCCTTCAGAATAATCAGAGGATAAAAATATTTCAGAAAACTTGCTTCATTCCCCTAAAATTGAGATTATGACACCCTTATTTATGTGGAAAAATAAAAATAAAAACCTGATCAAAGTAATCAACTACCATGCTATTTCTAAAAATAGTCCAGCATATAGCCAGACAAGAAGTCATTTGGGGCTTTTCCAGAGATAGTAATGACATGACATCATCCTGAATGGCCATTTTGGTTGGAAAAGAGGAGAGTTCTATTTGCACTTGAGTTACTTATAGTCAGGGGGCTGCTTTAGAGCTATGTTTGCTTCTAAAGAGGCACTAGACAGCTTTTATAGTGAAAGATCTAGAATTTTCAATAATGCAGTAAAGCATTAATTTTTAATCCTGGTTGCCTTTAAGTGTGTGAGTATTCCCCATCCTGTCCTGGGAAGAGGAATGGGAGCAAGAAGGGAAGAGGAGAGTAGGGAGGAGAAGGAAAGTGTCAGGGAGGATAAAGAGAAGAGAGGAAGAGAAAGGAAGGAGGAGAGAAGGAAGGGGTCAGCAAAAGGAGGAGGAAGGAAGTAGGAGGAAGATAAGACGGAAAATGATCTCACAGAAAATCAGAAATAAAATGGAAACTCCACACATGGCCAAAGACTTAGAATTGGCTACATGTGCACACATGTGTTTGTCTACACATGAAACCATTTGGTTCCTCAATAATAGACAAGAAGAAGAGGGTGGAGAGAATGAACATGTAATAGGTTCTCATGGGTTCTCATTATGTGCCGTGTGCTGGACGTGGCACTTTATTCTCAGCCTACTGAACAATCCTATGAAATAGGCATTATTGTTATCTCCAATTTACAAGCAAGGAAACCGGAGTTAAGACAAGTAACTTGCCAAGGTCATAGAGATCACAAATGGCAGAGATAAGATAAAAATCCAGTTCTTTTTGACTCAAAAATCTTTGCTCATAATAGAAGAATGACTAACGCTAATTACAGATTTCATAATTTCTCTTGTCAGTTCATTCTAGTTTATATTCTTAGTCATGAAATAGAATATGTGGTAGTAAAGATTAGACATGTGTAGCTGTATTGAGTCAAATTCTTAACACAGCGACAGCCGCACTCTGGACAGTCTCGCTGTAGAATACCCCTTCTATTAGATATTGACCATGTTATGGTTGGTTATATATGAGGATATTAGGAGTTTTCCTAGCTTTTTGTGTCTACCCACAACTCTTCACGTTGTGGGAAGAGATTTCTCTCTTGTGGACAAAAACCAGAGCTCGATCTCTTTGTACCTGTCACTCAGTGTTTCCATCAGAGGCTCTGTCTGGAGTGAGGGCAGTGGAGCAGATGCCTCCTTGGGGCTGTGCTCTAAGGTCCTTGAAACTTCCTGCACCAAAATATGTATCAGATTCACCGGGTAGTTAAAATCTAAAGTTCCATAATTAGCATTTTGAGCCAAGCAGGAAACAAATTGTTTATAAGAGAACACAATAAAATTGTGAATTCCAATTTACATGGCTCCAAAACTTCCTAACCTCTCAGTGTGTGCCAGTGATGTAGATGCTAAAAAGACATTCGTAAACTCAGCAATATCGTCAATAACTAGGAATCCCGTTTACTAATGTGTTTCCTCTAGAAACAATGTTTTTACACATTTTAGAGATTGTCTAACATAGCCTCCATATGTAACTCATATCCTAAACTTTTGCTCTATTCTCAGTATTCAGTTCTTTACCATACTTTTTGAAGAGTTTGGAATGTCACAAGAAAGAAAACTAGAGTAAAGAACTCCAAATGTATAGCTGGCATAATCCAGGTTTGAGGTAAAACTCTATATGGATATTTCTAGAAGACTTTGTCATACATCCGTGTAAGCTACTCCTATATTTAATTAGTGTGATTGGTAAATATTTTCTAATAATGAATGACAGAAAAATTGTGAAATAAAATTCCAAGGATGTTAAAATGTTATATGTAAAATGAAAAGGCATATGATTTTTAGGCTGGGTTTTTAAAAATATTGTATTTTATTTTATACTTTATTTTGGAATAATTCTAGACTTCCAGAAAAGTAGAAAAGAGTGTAAAGAGAATTCCTTTATAGCTTTCACCCAGTTTCCCCTTATGTTAATATTGACAGAACCATGTTATATTTGTCAAAACTAAGAAACAAATACTGGTATAGTGCTTTTAATTAAACTACAGACTATTTGAATCACCAGTTTTTCCACTAATGCCCTGTTACTATTCCAAGATCTCAAGGATACCACATACCATTTAGTACAATTTTTATTAAATCAGAATCTGGTTCTTTTCAACCCATGAACTACACGGTGGACAGATAATTCGTTTAAATGGCACCAGATTAATAGCTTGCCAGGATGCGTGCGATTCTTGGTCTTATCCTCATGAGGAAAAACCTATAGGAGAAAAATTGAAAGAGGAGCTTCAAACATCTCACAAAGACAGAGAAAGCGCATAAACAGTGCTGACCCCACTGTTACGTGTGTAAGTAGAACCCACAGCACTTAGCTTCCAGTTATTCTCTCAGTTGGGACCCAGGCTTCTAGCACAAACATTGTGACCAACTTCACACAGAATTTACATCCACCTGCCTTCTTGTTGGATCCATTCTGATTATCCATGCTGGCTTATGAATTATCTAATAACTCATTATCTTCTAAGGGTATTTGAGTTGTTTCCAGTTTGAATCTATTATAAATAGTGCTGGTATGAACTCTTACACATGTCTTTAGTGAGTACATATTTCCGTTTAATGTATACCTATGAGTGGAATTGCTGATTCATAAATTATTGCTGGTATATAAATTATTTATATATGAAAATAAGTTTCTTATGTAAAACTTCAATAGATCTGACCAAATATTTTTAAGTGATTATATCAATTCACTATCTCACTAATAGTACATGACAGTTCCATCTGTTCCATCTTTAACCAATATTTGACATTGTCTTTTAATTTTAGTCATTCCAGTGGACATGTAGTAGCACTGCACTTTGGTTACAATTTAAATTCCCTAATGAACAATGATGTTGAGTACACTTATATGATCTATTAGTTATTTAGATACTCAATTTATTAATTATCTGTTCAAGTCTTTTGCATGTTGGACAGATCCAAGGAACAGTTGCAGATCTCTACACATTCTGAAAAAATGCCCTTTGACAGAGATTCATGACACATATTTTCTACTAGTCTGTAGCTTGTCTTCATTTTCATAATAGTGTTTTTGAAAGAATGGGTTGAAATTTTAATGGGATCTAATTAACTAATATTTTCCTTTAAATCTGGCTTAATAAATTTATCTAGCCTAAGGTCAAGAAGCTATTATCCTGCTTTATTCTATAGTTTTATTGTCTTATTGTCTTTTATTGGCACAAAAACAGAAACATAGCTCAATGGAACAGAGTAGAAAATTCAAAAATGGACCCACAAATATATAGTCAATGAATCTTCAGCAAAGCAGGAAAATTATATCCAATGGGAAAAAGAGTCTCTTCAACAGATGATGTTGGGGAAACTGAACAGCAACATCCAAAAGAATGAATCTGGACCACTTTCTTACACCATACATAAAAATTAATTCAAAATGGATGAAAGATCTAAATGTGATATCAGAAACCATCAAAATCCTACAGGAGAACACAGGCAGTAACCTCTTTGACCTCAGTTGCAACTTCTTACTAGACACATCACCAGAGCAAGGGAAACAAAAGCAAAATAAACTATTGGGACTTCATCAAGATAAAAAGCTCTGCACATTGAAGGAAAGAATCAAAAAAACTAAAAGGCAGCCTACAGAATGGGAGAAGATATTTGCAAACAAGATATCTGATAAAAGGTTAGTATCCAAAATCTTTAAAGAACGTATTAAGCTCAATACCCAAAAACTAAATAATCCAGTTAAGAAATGGACAGAGGACATGACCAGACATTTTTCAAAATAAGACATCCAGATGGACAACAGACACAGAAAAAGATATTCAACATCACTCATCATCAGGGAAATACAAATTAAAATCATGATGAGCTACCACCTCACACCTGTCAGAATGGCTTAAATTAACAACACAAGAAACAACAGGTTTTGGTGAGGCTGTGGAGAAAGGAGAACTCCCTTGCACTCTTGGTAGGAATAAAAACTGGTGCGGTCACTCTGAAAACACAGTATGGAGGTTCCTCAAAAAGTTAAAAATAGAACTACCCTATAATCTAGCAATTGCACTACTAGTTATTTACCCAAAGGAAACAAAAATGCAGATTTGAAGGAGTACATGCACCCCAATGCTTATAGCAGCATTATCAGCAATAACCAAACTATGGAAAGAGCTCAAATGTCCAATAACTGATGAATGGATAAAGAAGATGTGGTATGTGTATATATATATGGAATGTTACTTAGCCATCAAAAAGAATGAAATCTTGCCATTTGCAACAACATGGATGAAGCTAGAGTGCATTATGCTAGTGAAATAAGTCATTCAGAAAAAGAAAAATACCATATGATTTCACTTATATGTGGAATTTAAGAAACAAGAGAGAGGGAAATGAACCATAAGAGACAAAGACAGAGAACAAACTGAGGGTTGATGGAGGGAGGTGGGTGGGAGACAGGCTAAATGGGTATTAAGGAGGTACTTGTTTTGAGCACTGGGTGTTGTAGGTAAGTGCTTAATCACTAAATTCTACTCCTGAAACCAATACTACACTGCTTGTCAACTAAATAGAATTTAAATAAAAATTTAGAAAGGAAAAATAAATAAAAAAGCTTTAGTGTCTTATCTTTCATGCTTAGATCTACAATCCATCTGAGCCTATGCTTGTGTATAGGGTGAAGTAGGGCTTAAATTTTCCTCCCCTTTTTAAAAACTCAATATCCAATTAACCAACACCAACTAACCAATTAACCAACACTTCATTTATTGAAAAGACCATTCTTTTGTCGATTGAACTGCAATGTTATCTTTGTAATAAATCATGTGATTATATACATTGGAGTCTGTTCTGAGTGATTACTCTTCTCCTGTTCTACATGTCAATCCTTGAGCCAATATTATATTCTCTTAGTTATTCTAGCTTTATAACAAACCTTCACACCTAATAATATAAGTCCTTCATTTTTGTTCCTTTTTATATATGATTTTGGCTATTCTTGGAAATTTGTATTGCTATTTAACTTTTAGAATTAGCTAGTCAATTTATACCATCCTCCCTCACTGTCACTATTCTGGGGTTTTAAATAGGATTAAAGTCTATCAAGATGCCACTGCAGGAAAAATTATACTTATAATATTGGGTTTCCTCATCCATGAATGGCATATCACTTCTTATATTTTGTTCTATTTCTGCTTAAGACATAATTTGCATATAATAAATTTTATACTTAATTGATGGTTCTGTGAGTTTGGATAAATGAAGACAGTCATGGTAGCACCAATTTACATAACACATGGGATATTTTCATCATCCAAAACCTCCCGTTGTTGCATCTTTGTGGTAAATCTCTCTCCCTGCCATGATCCCTGAAAACTACTGATTGTTGTTCTGTCCCTGTGGTTTTGCCTACTCAAAAATGTCATATAAATGGTATTTTAGAATATACAGCCTTTTCAGTCTGGCTTCTTTCACTTAGCATAATGCATTTGAGATTTATCCATGTTGATATATTTTCTCCTTTTTACTTTTGGGTAGTGTTCAACTGAATGGATATACCACAGTATATCCATTAACTAGTTGAAAGACATTTAGGGGTGTTTCTAAGTTTTTGACAATTATAAATGATGCTATCATACACATTCCAGTACAAATTTTTCTGTGAAAATTGTTTTAAGTCACCATAAATACCTAAGAGTATAATTATAGGGTTGCATAGCAAGTATACGTTTAACCTCATAGGACACTGACAAGCTGTTTTCCAAAGTGGTTATAGCATTGTTGCATTCTTTCTTTATTTTAAGTTAGTTTAATTTGAGAGAGAGAGAGCAAGCACACACAAGCAGGGGAGTGGCAGAGAGAGCAAGAGAGAGAGAGTCCCAAGCAGGTTCCACACTGTCAGTGCAGAGCCTGACAAGAGGCTTGAACTCTTGAACTGTGAGATCATGACTTGAACCAAGATTAAGAGTCAGACACTTAACTGACTGAGCCACCCAAGAGCCCTCATTTTTGTATTCTTACCAGCAATATATAAGTATAGTTGTGGCTTCATAACCTCTCCAACACTTGATATTGGGGTTTACACTTTTCTAATGACTGTTATTAAGTACTTTTTTATGTGCTTATTTGCCATCTATGTCTTTTTTTGTTGTTTAAATATCTTTCTGTTTAAATATTTTACCCATTTTAAAAGACATGAACAGATATGTCTCCAACGAAGACATACAGATAGCCAAGAGACACATGAAAAGGTGCTCAACATCACTCATCATCAGATAAATGCAAATCAAAACCTCAATAAGATGTAACCTCACATCTGCTATGTTAGCAGAATCGCTAAAATTAAAAATGCAAGAAACAAGAGGTATTGGTGGGGATATGGAGGAAAAGGAATCCTCATACACTGTTGGTGGGAATATAAACTCTGCAGCCACTTTGGAAAACAGTATAGAGTTTCCTCAAAAAATTAAACATAGAACCACCCTCTGATCCAGTAATTACACTAGTGGGTATTTGTCCAAAGAATATGAGGACACGAATTTGAAAAGATATATGCACCCTATGTCTATTGCATCATTACTTACAAATTAGGGAACCAGTCTACGTGTCCATCAATAGATGAGTGGTTAAAGAAGATATCTCACACACACACACACACACACACACACACACACACACACACACAGAGGAATATTATTCAGCCATAAAAAAGAATGGAATCTTGCCATTTGCAACAGCATGAATGGACCTAGAGAGTATAACACTAAGTAAAATGAATTGAGAAAGATAAATAACATATTCTTTCACCCACATGTACAATTTAAGAAACAAAACAATTAACGAAGGGAAAAAAAAGACAAACCAGAAAAGAGACTCTTAACTATAATGAACAGGTGGTTACCAGAAGGGAGGTGCTTGGAAGGATGGGTGAAATAAGTGAAACAGATTAATAATACACTTACTATGTTGATCAGTAAGTAATATATACAACTGTTGAATCACTACAATGTACACCTGAAAACAATGTAACACAGTATGTTAACTACACTGAAATTAAAATTTAAAAAATGCATAAATAAATATTTTGCCCACTTTTTTAAATTGGATTGTTTATTTTCTTATTATTGAGTTTGAGAATTCTTTATGTATTCTGAATACAAGATATGCATTTTGCAAATATTTTTCTCAATATTTTTTTCATTCTTTTAAAAGCTCTTTTTGAAGGTCAGAAGTATTTAATTTTAGGGGTGTCTGGGTGGCTCAGTTGGTTAAGCATCCAGCTTTGGCTCAGGTCATAATCTCATGGTTCATGGGTTCGAGCCCTGCATCAGGCTCTGTGCTGACAGCTAGCTCAGAGCCTGGAGCCTGCTTCAGATTCTGTGTCTCCCTCTCTCTCTGACCCTCTCCTGCTCACACTGTCTCTGTCTCTCAAAAATATATAAAAACCATAAAAATAAATTTAAAAAGAAGTATTTAATTTTAATGAAGCTGATTATCAATATTTTTTCAAGTATTATGTTTTTGATGTTGTATTTAAGAACTCTTTGTGTAACCCAAGGTCACAAGGACTTTCTTCTACATTCTTTAACATTTTTATAGTTTTTTATTTCACTTTAGGTTCTACAATTGATTTTTATTTAATTTTTTGTTACGGTACAAAGCATGGATTAACATAATTTTTACATATGAAACCACAATTGTTCCAACACACACAGATATACATATACATATTTCTTTACCTACTACACCCACTTATTCTACATGGAACTGTTTTTACACACTTGTCAAAAATCAATTGATCGCTTGTCTGTGGATCTGCCCCTGGACTCTCTATTCTGTCCCACTGATCTACACATCTATACTTTCACCAATATCTTTGGTCTCTTTTTTAAAAAGAACTTTCACTAAATATATAAATCAATATCCCATTTTTTGTGGTAGTCTGGAGAATGTCTAGGTGAGAACAGAAACAATTTTCTAAAGAATGTAGCCTTAGCTCTCCATTACTCTCAATGTTTCTCCAACATGTAGACTTTTTTGGGATTTTTTTCACTTTTTTTATTCAAGTTCTTCCTATTGTTTTGCTCCAGGAAAAGCATTAGGATAAAGTTATCCATTTGAATATGAAAATAAAAAGAAGTTCCCTTAAGCAACCAACCATGGGTCGAAGAAATGCTCTACCATTTTTCTATATGTCCAGTGACCCTCAAACACTGCCAGACACAGATACATAGACATACACACATACATTGTTTGCTGATCACAAATTCTACTCCCCACCTTCATTCTGGTATTCTTCTTTCAACTTTCTTTTCTATAAATTCCTTCTCATATTAAAAATTCCCTATGTCTGGGATACATGGGTGGCTCAGTCAAATGACCATCCAACTTTGGTTCAGGTCATGATCTCACAGTTCATGAGTTCGAGTCCATTATCAGGCTCTGTGCTGACAGCTTCAAGCCTGAAGCCTGCTTCAGATTCTGCATCCCCCTCTCCTGCCTCTCTCCCGCTTACATGCTATCTCTCTCTCAAAAATAAGTAAACATCAAAAGATTTATTTTAAAAATTCCTTACATCCTATCTTTATTCCCTAGCTCCATTCTTGGTCCATCTATCTTTTCTATTAATATATATAAAAGGAATAAAAGACACTGAAATTAAATATATAAGCATACATTAATTTTTCAGATTTATGGTTAAGTGACATTAATGGAGAATAAAGTATAATAAAAAGTAGATGTCATAGTACTTTAGAAACAAGAAAATAAAACTAAAAGATATTCTAAGGAAGATGTACCTCTCTCAAAAGCCAGAATCAAAGGTACAAGGGCAGTTAGAAGCACAGAGTTGAAATGAATACCAAATGTCACCACAGGTGTAATGGAAAAGGACCATTTGGCCTCCAATTTTATAATTACATGATAATGAAAAATCCCACAGTGTGATACCACTGAGATTCCTGGGTAGGCCGCTCCCCAAGAGAGCCCCAAGAGAAGTATCAAGCAGGAATTTGGGTGGAATCTTGAGGAAGAACAGAGGAAGGAGTGTCTTATAGTTAGGCATAAATATGTAGATTCAGCCATCAAAATCCATGCATGTCTGAGAACTTCCGGGACACCTTAGAACTCTTGCTTTTCTTGCAGTCCTTAATCAGGTCAGCATGGCAATATATCATTTAACTGCCTATCCAAATTGCCTGGATAATAATTCTAATAAATGGTTGGCATTAAAGAAACCATGAGTCAGGAATGCTGGCGCACACTTACCCAGTGCCCTGTTCACTTTGGCCTCTTAAAGAAGAAATCAGAACACACCACATCTTGAGTTGTCTTCCTTGCCTTTGTGGCCTCTCCAGACACCATCAATGGGCTGGAGTGGGGAATACCCGTGTTGTTTTTTCCCTCTTCATGCCACCATAATAGTACCCATCTTGTTTTGTTTCATAGAAAATAAAAGTTTAAAAAAGTAAAATACTATGAATGACATTAATCACCATGAACACAGGAGCATTTGTCTTCTTTGATTCCTGCCCATATCTAAACACTGTCTATTTAGGCAGGTGTAAAATGATTATTCATTTAGTATTCTAAAATAATGGTTATATTTTCTTGTAACAAATAGAAAAATAGGCAGAATGGTTTAGTAAATGAAATACTTCTATTCTGAGAGATCTTATCCTAGGTTGATGAGGTACACAGGTAATATAAAATATACCTTAGAGTTGAAAAAAAAAAACAGGACAATACAAGTCAAGTCCTACTTGAAAACCATCTGGCTCAATATATCTTTAAAAATCATTTTAATGAATAAGCAGACAGCCCTAGGAAACTACTTTGCCAATATGATTACAGATAATTTTATTAAATTCTCAATAACAGATATCTACCAGGCCTACTTATGTGAAACAGCCTACCATTAATCATCTCAGTTGTAACTGCATTTATCTTCAATATTAGAAGAGTTTTAAATGTTGGCCAAAGTCAGTGTTAAGAGTAAGCCAATCACCAGAAGATCTAAACCAAAATGACTTAATCAAATTTAAAAACACAAAATGAAAGGACAAGATACAATATGGCGGGAAAGACTTAAGTCTATAAGCAAAATAAAAATAGGAAAAATGTTGACGGAAACTGGATTTGTACAGCCAAAGCTGTTGATGAGAATCTTCAGCCCAGTGGCCCCACACATACATTTCTGTCTCACTCTTTACAATTGGAATTTGAGAGAAAGGAATGACAATGCTATCTTCACTTTTTCTCCACCCCACAAAATAAGAAAATTTCATTCACAGTCACGATACTTTATGACATCCCAGCAAAATCTTATATCAAGAAATTAGAATTACTTAATAAAGAACTGAATAGGTTAATGAAAAATATATAGAAGATGCCTTATAAGTATAAAGGACTATATACATATAGGCTATAACAAGTGGCCATTATCATAATCATTTTATAGGGAAAAGGTTATTTGGAAAGTCATAAATTAGTTAAGATTGTAATTAGGCATATAGTTTATCTTCAATAAATGGTAAGAGTTACTATCAAAACATTTTTATTAAAACACAGTTCCTAGGGATCATGGACCATGTTCACCAAACATTAGATAAAGTTTGTGATATATCCTATGTAATAAAATGGTGGAAATTCAAATAGTAATCAGGGCCCTGATTTCTCAATTCTTATTTCATTACATTACCTAGCTTTTAATCCTAAGAAAGTTGAGCAGTAATATAATTATGATTAAACATAATAAGTTATGATAAATAAATACATCTCACCACTGTCCCTTAGAAATTTCTCATTCTCACAAGTTACTGTAAAAAAATATCAACTTACTTGAAATAAAAGCATATGATTCAGTTGGAACAGTTCAATGTCCATTAAGTGCACCAGAACCATTGACACAAAAAATCCCAGCCATTCAATGGTCAAATTTTTTTAAATATTTTTCTTCTAAAAATTTCCAGGAAACTGTATCCTTTTCAAGAATTCAAGTCACCCTGATACCAATAAAGTAAAACTATCATAAATGTAATAAAGTCTAAGAATTGATCTCTGTTTTTCAAAAATAGGGTGCTGCATCCCAAATTTGTAAAGAAAACTGGTCTGGACACTGACATTTCAGAATTTTCAATTTTCCAGCAGGTGTAAATACCAAATTAATCTTTTCTTGAATGCCAAACCAGGAAGAATACACCTGAAAATAAAGGGGGAGAATGTCTTATCAGAGTTTTTTAAATTATGCTCTTTCCATAAAGGAAAATGATACAGTTTGTTCATGATCAATGAAATGTGCATTTTGAGCTGGTCATTAGTGATGTCATCTCAGTCTCCACCAGGCCAATCAGCAGAATACTATTGTCTTATAGACTGTCCATTCCCCTTTGCAGATTGACTATTCTATGAAATGCCACATACCCCAAAATTACCTTTTGTCATTCTCTCCAGCTCTGTGAAATAATAGGAAAAATGTCTATATACCTGGTTATTGGCACAGAACTCCTAAAATTTTTATAATTTCCTAGGTGATAAGAGCACTAGGAGCATTTTTTTTTGTTAGTCTATTTGTCTTTGGCCCTGGTTCCTGACCCAGAACTCCTAAATCTCTTGTAATTTCCTTGGTGATGGGCATGTCTTTTGTGCTAATAAGGTGACTCTTGGTGGACTCCTGGATATCTTCAAGACAGGGACTAGTCACCAGAAAGACCAAGCCATTATTATTAGAAACCTAGAACTCTCATCCATTCCCCATCCTCCAGGAGAGGGTAAGGGACTAGAGACTAATTTGCAGATTGATCATGCTTGTGTGATGAAACCTTTATAAACATCCCCCAAAGTACTGGGTTCAGAGGGCTTCCAGGATGCTGAACACATGGAGGACTGGGGTGGTGGTTTGCCTGTTGATGATAGAGAATGTCCTCAACCTTTCTCTGTGCCTTGCCCTATGCATCTCTTCCATCTGGATGTTCATCTGTATCCTTCATCATATCCTTTTATAATAAATCAGTAAGTGTGGTTCCCTGAGTTCTAACATTCTAACAAATTATCAAATGAAAAGAGAGAATGTCAGGGAACCTTGACTTATAGCTGGTCAATCAGAAATACAAGTCCTAATTTGGGACTTGGGATTGACACCTGAAATGGTCGGGGCGGGAGGTTAGTCAGTCTTACGGGATCAAGCTCTGAACCGGCAAGATCTGACACCATCTCTGGGTAAATGATGTCAGAATTGAGCTGAATTGTAAGACATTTAACTGGTATGAGAGAATTGTTGGTGTGGGATAAAAACTCCACACATTTGGTAACTGGAAGTGTCAGAAGTCAAATGCGGTAGTAGTGTGAGAGTTAAGGAAACACACAAGATTGTTTTTCCTATAGAAGTCCCCAAAGTCTTATTCTTATCTCAGGCTTCCCTTAGTAACCCAACCTCCCCATCAACATTTTCCAGTTAGGAGTAGACCAGCTAACAAAACTAATTTAAACTAAGATCTAACATATGAAAGGGACTATTTGTGAATACAAATAGCTCTTTAACCAGTAGGGCTTACAGAATTATGGGAGTCTGAAGGCTATCCCAGTACCCTGAGACCATTTCATATACCTTCTAGCCCTTGTCCTATCACTTTTCTATCAGCACCAGATCCTTCTCTTGACCAAGAACAAATATTTTAAAAGAGGTAAAATAAGATTCAGAATGCAGTCAATTCCATGGAGTAGAGATAAGCTTGCTGATATTATTATTAGACTTGACATCTAGGCCACTTCAACATCATGCTGTAGTTCATGTTACCCAAGTGTGGTCCACAAACTGGCAACATCATCATCTCCTGAGCTTGTTAAATGTGTAGATTATCGGGGCTCCCTCCACCTTAGGTCCACTAAATCTCCAAGGATTTGCAGACACAGTAAAGTTTGGGAAGCTTCTGTAATTTAGAGGGCTAAACATCACCAACAAGTTTTTATCAGGTGATACGTAGTTGTGCTAAGTGTGTAAGCCAATCCCCTATTCTTCTTATTAGCAGGAATCTTGGGGATATCTTCAGAGCACCTTTGTTCCTATCTGATCCATATGAAGTAATAGGAGAAGAATGTCCTGGCAGTAGAAATAACCAACGCTGGAAGCAAGCTTTGCTCTGTTACCCTCATTTGTTTTCAGCTGCTTTCTGACTTCAAAAATGAACTTTCTGTTTTCAACATTCACACGATGTTATAATCATTATGGCAGAAGGATATCTGGACTCCACACAGGTGCCATGTTGACACCTTGGCTATGCATTATGTTACAAAACCAAAGCCAAAGCTAAGGGACATTCAATATAACTGCTCCAAATGACAAAAAATACCTGGACATGAGTCTTTGATGGGCTTTTCTATTGCAAAGATAAATAGAATCTTGTTGCCCATAGCAACTGTCACATAATTTTGTCACGTTCATTTTATATTTTGAGAGAGAAGTGAAAATGAGTGCTCACTCATAAAATGAATATATCGGCAATGCATCTGAGCCACCACATCACCTAGAATGAAAAAACTGTCAAGTGGTCCCCAAATAAGGAATGAAACCAAGTCTCATGTTTGATTCATGTGACTGCGAAAATGTATATCTTTCATTTATAAGAACTATGCAAGTCACGAAAGCTGGTGGCATGCCAACAGTCAGGGCTCTAGCCTCTAAACCCACATTTGGGGACAAGAAAAAATGCTTTCTCTGATTTAACACAGCTAAGCTTAGTGGAATAATTGCATGTGTTCTCGCTAAAACTCTCCAAGCTAGCCTAATGTGAATATAGAATAGCATGTACTATGTATTTCTGCATAATTTTTCAATGAGTAGGAAAGAGCCTATAATAGAGAATGTGTAAATGATTTAAAAATATAACAAAACATATTCTATCCCAGCAGAACTGGTAACCTGACCAAAACCACATCCTAGTAAAATATTTTGTCAGCATCCTCTGTGTATCGAGTACCTTTTTTTCCCTTTGGGTTTTCTCATTAGAAATGAAAATATTATATGTAGGATTTTTCCTCCAAGAATTTCCTCAATGGTCTTTTCCCACTAGTTTTGGTGTCCTTGTGAAATGAAGAGAAAACAATAATGGTGAAGAAATAAGTGTGTATACCAGTCACAAGAGCGTACACTAAGCCATGCCTATGTCCCTAAGACTTGCAATATCAGGAAAGATGCATTTTAGAAAACCAGGCACCAGAGCCCATGAAAATGTGGTCTGTATAATGCTTGGTTCTCATGAAAACCTATCTTTCTAATTTCCCTAATTCTAGCTCTACTGTAATTAGTTCTTCCACAGTTCTTAAACTACTATACAGACGTTGATGTGACTGTATGTGTAAGGACATTCACTGGGCAAGGATATGCCTTAAATTCTTCCCACTGCCACAGTTTAGTGTTTGGTACAATGTACACAGAAGCAATCAATGAGTTCTTGTTTTTAAAAAAAATAAATGGAACTCATACTTTTTGAAGCAAAAAAATAAACGTTAAATGGCTCTTTGGCTGAAGCAGAGGGTTAAGTATGGTGAAGCAAGGAACAGAGTGCTCAATCCATATAATTTAAATAAACGCATGTCCGTGAGACATACTGAGAGGAAATCCTTGGCCTAAGCTTTCTAAGGCCCGGAACCCTAGTGACATCCTTTGAGAGGGGAGAGGTGGCCTCAGCCCTTATTCTTGTTGGCTTTCACCTACCCAGAGAAGATGCTAGAAGTCAGGCCTAGATTGCCAATCCTTTCCTTGTGTCCCCCAAAACCACAGAACAAGTTTCCTCTCATATTCATTATATTAATTTGCCAACAACCCGGAAAATTTTGGATAAAGACAGTATGGGTAAAGAAGAGATGAGAGAGACAGAGAGAGAGAGAGAAGGGACTGGACCCCGTCTGCCAATACACATGCACATAGCTCAGATCTACTAATTTGGTTTAAAAGATCTGCCTGAAGCTACACTGTCCTTATTAATGACATCGAGAAATTTCAGCCTAGATGACCTTTATCTTCATGACTCTTTCTTTAACTATAAAGTCTTGTTCCTATTTTATTTCACATGCCCATTCTGCATGGTCTACTTAGCTGTCCGAGGAAAACACTAAGTAACAATACCATGGAAGACATTAAACTTAATAGGAAGTCCTCTAATATTTTGGCCCTTCATTTTCAACATTAAGCTTTCTTATTCAATCGCAAAAGAAGCAGTGAGTAAGGTAACAATGTTCAACTTAGCCACTTCTTTGAATTTTGAAAATGATTTAAAATTATCTCCTGCCTGTGCTGGGGAAAATTTTAAATAAAGTTCTAAAGTAACTTCACTTGGCAATGAATAATCAAATAAAGGATGATCATAGAGCCATGACCAACTTCAGATTGATATGTTTGTTCTTCCCAAAAGGTTGACTACCTCTCCTATTGCTAAATCAGGAAGGGATAGCCCATGAGTCTCCCTTTGGCAATGAGCAACCATATGTAGTCAGAAGTACATATAAGGAAATAGTGAAAACATCCTCTGTTTTGCCAAAAGCCTGTCTCAGTGTCTCATCTGTGTGGGCACCACCATGTCTTCTAGAGCATGGACCCTGTATCTTTTGATAGCTCAGGAATAAAAAATTCTTGCTATTGATGCTTATTCTCTAGATATCACCATTTTGCATTCTAACCCTTGACATCTAGTACTATTTTACTGTATGAAATCAAAATTCTTCCCTTAGTCTGTCTAAAACCAAAGCAAACCAGTCCCCTCTTGCCAGTTCATGCTCTTCATCCTGTTCACCTTAATTATTCCTGACCTACTGCTGCCCCAGAGTGACAGTTTGGCATGAGTTTGCATGCTATAAGGATTAGTGGTCCCTAAACAAAAGACATTCCATGCTTTACGAGTCCATATATATGCACTCCATTATTAATGAAAATATAGTGTCACTGCTAAAATTTCCCCAGAGAGGAATTTGTGGTGAAAAGCCTTAGAAGGCAAGAACAAAAAGGACATGGCCTTTTACTACATTAGGCACATCCATGTGACCACAGAGAGGTTGCGAATTAGCCACCCAGCAGGCTATGGGGTAGTGAATTCTCCACTTTCTGTTCAGCTCCATCTTTGTGACCACCAACAACCAGTGTGATTCCTTGAGAGACTAACCCCCATCACCAGCTGAGCTTGGCACAGAGCCCATTTTGTGCTCCACTTGCAAATACCTTCTTAAACCACCTTATATGAACAGTTCAGTTCTCAGGCTACTCTAGCACAGCTGTGGCCAGCTGCACTCTGCCTCCAGCCCAGTCTTGGATTATGTACCAGATGATTCTTGTCCACTGAAAATACTAGGAACAACAAGGAATACATCATACTGCCTAGAAACTGTATCCACCAAGAGAGACCAAAGGAAAGCTATGACATTTGAGGAACAGGCAAACACTTCGCCTGCAAGTATTTGCTGAAACAGGTATATTATGAGGAAATTAATCCCTGGATTCCCAGACACACATTTATTTTTTGCTCCCTTTGTTTTTCATTTTATTTCTTTCTGGTGGGAGGAAGTTTAGGAGAAAGAGAAACTCTCTCATACTTTACCCAATACGTTTTTTTTCTTCTCTGTCAGATTGTAAAAACAACTTTGGATACTCTACTGGAATGTTGTCACAGTTCTGAATTTGGAAGCCAACGTAACTATGGCCAGAAAGGACAAAGAACAGAGGCTCTACGTGGTGTAAACTCAGAAAAATGACCAACATTTTAGAACTTGGTCCAACCAAATATTTCTATATATAAGGGTAGGCAATTACAATTTGAATTGCTTTTATTAGGTATATAATTTAAATTCCACATAGTGGCTGGATGCTTTCAAGGTAAAGGCAATATAAAAGCATTATTATTTGAGCATTATTAACCTCTTCAAAATGCTTCTTGGCAGAGGTTTCCAATGGCCTTTGCTGACTTCTGTCGTTCTTTCCCTCATGCTGCTCTGTGTCGTCCCACACTCAGTGAGTGGGACATTTGGATCATTTTTAAAGTGGGTGAGACAAGAGACTGAGAAAAAGAAATAATTGAAGAACAGGGTTGTTTGCTTGTAGGAATGAATACTTGACTTGAGAAGTGCCTAACCAAAAATCTCAGCTATATGGACAGACACACAACTGCAGCACTGCTATTTTGTTCACATATAAGTTCTTTGAAAAATACTCTCATTATTCAAGCATGAAAAGTTAAATGTGCCTCAATTTGATTCACTCATTCTCAGTGTACCCAAGTCTAATAAAGTTTTCCTTTTCAAAGAGCTAAGTGAACTCGTGCCTCTTCTCTCTCCACTTGCTAATTATTTAAAGAGATGATTCAATGCCATGGTTGAAAATGTAAGAAGTTTTTATTACAGAGGGTCAATAGTCAGCTCATGGCAAAACAGTTTACTTCATGATACTTCTTAAAATTCTTTTACCTCTGACAAATGTGGCCCTTTCACAGAGACAGGATCAGTGAGGTTCTGGAGGGAGGAAGCCTGGGGTTTGCCAAGAGTCTCCCTACTAGGCTGATGCCACCTATTAAAACTCCAGAAAGGAAACTCCTCTGGAGGTCAGGCAGCAGGAGTTGCTGTCCCAGGTCTCAACTGTTTCTCAAAGTAAAGTGAGTCAGGCAATGGCGCAAGAGCATTCCAGGTGCCTGAAGGAGCTTGAATTGTGTTGCAACTTTAAAGACATCCTTATGAAGTGAACAGGTCATGCAGAGATGATGCTACTGTTTCTGTGAAATTTTACTGAGACTCAGAGCAAATTACAAATCCATTTGGCATTCATCATTTTCTGCAGTGTCTTCCTGAGAACCTAGAATGAGGTGTGGATATGCAGGGCTGTGTGCATGAACCAGTGTCTCAGCTATGGTGGAGTCAAACCATGGAAAGAGTGATGACCAATAGAGGACTTTACTGGCAGCATTGATGGACCATAGGGTGACCTTAAGAAGAGAGGTCATAAGTGGTGAAACACCAAGTCAGGAGGCACTAGATCCCTGAGGGCTTTGTGGAGCACAGCCTTGATTATTGGCAGTGGAATTTTTCCTCCAGACATACAACAGAGACATAAACTATATCATTTTGAATTGTAATGTTACTTTAAACCAATTCTTTTCTCAGTATATCATCCAACACATTTTTTTACAGTGCCCTAGGTTAAAATGTTTCCAGATGCAGTGTTTGTTTTTGTTTTTGTTTTTAAATGCATCCATAGTTTTAAAAAGGGAGAAAGAGCGGAAAGAAAAGGAGAGGAGAGGAGAAGAGAGGAGAGGAAAGGGGAAGGGAGTGGAGGGGAGGGAAAGGATAGAGAAGGGAGGGGTTGGCAGGGGTGGGGAGGGTAAAAGAGGGAAGAAGAGAAAAGTGAAAGGAAGGGAAAGGGAAGGGAAGGGAAGGGAAAGGGAAGGGAAGGGAAGGGATGGGAAGGGAAAGGGAAGGGAAGGGAAGGGAAGGAAAAAAGCCTGCCATTATAGTCCTTCTCCTTTTTCCTGATACTTGAAAAGGAACATGATGGCTGGAGCTGAAGTAGCCTTCTTGGACCATTATAGTTTCATGTATATCTATTTCTAAGAAGGAGAAAATTAGGGGGTTTTTTCCTCTCTCTTGTTTAGCCATTTACTCTCATACCATCTCCTATTTCACTTTTCTCATCCAGTCTATACCCTGGAGATTTTAAGCCATCTACAGGATGAATTCTTCAACAGACAGTTATAACATATACAACAATGAAGTGTTTATGGAGCTTTAGAGATCTTTGAAACACTTTTATGAAAACAGCTATTTTAGTAATACAAGGCCTTTGATCAATCTTCTAGGATCAAATTCTCAGCCTTTGAATTTAGTAGAAACTTATTGAATTAAAAAATATATCTAAATAGTAATCAGTATTCTCCAAATGTGTTCATTTATGTATCTTCTGCTGTGGAAAGTTATTTATGGTCAAATAAAGCTCCTTGTTTATGTGCATCCTAAAACACACACACACACACACACATACACACACACATACACACACACATACACACACACACACACATGAACATGAGCTTTATGAGGACAGGAGTCATTTACTCAATAACTATTTGCAAATCAGTGCAAAAATATTTTTTTTAAATCAGTGCAAAACTTCCTGGGCTGTTATATTTATTCATTTGCATATCTCTTCTATCTTCCTTCTAAATCTAGGTTGATGGCAGGAAGGAAAAGGAAAAAGACTCTGAAGATAGCATTGGGATGATTAGAGAGGTCCACTTAATAAAGTATGAGATCTACATTCTCCATTCAAAGGAACTCCACCAGATGTGAAATAATCTCTTCCCTGCTAGAATCACACTCCTGGTTTTATTGTCCCACTGAAACTTCTACATTGATCTTGTCACAGACCTGCTTTAAACCTTCCATATTTGGCAACTGGTCTATCCTGGCGCCATAATTTAATGGTAAAACAGCTGAATGAAGATGGTATTGAAGTCAGGAAGATGTGGGGTCCAAGTTCTTTTAGCACATAGCTGAAAAGTGAATTCCCCCTCTAATTTCTTCCCTCCCTTTTCTTCCTATTCAACAGGGATGATAAAGTTAAGAAACTCATTAAATTATTGCAAGGATTAGTTAAAACACTAAGACAGTGTGTGGTGCATGACAACACCCAACATAGCAATGACGATGGTAGTTGTGGTTATGAGTCCTGTGGTGGCTGTCACCGGGCTTCTCTGGGATGTGCCTGGCTGATGCCGCTAGGTGGATGAATGAATAGGCACATATCAGGCCTTCCTCCTTCATCTAAAACATAAAGACTTGGACCAGATAACTTCTAGGAACTGTCTGACTCTAAAATGTGATTAGTGTGTTATTATGACTCTATGTTAAAATAATTGAGAAAGTATTAAACGCATTTATTTTTTCTTAATCTGGACTTAAGGGAATAGCATATTTATATTGGATATTTCTCACTGTGACTCACTTGTTGGATAACTTTTGTCAAGTCTAAATATATTAAACTTCATACTCCACATTTATCACATAATTGGGAATCCTATGATTCACATAGCCAACAGGGGTATTGAGAAAACCATTTAACAAATGCAGATGGAATTCAAGCAAAAAACGCTTATTGTCAAAATTATATTATTCTCTGAAATAGTTTTATAAATTTAGCATGTAATACAGTCTCTTCTGAAAATTATTTTTGACCTAAGACTGCTCACTGTCTATGTCAGACAATTGAATCCAGGGGGGGGGGGCTGACGAAATAAGTGTGAGATAATAGAAAATACATATGTTCATCTCTGTCTTCCATTCATGTCACAAAGCTACTAAAACCCTTGTTATTTCCTAAGTGACAAGTGACAAGGAGCACATTTTGTTCTAATATTTGGTCTTTAACCCCATTTCCTGATCCTGAAACCCAAGTAATTTCCTGGGAGATAAAAGTATCTGTTGCTCTAATGAGGCATCTCTGGGCAGGCTCCTGGTTATGGGAAAGACCAAGGCATGATTAGAAGTTTAAAACTTTCAGTCCCACCCCACATTCTCTTGAGAAAAGAGAACAACTGAAAAAGGAGTTAATTATGTGATAAAGGCTCCATAAAATCTCAGGATGACAGGGTTCACAGAGCTTCCATGTTGGCAACACATCCACACCAAAAAAGTGTCACATCCCAACTCCACAGGGACAGAAGCTGCCTGCACTTGAGTCCCTTCCAGACCCCACCCTATATATCTCTTCATTTGACTATTCATTTATACCTGTTGTCATATCCTTTAATAATAAATGTAAGTAAGTCTTTCTCTGAGTTCTGTAAGCTACTCTAGAAAATTAATCAGCCCCAAGGAGGGGATCATTGGAACCTTTGATTTATAGCTGGTTGGTCAGAAGCACAGGTGATAACCTGAGCTTGTGGCTAGCATCTGAAAGTGGGAAAGGGGGCAGCCCTGTGGGACTGAGCCCCTGATCTGTGAAATCTCACACTATCTCCATATAGATAGTGTTAGAGTTGTGTTAAATTGTAGGACACCCAGGTGGTGTCACAGAAAACTGCTCATTGGTGTGTGGAGGGGGAATTTCTTCCCATTCAGTGACCAGAAGGATCAGAAGTGAAGTTTTCTGTATGAGTAATAAAGGAGATACATAGGGAAGAGAATCACAGTGGGGAAGAACTTGGTTGGATTGTTTTTCCAATTCAAAAAATGTATAACATGAGATTTTAAAAACATTCTGTTCTTAAGCAAAGCATAGAATATGCTAAAGACTTTTACATTAAAGACATGAGATTATTGGAAGCATAGATGGTGAACAGGAAACATTTTGGTTAAACTATGACATATAGAAACTTAAGTGACTTTTCTATCATCTGTGTCAGCAAATTACACTGCATATGGTTCCATAGGAATAGGATACTTTATCCTTTGAAACATCTGGCATCCAACTTGCCACCACTAAACCGCCTAAAATAGCATGGCTTGCTTCTTAACTATAAAACTTGTGAGTCAAACCCAAATCCCTGGGGTGCCTGTTGTCCCTGAAATACATGAAGGCTGAATGCTCAGAGTAAGCGCAAAAAAAAAAAATAGTTCTGAAACTTTTGGACAAATAAGGAAAATCACTCTGAACAGAAACTAAATTGGATTGGAACATATGTTTGGTTTAGCCAAAGTACATAATCAAGTATAACAAAACAAAAGCTTGATACCAAACTTGCCAGGGAAACTTGTTTTGTCATTCTGAAATCTGCTCCACTTGAAACAAATCTTCCCAAATCAAAAGCAAATATCTAATCAAACACTATGTTATTCACTGCACTGGTTGTAAAGGTAAAGAATCAGTCCACTATGAAGAGAAAATCTTGATTAATTAAATTTAGTTTTCTAGTTGATAAATTAATCAATTTCAGTTGTATCTTACTAAAGTACATATCTACAATAACCTATAAGATGTATTTGCCAAATTAGTAAAAATCGATCAGTAGTCAATCTTCTTATATATGCAACACTGAGGCAGCCATATTGAAAAAACACAAGAACTCAAGGCTTCTACCCTCATGACTGCTGCCTAATTAATTGAGCAACTATTAATATTTGCAAAACCCAAATCAAAAAGCTTTGGAAGAATGCAATAATTTAATATCATTAACTTTTGATTTTGAAGTCTCAAGTTCAATTGATTCGAATAATATAATTCTGAAATTAATTTATATGCTTACAAATACTCCCAGACTTATCACCACTCAAAATTTCTCCCTACATGTAAAACAATTTTTTCTGTTCTTAAAATCACTTCTTCATGGAAGTGGCTTACATTTCCAATTTAAAGCTGAATCTTTATCTTTGGTCCATTTTTATAGCTGCCATCTTTCCCTTCCCACCTTCCCAAACTTCTAGTCCATTCTTCAAATCCTTCCTAATCTCTCCTTCAATGGTCAGACACTAGTATTAAAGGCACATTTCTAACATCTTTAGCAGTAGACAGAAACATTACAGAGTTTATATACAAATATATTTTATAAAATCTATACAAACTTACATATACTTCTTTTTAAAAAATTTTTGAGTGTTTATTTTTGAGAGAGACAGAGAGATACAGAGTGCTAGTGGAGTAGGGGCAGAGAGAGACAGAGACACAGAGTCTGAAGCAGGCTCAAGGCTCTGAGCTGTCAGCACAGAGCCCAATGTGGGACTAGAACACGCAAGCAGTGAGATCATGATCTGAGTCAAAGTCGGATGTTCAACCCACTGAGCCACCCAGGTACCTTGACATATATTTCTTTTTAATATAAATGTACAAAGCGTCTTCAAAATGCTGGAATTTTAAGAAAGCTACATCTTTTATATTTAGAGAAGAAAAAAAAACAAGGTGTATAGTTTTCTCTTCCTGGCTGGAAAACATTCTAAAGGAACCTTTAGGTACTTCTTTCAAAAAATTTCTTTTTAGTGTTTGTCTACAGGACAGCACATGAAATACATGATCTTTTGGCACAACCTGCCTCTCCAGACTTCCTTATTCACCAGTTCCACACCCTTTCCCCATTTTCCCAACCCCATCCCATAATCTACTTGAAGACTAACTATATATGTTCTAAAGCCAAGTGGAGTAAGTCCCATTTTATGCCCTCACTGATATCTGTTCAGACTTTTATCATGGCACATATTCTAGAAGAATATATATAGTTTGGCAGTCTGGAACTCTTCAGAATTGCTCTTTCAATCTCTATCCATGTAGCTATTTCAAGAGAAGTCAAATTCTTACATGACCCTCTTCCAATGGCCACACTTGACCAAGCTAGACCTGGACTCCTGGTCTAAGCCAGGATGATTGGAGAACACCTCAAGAATTTTTTAAACTGAAGCTTTAAAAGTTAATGAATCTTTCTCCTCTGCAGAAATCATAGACTTGGTAGCTAAGAGTTTCAGTAGTGAGAGAATAAATCTGGCCTGTGATGAGGGATGATGAAGGTTTCACTCTAAATAAAACACAGAGGTGAAGAGAAAAACTCAGCCTTAGGATAAATTACTGCTGCCAGTTGACCACAAGGCTTGGCTGCACCCCTATCTTTTCATGCTTTGCTGTTAACTTCATGGGATTCTGAATAAATTTCCCATTTTTCTTAAACTAGCTTAAATAGGGTTTCTGTCACATTCAACCCAAAGAGTTTAGCTATACATTTGTCTTTTTTTTTTTTTCATATGTCTGCTTCCCTTCAACAGATTGCAAACTTCTGGAATGCATGGGACATGTGTTATTCATCCCAGTGCTAAGCATGACTCATGGTACAGAGTAGCCACCAAATGAATAAGTGAGAGAATCAATGAGTTATATGAGTATACCCTGAATTAATGAATCTAGTAGCTAATTACTCTATTCAAAAGCAGCCTATATTTTTATTTGGAGCATAACTGTGGTATTGCCTCTGTTTTAGGTTTTAAGGTAACAAATTTAAGCATGTTATCAATCTAAAAAGGAAGATGGAATAGAAAACATGTACAAAGATAAACACATAAACATAATTAGCCATGGAAATAGCTACTTATCTTGTTTATTACTGGTTAAACAATAATTTATATTAGGTAAAAGAAAGAAATCAACATCCTTTCGAAGCTTACCACAATTTTAAACTTAGGAACCATCATCATATGAAACATATATTAAGTAAAAATTTCCCTTTTTACTTTAATATCTATGTCAATACATTTTCACAGAGATCTTTATAGTCACAATAATTATAATACCAATGAAAGCTTTAAAGTATGATTCAAATGCCCTTGTAAAGACATTTTATAAAACCATTCCTTTCAAAAGTAACAGAATGTTTCCTACACAAAGACAAATTTTTAAGAGAATAAAAGGGAGTTTGAATGAAGATATTATAGTTGGCCTATGTTCTTCTCCCACCTAAAAAATACACACACACACACACACACACACACACACACACACACACACACAATTGGTAGTAGGAGTGGCCTGGGTCTCACAATGCTGCAAGATGACTAATAATATATAAGCCATATAAACCACCCACAATGAGCTGTGCATTCATTCAGTTTAACGTGAGAGAAAAATAAAGAGGGTTTTAGGCCTCCAGATTTCACAAGGACATATAGTACTCTGAGATTTTCACTTTGCTTCTGCTTCTGTCGTACATTCCTGAATTCTAGACTCAGCCAACGCCAGATGGATTTTTCAAGTTTACTGAGGTCTAAACTCAAAGCCCACAGGAAATGCTGTGAGCAGCTTTGGGGTTTGAGATGCCGAAAGGGCTCTCAGGGGCTTACAAACAACCATTTTGTGTCAAATCAGCTTGATTTAGTTGGCAAGAGACTCACCCCGCAGCTGTAGGGAGGTACACGGACAGTCCCTTAGCTACTGTAACCTTCGGCCAACTATTCTCTCTCAGAAACGATTCATCAAATTCACCAATGTTTACTCCTCAAGGTCTTATTTCAAAACTATCAATGTTAACTTTCTGAGACCTCGAAGAAGAGATTTTATAGCAACTTCTGCAACCTGCTTGAACGTTCAATCACAGTGTCAGGAAATTTTTATTTCTAGATTAAATCCCTCCTGTTTGCACCACAGTCCTTTACCACTTTCTCTTCTAGGGGGAGATGAAGTACAAGCAGTCACTCTCTTCTGAGTAACAGCACTCTTCATGTTTGAGGATAGTTCTCCCACTTCATATATTCAAAGGCTTACTTTCTGATCAAATTACCATCTGTGTGATTGTACTCAAAACCATTTCCAAATTCTTCTTCATAAATTGTGAAGTACTAATCTGCATGTAATAATCAACAGGAGCACTTCATAATATCCTTAACCAAGGTTATTTGAGTCACAATTTAGCTGTGAAAACTTTGAGGAGTCTTTTGACCTCAATATATATCTTCACACTCCATATTCACAATTCCCATTAGAGCACAAAAGTGTGTCCAGAAAAAGCCATCCACGCTAACCATTTCCTCTCCTTCCTTACACCTCAATCCAGGATAATCTGGCCTTGCTCACAGAATCAAAATTATTCTTGCCAGGATCTGAGTTGACAAATCTAATGAAGATTTTTGGTTCATATCTTAGACTTCTTGGCAGTGTTTGACTACATGCTTCCATCTGCCTTGGTAACATCACTTTTCATTCTACTTCTCAATGAGCATCTAAGTTTCCTTCAGGGTTCCTCCTGTCTTTGTTTTAAATTTTGATTATCCCCGTGGTTCTGGTTCAGGCACCCCATCTTGTTTTCCCCATACCTTCTCTCTTTGAGTCAGCTCTCTTTATTCCCACAGCTTCAGCAATGTTTACATACCAGTGAGTGTTAGATAAACGTTTTCAGCTTAGTTCTCCCTCATAAGTTCCAGTTCCTTCTACACAATGCCTGCTAGAAGCTCACTCACAAATACTTCAAACTCAACGTGTTCAAATTTCCACTTCTCATAAGCCTGTAAGCCCTCCTCCATTATCTATGAAGTGAATGGCACAAAATCTCAAGCTAGAAATCTGATTGTCATTCTTGTCTCTTTTGAACTCATTCATCTATTCACTCAACAGCCTTTCTATTTGTATCTTCTCTGTTTCAGTACTATACAACACATTTGGGATAGAATAGTCAGCAAATCAAATAACTTTTCCCCTGTAGAGTTTACAGATTATTGGCAGAAGAGAGGTTAAATAAACTTCCATATTAAAATGGATTAGTGCGCCAGACTGTTACAAATTTGATGAAGTATAGTGGTAGTATGCCATAAGAGGGTAAGCACAGGAATCTATTCAGGCTTTGAGGCTGAGCAGTGTACGTTTTCCTGGTTCTGCCCCTCTCCTTCATCTCTTCTACAACACATGGGTGTTCATTTATATCATCACAATTCCTTTTGGGCTAAGCAGTAACGTAAATATTTCTTCCTCACCAATCACAACACCCATTCTCCTAAAGTGTAAATCTGATCCCTGTCACCCCCACACTAAATATCCTTGAGTATCTTCCCTTCGTCATGAGGTCATAATCTAAACCACTCACTACGGCACATAAGGACCTTCAAGATCTGACCAGGTTTTCCTCTATCTCTGGAAAGCTTTGTGTTTGCAAAATCCCTCAAGTGAATTGTCTTTCTACTCCTTCTAATCCCTTCATCTGATTTTTTTCTACCCATTCTTTAGTACTCATCTTGTACTCAGTCTAAGATTACTTGCAGTCCATGACACCAAGTTACCCGACTCTAGAAAGCAATATTCCCATAGGCTCCATTAGACCTGAGCTGTGCAGGGAATTCAGCCCTGTCCCCAGTCATGGTGTAGACTCCTCCAGTCATGGTCCATGTGGCCTGAATCTACAGTCTTACACCACTGCAGTGTTCTGCTTGTTTCCCTGATCTCCTTAGATGAATTCCCTGAAGGCAGGACCATGTGTTTGTCTACACAAGGAAGCACACAGCAAGACTCCTTGTACATAGTATGTGTTTAAAGACTGTTTTTGGAAACTTGAAACAAAATTAAATATCGTAAAATGAAAAGGAAAGAAAATTAAGTAATGGACAATGGATTTTGCTATTCTTATACAAGTTTGTACAAGAGATTGTACCATTGATTGGTGGGCATTTTTCATGAGTGCCTTAGGGTGTTTTGCTCTTTTCATCCTTTTGCAACAAAGAAACAATTTTGTTAATAATCTGTTTCCAATACTACATGGCCTTGCATCTCTAGAGCTAACTAGGAGAAGGAATCACAAATAAACAACATTAAGAATGAAAAGCGGACAACATTACTAGATAGAAAACAAAGTAAAGAGAATACTAAGAAAAGGCCTGTTATTTAGAGAAAATAAGCAACTTCATAGAAAATCATATTTTATCAAGACTGTCTTACATTTAAAGAGGAAGTCTGAATAGTCCTATATCATTAAATAAATTGAGCAAAAAATTAAAAGAGTAAATAAAATTTTACCATAAAAGAAAAAGAAAACAACTGGGAATAAATAGTTTTACAAGTTCTACTAAGGCATCCAAGAAACAGATAATGCCAGGGGCACCTGGCTGGCTCAGTCGGTTAAGTGCCCAACTTCAGCTCAGGTGTGACTTGGAGCCCGCATCCGGCTCCGTGCTGACAGCTTGGAGCCTGCTTCAGATTCTGTGTCTCCCTCTCTCTCTACCCCTCCCCTACTTGTGCACACACAGGCTCGCTCTCTCTCTCTCTCTCTCTCTCTCTCAAAATAAATAAGTATTTAAAAAAACGGATAATGCCAAGATTATACAAACTTTTTCAGAAAAAATAAAAACCAGAAGTTTTCAACTCACTTTATGACAGTTACATTCTTGATTCCAAAACTTAAGACAGATATATAGAAGGAACATTATAGGCTAATCTGATGTCTGAATATTGATCTTAAATGCTGGACAAACATTAGCAAGCTAAATTCAGTAATTAATGAAAATGATGTGTTATGCCAAGTTTGGTGTATCCCAGAAGTGCTGGAATGATTTTTCATTAGAAATTCTATCAATAAAACTCATTACTTTAATCGATTCAAGGAGGGAAAAAGTGTGACAGTCACAATAGATACAGGAAAGGCATTCAATAAAATGCAAAATTGATTCATAATAGAAACTAAGAATCGAAGGATATTTCCTTAAAGAGATGATGATTACTAGACAGAAAAAGAAAAGAAAATTTCATCAAAAGTTATTATTTAATGATGAAACATTAGAAGTATTCCCATTCAAATCAGGAACAAGTAAAAAGAAAAAAAATGAAAGGTCAATTCCTAGAAGAGGAATAACTGAGCCATAGGGAATGAATATTTTTAATTTTAATAGATACTACTGGGGCATCTGGGTGGCTCAGTTGTTAAAGTGTCCAACTCTTGGTTTTGGCTCAGGTCATGACTGCAGTTAGTGAGTAAGAGCCCCACATCGGGGCTGGTAGTGCAGAGCCTACTTGGGATTCTCTTCTTTCTTTCTCTCTCTCTCTGCCCCTCCCTTCTCTGTGCTCTCTCTCTCAAAAAAAAACAAAAACAAAAACAAACAAAAACCAGTACTAAATAATTTCACAAAAGGTTTTGCTATTATAACCCCCACTATCAATATATGCATGCCTCTTTCCCCATACTTCTATCAGCATTGAGGGTTATTGTTAATGAAAAAGAAAAAATTCATTTCATCTTTGTAAAGTCCCTATCCATATCCTTTGTAGAGCTTCACTTATACTTTAAGTTATTTTACCATTCTGTTATCACTGAATTAGTGTGTGTTGGGAGCATGGGGGAGGGGCGGGGGGGGAACAACTGGAAGAAGTTGCTGGTAGTCTTAACTGAGCCAAATGGTTTTAGTCAAACAGGAAAAATATCTTAATAAAAATTTGACCGAAGGAGCAAACAAGTCTGTGCAGTATGACAATGTTACCTGTGTCAGAAATTGAGCCAGAAATCCTTATCTCTGACTGATGATGCCCTACTCCAGCCGCCACACCCTTTCAGAGACTTCACAGTAGGAAGCACAGTGGGATTCTGCTGTTCCCAACCACAGAATTCTCACAACCACCAGGGAAGCCCTCTTAGATCCCGACCTGAGATGCTGCTCTCTGGCAATGGCCCTCAGAGGAGTGTGTGTAGTACTAATGTCTAATGTCTCAAGTCTACAATTTACTCACTGACAGGTGTAGTCTCCATACTGCCAGAACCCATGAAAACCCAGTGATAAGAAAATTTAGTTGATTCTCTTAGGTTGTTGTCTTGAATCTTTCTCTCAGCAAAGTCATCTTGTCTGGATGAATGGGGTTCCACAGAAACCCATTCTGTGACCACAGATTAAGCATGAAAGTTCCATAACCTAAATCTTTTGCTCAAATCCCCGGGAAGAGGAGGGCTAAAGGACATTTCAGAGTCGCATGAATTTTGAAACCCTTCCCAGCAGCTAGGCTGCTGTTACTTGTTTTGTTCCTTCGGGGATAACCTTAGTCCTCCCTCAAGGAGCATGCCAGGATTCCGTTTTAAGAATGGAAGTGAAGAGGTCTTTAGATTCAGATAGTCCTGGATTAAACACCAGCTCCACAGAGAGGCAGAGGCTGTGTGACCCTGGGCAAGTTCCTCCAAGTCTCCATTTCCTCATCTGTTGAAGACAATAATAAAGCCCTTCATTAAGTGAGTTTAAGACTTCAAGGACATAAATGCATGTAAATCATACCTGCCTCTTAGTAAGTGCTCAAGAAATGGTAGCTGTTATCACTATTATTTCTCTCAAAGAATTTTCCATTTTAGGTTTCCCAGTCATTCTGTTTTTCAGTAGTTCTCTCACTTCCTCAAAAAGCTTCCAAATTCAGCCTGTGATTATCTAAGAATCACTCCCGAGTGCAATTCATAGTTATGTCCATACTGCTCCCTCTAGTGGCATCTCAGGGACTATCTGACATTTTAGAGGTGCTTGCGGATGGTCTCTGGGGTGACACTAGGGCTGTCCGTCTATCTTTCAATGTCAGGTACAAGCTGTCCACTCCCAACTTCACCTACCCCACGGCTTGGCCGTGGTGGTACTCACAGGTCACTGATATACCCCAACGTGTGAATGGGGCTCACACTCCTTAAGGAAGGACAGAGAAAGTCACCAATCACGTCTGCCAAGCATCTTTCAAGTTCCAGTAACAAGGAGACTCAGCTACACCACACATCCATCTTCACATGTGCACGAGGTGACTACTAGGTGCATAGATGTCAATGTTATCTTGAGCCGGCCCTCGGCATCTCATAATTCCACAACAGATAACAGATGATTAATAAAAGCCTATTAATTAATAGCTAGAGATTATATCTGCTCTTGGACCTGGCTGTTCCAAGATGGTAAAACCAAAACATTTATAAAATTGTAGAAAAACCATGACAAATTTGTTGACTCAAAGTTCCAGCACAGATTTTCAGTTCATATGAGGAAAAATAAGGACTAACACTTATACAGCACTTGCTATGTGTTAGGTGCTATTCTAAGGACCTGGCAGATATTTGCACATGGAATCCTCGAAACACCATTACAAGACATTTATTCCCCCCATGCTTCAGATGAGAAAACTGATGCACAAAGAGGTTAATAAACTTCCCAAGGTTAACAGCTACAAAACAACAGACCTGGGCGAATGACAATGGCATAAAGAATGCTAACTACACCCTTAGAGAGCTCATCACTAAAAGAAAAAAAAGATGAAGACCTGTTGTAACACAAAGCAGCGGCCTTGGATGTAACAATGGTGGCAGCAAGCTGGCTGAAGGAAGGGCAGCGGGAGGGGAGCTCTGGCACCGCTGAACCAGTGCAGCCAGCGGCTCCCTGGAATTCAGACGCACTCACATCTGAGCCGAAGAACTATTCCAAACTCCTCTCGCTCTGGGCCACGCGTTCCAAGCCCAAGCCGCATCTCCTGACCTAAGATGCTAACCTATACCTTCCACTAGGAAATAGGAGAAATGGAGCAGCTCCCCCAAAGAGGCTTCTTCATCCATCACGCAGATGAAAACATGGATACACAGTGATGTTAATCATGCTTTGAGAAGGTCTTTCTCAAGTTGAGATGTTTGTTGAGAAGTGATTTAAACAGGATAAGATGCTAACCCTGAAATATGCCCTTGAGTAGAGCTGATTCTACACTGCAAGTAGCAAGTTACTCAGTTGTCTCTGGATCCTCCATTATCAAGTTATTTATTCTTGGCTTGTTAGAGCAGTGGTGGCAGAGGACCATTGGCTGGGTACTGAGAGTGCGGTTTTCAACTCCCATCCCCAAAGGAATCTGCATCAGTGAAAATTTCCTTGGCTTTTCCAATTTATAGGAAGTGGGATAGACCTCCCTTTTGAAGTAGAATCCCTAATGATCCCATTCTCGGGGTGGGGGAACCCTGAAGCAACCTCAAATACTCTAATAGAGCCCTGCAGCGTCCAAGGCCGCTAGTATTTGCCAGCCCACACACTGCCTCATCAGGAGGTTTCCAAGCATAGACACTCTTGACCTACTTAAAGAACTCTAAACTCCTGCAGCAAAAATGCATGCATAAATATGTACCAGATGCACAGATCAGATTTGAGAGGAATAGATTATGGATACGGAACTGTCAGCTTGACCCTCACAGTCACGTTTTCCCATCCTCCCATGTGGCGTCCACCTGCAGTGCCTTGTCAGTGGCTTAGGTTGAGACTCAGTAGGTTCCCACTTTGGAAACTGGCTTTATGCCTGTGGGATTTTTTTCAGCTTTGCTTTCAGCAGTGTGGACCAGTAGAACATAAAACTAAAATCCGTCTTTTATAATATATACTACTTCCCTTTCAAAAATTTGTCTATAAAGGAGAATTATCTTAGTACTACCATTAAAAGGACTTGGGTTAGTTCTCTCTCTCTCTCTTTCTCCCTCTCTGTCTCTCTCTACCATTTACAACGTAGTAAAAATTACATAAGGACATCTACAGGGGCCCAATATTTTTTTTTAATTTTTTTTAAATGTTTTATTTAATTTTGATACAGAGAGAGACAGAGCATGAAAGGGGGAAGGGCAGAGAGAGAAGGAGACACAGAATTGAAACAGGCTCCAGGCTCTGAGCTAGCTGTCAGCACAGAGCCCGACACGGGGCTCGAACCCACGAACGTGAGATCTGACCTGAGTCGAAGCCAGAAGCTCAACGGACTGAGCCACCCAGGCGCCCCTAAATACTACTCTCCTTGTGGGACCTGGATGGCTCAGTCGGTTAAGCATCTGACTTCGGCTCAAGTCATAATCTCCCAGCTCATGGGTTCATGCCCCACATCAGGCTTGTGCTGACAGCTCACAGCCTGGAGCCTGCTTCAGATTCTCTCTCTCTCTTTAACTTTCTCTCTCTCAAATAAATGAACATTAAAAATTATTTTTTTAAAATAAATACTACTCTCCCTGATAAAAATTTTTCCTATAAAATTCATACTAAACTCTTCTGAATAAAGCCTCAAAAACATTTTTAATACAGATAAGACAGAACAAAGAAGTAGAGGTATGGAGCTAAGCAGTAAGAGCCTGCTTAGATTCGCCCTGGACAAATGAACAAATTCCCCTTGTACTAATCAGGCAGCCTGGCTCTTCACCATCCAGAAAAGCTGAGAAGCAGGTTCAGTGCTTCTCAAAGACAATTTTTTTTCTTACATTTACTCATATAAAGAGTTTTATAAAACAGAATTTGGATTGTCCAAAGTTCTTAAAACCAGACAATCTCTTGCTTCAGTTGACTGGAAATGGCATTATTCACAAAGAAAGTCAACTATGTGATAAGAATATTGGAATCTTCTACCCCTTTGGCTTTAGAACTCACATTTACAAAAAGGTGTACCAAGGTATGTGTGAGGCTTTTTTACCTACATTGCTGTTAGAGACTGAGAACCTGAATCTTATGTCATGGAACCAAGAATGAAAACAGAAACAAAATGGTCACTCTGAACTCACCAAACAAATGGAAAAACTCCTTTGTTAATAATCAGTCAGAAGAGTCCCTCTATTCTGCCTATGCAATGTAATATCTACCATGTTCCCTCCATTCTCAGTGGTGCTGACTTAGTTCTAACCGTCAGTACTTCTTGTCTGATAATTATAATAGCCTCGTACTTGTTCTTCCGGTCACCAGACCGATCCCCATTGGATCGGACCCCTCCAATCCATCCCTCCTACAATGATCTTTATGTAGCATAAACATAAAAGTGTCTCTCTTGAAATTAAAACATGTTAGTGGTTCCAGAACCTTTTAGATAAACTTCCAGCACCTTATCGTGGTATCAAAGGGCCTTTATGAACCACGTGGTCACAGCTGCTTCAACCTCAGCCCGCGGCCCTCCCCGGGCAGGCTGCTCTTTGAATCAGGACCTCCGTGCTGAGATGGTTAGCAGATACAGGGAGCCAGAGGGCAAGGAGTAAACCACAGCCAAGGATAACAGGAGTTTAGGGTCATAAAGCCCCTCAAAAGCACTTCAAAACAAAGGATGGTTATGGGTGCCTATGCATGGAATTTAGGAGATATTGGGGAATGAAGAAATTAGGTTATAAATAGAAAGCAGACTCAATTGTACATAATGAACAAGTTCTGAAAATCTGTTGCTCAGCATGTCCTTATAATTAACAATACTGTATTGTACACGTAAAATTTTATTGAGAAAATAGACCTCATGTTAGTGTTTCTATCATAACAAAATATATTTAAAAAACAATAATAATAAGGAGCAGAAGGACAGTAAATCTGAGAGACAGTGGACTTTTGCCCGCCCAAGGCCATGCTGCTTCCTTTAACTAAAGTGTTCTCCTTCCTCTCTGCCCTTCCCTTCACCTGGTTAACTTCAACACTCATTACATTTATAGAAGCCTCTGATAACAATTCCCCAGACTCTTAGCTGAGTCGGACCACCTGCATGTACTCCCTCAATACTCTCTTTCTCTTTATTTCAATACTTCTTTCCTCATTGAAATTTTCAACGTGACTTCCCCACTACCCTTGGAGAGCAACATAGCATCCGTACACGTCAGCCATAACTTCACCTCTGAGCCATGTGTGATATTAGGGAACTGGAACCAATAATACTTGCAGAATATTTTTTTAATTCTACAAGAATATTACTACTATTCTACATTCAAGTTGATATGAGACAATGTGAACAAAACTGATACTAAAATCAATCCTTATAAAACCAAGACTGCTTGAATAAATTTTGAGTACTATTTACTACAAGTAATCCTCTCTGTTCTGTGCATGAGACCACAGAATCACAGACCTTTCCAGATTCCCACAGTGTCCTAAAGTTTATAATTTAGGGACTGAGACAATTAATTTCTTTAGTTCTAAATCCTGAAATTACCAAGAAAGCTTTACAAATCAGTTTTTTTCCTGATGGATGTAGAAATCTCAGCTGAGTTAACTACCCAAATTCTTCCAAAAAAAGAAAAAAGTAAAGAATCACCTCTTCTTATCCCAATTTGCAACTTCTAAAATTAACTCCACAATTTTACAAATGTTTTGATTTTATTTTGTCACCATCAGCGTGCTATACCTTTTAAATATGTAGTGATTTTGTACTGACTTACAGATATGAGTAGAGCTGAAGAAGACTTAGAAACTTGTTCAACATTATCTGGCCACTTTCAGGCAAGAAAAAAATCTTAAAAAGTTAGTAAGGCAAAAAGAAAAAAAAAGAGTATTTAATTCTTAATACCAATTTGAAAAATAAGAATCCTTCCTATAGTTGAACTTGAGTGTTTGTATTCTTGCCTTCTTCTGAACTTCATATCCCACCCTCTTTTACACTGAACTTGGACTATACTCAGTGAACTAGCATTCCACAATCAGCTTGGGAACTAAATCAGCCAGTGAACAGAACACTCTGGTAGTAAGAGATGAAATAAAGGCTGATACAGAAGCAAACATAGTCTTGGAAATATCAAGGAATGCACAGCAAGAAAAAATAACATAACCTGAGACAGAATTAGCTAGAGTGGAGTACATACCAATAATTTTTATAAGATTTATAAATGTATAGATTTAACAAGATCAAATGCAAATAAGAATCTTAATAGATTTATTTTCTGCTTTCTATTAAAATGCTTGAAATTCAAAATCAAAATTTGACTCACGTGTGACTCAAGTGTGAAGTGGAGCATGTTTTTAAAATAAAAACACCATACTTTTTTTTTATCTGAAAGTGTGACATTTAAAAAAAGCTGATATAGGGTTTAGTATGTTTTTGACTGATAATAACATAATATAAACTTAAAAAGGAAATAGTTTGCCTTTAATAAATGCTGCATTTTCTTCATTTATTTTTTAAATTGAGATAAAATTTACATGGAGTGAAATGCATATGTTTCAAAGGTACAATTCAAAGAACCTATAGAAATATTATACCCATAGTGACTACCCAAATCAAGATATTAAATATATCCCTACACTCAGGAAATGTTCTCATATTCTCTTCCAATCGATCTACATCCCATAGATGTAGATTCCAAATCCTCTTCTGATTTGATCACAATAGGTTAGACTTGCCTGGTCAGGAACTTTGTATCAATGGGATCTAAACATACAAATAAATCTATATGCTGTATGTATCCATAGTTTATTATTTTATATTACTGAATAATATTCCATTGTGTGACTAGGTCACAAATTGTATATTATAAAGAAAGCTGCTATAAGCATTCTTGTTGACATATTCCGTGGACAAAATATTTTCATTTATCTGCATAAACACCTAGCCAATATCTTTTTGCTATGACTTAGGCAGATATTTAATTTTGGTTATGTTTATGTTTATGTATATTTAACTTCATAAAGAAGTGCAATGCAGTTTTACAAAGTTATTGTGTAATTTATACACCTTCCAGCAGTATGGAAGAGTTCCAGTCACATCGTTACAAAAAAGTTAATTTTGTTTAAATTTTGTCCATTCTACAGAGAATAAAATGCCATGTCATTTTGTAATTTCATCGTGATTTTATTTGCATTTTCCTATTAATTACTGTTCTTGAGCATCATTTTGTACATACATGTATTTTTATGAAGTTCAAGTCTTTTAGCCACTTTTAATGGAACTGTTTACTATAACTATTTATTATATTATTTTTGTGAAGGTTTCATAAATACTGGTAAGATATATGTATTGAAGGTTAGTCAGTCACTTGGCTTTTCACTTTTCTTAGGATTTTTTTAATCAACAGAAGTTTTTAATTTTGGCAAAGTGTGTTGTTTAGTATATTGTGGGACTCTACAAATTTTGTGCATGCATAGTTCCTGAAGATACTCCCCAATATTTTCTTCTCTGTAGGTTTTACAGTTTTAACATTTATATGTAAGTCCATGATCCATATAGAATAAATATATATGTTTGGTGTAAGTTAGGGATCAAGGTTTTCTTTTTTTCATATGTATTTAATGTTATTCTAATTTTTTAAAAATCATGCTCCACTTGTCTGCTGCAACTACAAAGAAATATCATTGATTTTAAAAAAAATATATATATATATAACAACCTTAGGTTGCCTAAGTGGCTCCATTGGTGAAGCATTCAACTTTGCCTTACGCCATGATCTTGTGGTTCATGAGTTCAGGCCCCACATGGGGCTCTCACTGGTGGTGCAGAGCTTGCTTAGGCTTTTTCCTCTCTCCCTCTCTCTCTCTCTCCCTCTCTCAAAATAAATAAATAAACTTAAATAAATAAATAAATGGCAACCTTGACAAACTTACTTTTTACTTCTAGTAGTGATTTTGCAGATGTCTTTGAATTTCCTGTGTAAACTTGTTACTTGCAAATAAGCACAATTGTATTTCTTCCTTTTCCATCAGTTTGCCATTTTTTTCTTGGATTTTTGCAAGCTAGACTTCTAGAGAAGTATTAAATAGAAATGTCAACAGTGATTTCTTTGCCCTATTCTCACTCTTAGGAAAGAAACATTCCAAATAAGCATCTAATTTTAAAAGTAAGGTACTGTCCATATACATTTTATAGATGTTCATTATCAAATTGTGTAAGTTCCCTTCTATTGCTAGTTCTTAAAAGATTTTATCATAAATGGAAGTTGAATTTTTACAAATGTTTTTGCTATATTTATTGAGGTGGTCGTATTTTTTCTCCTTTATTTTATCAGTTTAGTGAGTTGCATTGATTTTTTTCAAATGTTAAACCAAACTTCCATTGGTAGGATAAACCCTAATTGATCATGATGCCTTAAACTTTTTATCTATTGCTGGAATTAATTTGCTAATACTTTATTGAGAGTATTTTTATTTATGTTCAAGAAAGATATTGCCTGTAGTTTTATTGTTAGTCTTTTCCTATTTTCTTTATCATACTAATATTGGCCTCATAAAATGAATTGAAGAATCTTTCTCTTTTCTGAAAGTTTTCATAAAATTGGTACTACTTTTTTTCTTACATGTTTGATTGAATTTATCAGTGAAGCCATCTTGACCTTGTTTTTAATGGTAATGAATGGCAATGAATATTTCAAGTCCTACAATAAATATAGGGCTATTCAGCTTTTCTATTTCTCTTTATAAAATCAATTCTGATTCTGTAATTTTCAAGAAATCTGTCATTTCATCTTACTTTAAATTACTTTAAATACCCCTTTATTTTTCTTTTGATGTCCATAGAATCTGCAGTTATATACCCTATTTACATTTTTTTACTGGTAACTTAAATGTTCTTTTTTCTTAATTTTCTGCCTTAATCAGTCTTGCTAGGGAGCTGTGTTCATTCCTATTGCTGCCATAACGAACTGCCACAAATGCAATGGCTTAAAACAAGAGAAATGTACTCTCTTATGTGTGGAATCCGTAAATCTGCAGTGAGTCCCACAAACTTGAAATCAGTGTGTCAGTGGGGATGGCTGTTTCTGGAAGCTCCAGAGGGCTGTCCATTCTTTGCCTCTTCCAGTTTCCACCAGGTACTGGCATTCTTTAGCTATGGTCACATCACTACAGTATCTGCTTCCCTGTCACATTCTCTTCTTCGGCAAAAGCCTTCTGCTTCCTTCTTACAGGGGCATTTGTGATTACATCCAGATAATCCAGGATAGTTTCCCCATCCCCAAACTCTTAATTTAAGCACTCTGCCAAGTTTCTTTGCTATTAAGTGTTCTATATTTTTACTGGTCTCTAGTCTTATCCTCATTGTTTCCTTTCTTCCAAATACTTTGGCTTTAATTTGATCTTTTCTTTAGCTTAAAGTGGAAACATGGATCATTGATTTTAACCCTTTCTTCCTTTCTAATGTAAGCATAAGAACTATCGGGGCGCCTGGGTGGCTCAGTCAGTTAAGCCTCCGACTTTGGCTCAGGTCAGATCTCACGTTCGTGGGTTCGAGCCCCGCGACAGGCTCTGTGCTGACAGCTAGCTCAGAGCCTGGAGCCTGCTTCCGGTTCTGTGTCTCCTTCTCTCTCTGCCCCTCCCCCTCTCATGCTCTGTCTCTCTCTGTATCAAAAATAAATAAAAACATTAAAAAAAAAAGAACTATCAAATTCCCTCTATACAATATTTATCTCTACCCCCAAATATTTTAACATATATTCATTAGCTGAACACACTCTCTAATTTACATCGTGACTTCTTTTATAACCCATGAGTTATTTAGAAGTGTTTTGTTTTGTTTTTAAAGTGTCAAGTATTCAGATATTTTTCTGGTTGTATTACTGTTATTGATTCTAGTTTAATTCTATTGTGGTCAGAGAACTGTCAAGGGCTATAAAGAGTGAGAATTAGCCCCACTTGAAAGGTAACAAGTTAACCCACGACAAATTTATGGATGTTGGTAGAATACACAAGACTCCTAAGTCAGAGAAGAAGGACTTCATTAGTCACAACAATAACAGTAGCCAGAGTTCAGCATTTGCACTAGTTCCATGAGCCTTATTCTCACAGAGTAATATAAATGGGGCAAGGTGATACCTGCACAATCAGCAGGTTGTGACATGGAAGAGAAACCCCAAACTTAGGGAATTTGAATCTTTTACAAGTAGCAGGAAACTTACATGGGCTTTGCCCCATATGTCATAAGACCCATCCATTTATTTTTCAGTACTTTTTCCTGTGTTCTTCAGAATGAATTGTTTCTGTTGATCTGTGTCCAAGCCATTGGCACAATCCTTTATTTTTGCTGTCTTCAATCTGCTATTAAGTCCCACCATGGAACATTCTTTTTCAGTTATTATATTTCTCCATTTTAGAATTTACATTTGATTCTTTTTTATAGGTTTCACTCCTCTGCTGAGATTTTTCATTTGTTCCCTCATTACAAACATAATTTCCATTAGATCCTTAAACATATATGGTTGCTTCAAAGTCTTTGTCTACTAATTCCTAAATTTATGTTAACTCAATCCATTTGTTTTAGCTGCCTTTTCCCATGACTAAAAGTCATATTTTCCTGTTTTTCATATGTATAAAAATGTTTATTGCATATGATACATTGTGAATGAAACATTCAAAAGACACTGGATTCTATTATATTCCTCTAAAGAGTATTGATTTTTGTTCTAGCTTGTAGTTAAATTACTGGTTGACTAACTTAAATTTGAGGAGGTTTATTTTATGGAACTTCCATAAATGTGTAGACTTTGTTAGGGCATGTCTTTTTAAAATTAGCCCTTTGTACCAAAACAAATTGGATAAAGAACTTAGTCTTTACTGCTAAAGTATGACCCTTTGTGGGTTTTAATCAAAAGCCCTAGGTACCTACCAATTCCTTCTAAATAAGCAGGGCTCAAACTCCAAATTCTGTCTCCCTTCTGGTGGGCATCTTTCAAAATATCTATTCAGACCTACAGCCTTTCAGTTGTTGCTTTCTACTAGACTCCTTGAAGTCTATGCACATTAAGATCAAGGATCAGACAAGGATTTGATGAGACACTTTATACGTAGAGTTTAGTGCTCCCTCCTTTACAAGGTTCCCCCCTAAATTTCCAATTACTTTTATAGCCCCAAACTCTGTCCTCCTTATACTTCAAACCAATAAGACTGCAGCTTTGTGCAAGTACTAGTTGCCCAGACAATAGTCTGTAGTCTGGGTGGTATGCTTAGGAACAACAACAATAACACAAGACACAAAAATATAGATCTCACCCAGAGAACTGTATACCTTTCAGTGGATTAATTCCCTTCAGTCCCTGCTTGCTCTCCAGTATTTGCAAATAATAAGGGTTTTTTTCCTTCTATTTTTTTTGTAGGATTTATGATTGCTATCTGTAGGAGAGTAAATCTGATACAAGCTACTCTGCCACCACTGGATTGAAACTCAATTCCACCAGTATTTACAACACCAAGTAATAAAGCACCTGCATCATAAATAAAATAAAAGGTGATCCAAGGAAGGGAAAATTTTCCCATCTGCCCTCTATAAAACAGGTGAAGCAACCAACCCACTGTAATCAACATTGCAAGAGATGAGATTAATATTATAACTAGAGTTATAGTATGTATTTTATTAGAAATCTTCTGGAGAACAACAAAAAGAGGAAGATAAAATCAATGACACTGGGGCTAGCTAAATCTCACTTGAAAATCAAGAACATTATCTAATCCTGCTTACCTTGGTGCTGGGAATATTTTCTTATAGGCATAACAAAACCAAACTTCTATTTTTTGTGTGTGCATATGCATGTATATTCTCATACATAAGTGCAAACAGAATACAGTCAATTCTGGTGATGGAAGGAAGTCTAGCCACCTTCATCTTGGCTGACAATCATAGGTGAAAAAAAGCTTTTTACATATCACTGTCAACTATATGGAAGCAGAAAACTAAAATGTATTTGAAGTCTAATACTGCAGCTACTCAAACCAATAGTAAAGTCAGGAGAAAGAAACAAGAACTGTAAATGGAGATTTCCAAAGCTAGATGCATTTATGCTAAAGAGTAGTCTACCATCTCAAGTTTTTGTTTCATTGGAGATCATATATGAATCCATAATAAAATATGCAAATATTATAAGCTCTTTGGACCGTCCCTTCCATCCCAATTGCTACTTCCCAAAACGGATCAATGACGTCCATACACCAAAAATATTTCCTGAAGCTGCAACATCTGTCACAATGACAATTGTCTAGAGCAGTATTTTTCAGAATATAACATGTATAAGAATGACCAAAGATCTTTCTAAAATGCAAATATTTGTTCTGTAAGTATAAAGTGAGGCTCCAGATTTTGTGCTTCCAACAAATTCCCAGGTGGTAATGCTGGTCCCTTATCTACACTCATAGCAGCAACATTAACAGTCAATCACTCATGGTCAGGCTAACATCATGCCCGGCTCCCAAGGAATTTCACTTATATAAAGAGGAGAGATCATAGGAAGAGAGGTACCTAGAGCACAAATTTGAAAGAAGCACTCAGTCTCAGGTGTTGACCCTGCACTTGGACAACCCTGAGAGTGAATACTTCCTTAAATTGTGCACCTTAGGCACCTCTGGCCCATCTCTAGCCCTGACCCTGGGTGACAGTTAAGACAAGAATCATAATGAATTAAGGTATTGGGATTTCAAAAGGAAAAAAAATGACAAACAGGTGAAGAAAGATAATTGGAAATGTGACATGACTTTCATCTATTCAGAATTATAATGATTATAGCTCTTTCTTAACCCCTACAGTGCCTGGGACCACATGAAAGGAAGAAGAAGTCTGCTCACTCAGAATAGTAAGAACATCATAGTGGAGTTTTTTAAAAACTACCCGGTATTTCTTTTCTTTTTTTTCCTTTTCCTTTGGTTGCACAGAATTTATAATTAAGCCATTAAATATTTCACATAGATTGAAGAATATTTTTACTGTTATTCTGAATGAAAATTTGCTAGTTTCATAAATAATTTAAATCAAACAATTTAATCACATTCAAGCAAATTCAAGAAAAGACAAGTAAGAACCTTGTTTAATTCCCTTCAGGGTTATGAGTGTTGCTATTTAAAAATTATATTTATATTTGTATTATATTTATAACAGTATAGTATGGGAAAGAGTCATATGTAATACTAAGTGGAAAACACATATGATATAAAAGTTATATCTGCAATATTATTACAATTATTTTTTTTGAAAAATTAGCACAGGAAAAAAATAACTCAAATAACATTTGAATTTTAACCAATGGTTTTCTCTGAGCAGCAGAACTATTCATTTTTCTACCTTCATGTCCCTTTTTATTAAAAATTTTTTATGTCTTTATTTCTACCTTCATGTCCCTTTTTATTAAAATTTTTTATGTCTTTATTTTATTTTGAGAGAAGCAGAGAACAAGGGGGAGGGGCAGAGAGTGAGGGAGACACAGAATCTGAAGTAGACTCCAGGCTCTGAGCTGTCAGAACAGAGTTTGTCACGGGGCTCAAACCCACGGACTGTAAGGTCATGACCTGAGCCGAAGTTGGACACCCAACCAACTGAGCCATCCAGGCACCCACCCCATCCCTGTTTTAATAAGCATATGTGTCTTTTTCTACTGAAATCTTATGTATTATCAAAATGAATAACATCCAGGTTTTATTCACAAGGAAATTTGATCAGCAGAGGATCTAACAACTCATTTGTCAATTGTCAAGAATTTTACAAAGTCGGTTCTTATGTTAAATTTATAGATTTAAGCATCAACTAGAACAATCACTCTTCGAGAAAAAACTCTTATCAACAATGGAAAATTTTAGGCAAAGTTAAATGGGAAATTGTCACCTTTAGAGCTCATGAAAGTCAAGGAAAAAACATGACATATTCAGGTGACTAGACTTCAAAAAAGCAGATGTTTAAAAGTTTCTTAAAAATTAGAACAAAAATATACATGATTCTACAACATTACATTCTGAAATATGAAGGCAGATCAAGTGAATTAGGAATGGTCAAATAATTCTGATAACTAGAAGTAGAGTATAGGTTATGATGAGATTAAACACTCGGTAGGATGCAAGATTTAACTCGATCTTAGAGACTGTCAAGTTTTCAAAAATATAAAGACAGGATTCTCATAGAGTTATGGAATAAATAGGTGGCAACATCTTATTTAATGCATTAGTGAGGAGACAGGTAAGAAGAAAATCTGGTTCAAAGAGCATGTGAAGAATTAGATGTTAATAAACATTTTGTAAAAAGAAATTTAGGCCTGTCAAATGGCTAAAATCAAAAATACAGGAAACAACATATGTTGACAAGTATGTAGAGAAAAAGGAATGTTTGTGCACTAGTGGTGGGAATACAAACTGGTGTGGCCACTGTACAAAATAGTATAGAGGCTCCTCAAAAAATTAAAAATATTATTACCATATTATCCAATAACTCCACTACTGGAATTTATCCAAAGAATATGAAAACACTAATTTTAAAATATATATGCCCTCCTATATTTATTGTAGCATTATTTATAATAGCCAAATTATGGAAGCCACTTAAGTGTGCACTGATAGATGAATGGATAAAGAAGGTAAGAAGGTAAATATATATATATATATGTATATATATATATATATATATATAATGAAATAGACAAATACCATGAGTTCACTTATTTGTGGAATTTAAGAAACCAAATGAATTAACAAAGGGGGAAAAAAGAGACAAACTGGAAAATTGACTCTTAACTACAGAGAATAAACTGATGTTACCAGACTCGGGGTGGGTAGGAGGATGGGTGAAATAGGGGAAGGGGATTAAGAGTACACTTACCATGATGAGCACTGAGTAACGTAAAGAACTGCTGAGTCACTATATTGTACACCTGAAACTAATGTAACACTACATGTTAACTATATGAGGAAGGAAGAAAGGATTTAGAATAGGATTGCTAGTTAGATACAAAACTAGTTAATGCCTAGAGGGCAATAAAACCATAGTCTTTGGGTTATCCTTTTTATTACAGACACCTCCAACTTATGTTGATTCCGTTTTATGATTTTTGGACTCTCTGATGGTATGAAAATGATACGCATTCAGTAGAAATTGTTCTTCATATTTTGAATTTTGATCCTTTCCCAGGCTAGCTACCTGAGATAGCAAACTCTGTCATGATGCTGCACAGTGGCAGGGAGCCCTGGCTCCCAGTCAGTCACACCATCGTGAAGGAATACAACTGACAGACTTGCAACCATTCTGTTCTCATACCACCCTTCTGGTTTTTACTTGCAGTACAGTATTCAATAATTACTATTCAAAACTTTCTTATAGCTTTGTGTTAGATGATTTCAGCCAACTGTAAACTAATGCCAGTGTTCTGGACATGTTTAAGGTAGGCTGGGTAGGCTAAGCTATGATGGTTGGTAGGTTGGGCATAGTAAACACATTTTTTAACTTACTCTGTGTTAAACTTACAATGGGTTTCTTTGGATGGAATCCTGTCATAAATTGAGAAAGATCTATACACAGAAATATAGAAATTAATATGTAATTTCAGTTTCTAAGCTTTAACCAAATAATAATAAAATTGACACAAGTGCATTGTTCTAGAAAATTAAATCATCCTTTGGTGAAGAGCTAAGCAATGCTATTGATGGATGTTGCCCCTCTTTTGCCTTATTTCTATGTTTTGGATAATTTTCTTAGAGGGGGTAAGAAAAGTTTCCCAAAGAAGGTAACGTTTAAACTGTGATTAGATGACAAATAGTAGTTTGCTACACAAAAGGGCATGCTGGAAGCATTCCAAGCTGAGGGAAATGCATTTTTAAAGTCAAAAAAGGAAAAGAAAATGGACTCACAAGTAAGGACACACATAAAGATGCAAAAACTTGCAAAATGGTGTTAAGAAGGATAATTAAAGTCTTATCTCCCTGCAAGCTGTCTTGCCCCTTCTGGTTCATTCTCTAGACTGCAGCCAGCATGATCTTTCCAACAAGCTCACTGCAAGTCTGATCATTTTACCCATCAGCTTATAAAACTCCAATATGGCCCCTTTGTTTACTGAAGAAGATCCAGCTTCCACAGGCTGGTTTCTAAGTCCTTTATTTGGACCCTTTTTAACCATCTCATCCTATCTCCCCACTTGGACCCAGTGATACAGCCTTGCTAAATCAGTTCCCTGTCATTGTCTCATTCCTCTCTTTTCTTCTGGAATAGCTTTCTCACATTGTCTGCCTATATCAGAAATTCTCAGCCTTAGTTGCACATTAAAATCATTTAAAAACTGAAGATATGCTGAAGCCCAGGTTACAACTCCATGTCAATTAAAATCAGTATTCCTAGGGATGGAGTTCTGTCATTGATTTTTGTAAAGCTGCCCAAATAATCTTAATGTGCTGCATAGTTTAAAAGGTAATGATATCAAAGGGCAAAGCAGAAAAGGTACTGGGTTATAAGAAACTCTTACCCTTCAAAACTCTCCTTAAACATTGCATCCTCCATGAAGTGGCTTCTAATCTCTGCTCCCACTCCTGTGCAGTTATTCCCCGTTTTGTACCCCCAAAGCCCTTGTAACATATCCCTTTGGAGTTTGTAATAATTTATAGTGCTTATACTTCAGTGACAAGGAATTAAAAACTCCATTATGTCAGAGACCACATGTATTTATTTGTTAATTTCCATCAACTAGGACCATGTCTTACATGTGGAAAGAATTATGTTAATGAAGAATAAATGAATATATTAGTGATAAACAAAAGAAGGATCCCTAAGCCTGTTTTTTAACTTTTCATTGAAGAAAAAACACATAGGAGGAAAAGTTCATGCATCATATGTGTACAGCTTGCTGCACCTTGACAAATTAAACACAGCCATACAAGTGCCTTCAAATCATTACCAACATCACAAAATGTCCCCCCTTCCTCTCTTTCCAGTGCCTATTCCAGTGCCCATTCATCCCCAAAGCACCACTATTCTGACTCATAACACCACAGATTGGTTTCACCTACTTTCCTACTTTATAAAAGGAACCATCAAGTATGATTCTTTTATGTTCAGCATGTAAGACTCACTTTTATTGCTGTATATCATGTAGACCTTTCATGTAGATCTTCCCAAGGAAGATCCACTCTGTCAGCGCAGAGCTCAACACAAGACTCAATCTCGTGAACCATGCAATGATGACCTGAACAGAAATCAAGAATCAAATGCTTAATCAAGCCACGCAGACATTCATTATTTTCTAACTGTTGCCTATGTGAATAGGCTACTTTGGTGATCATATGAATGCATATTTTCAGGAATAAAATGACCAGATCATGCGATATACATGTGCTCACCTTTAATAGATATTGTTAAGCCATTTGTACCAAACTTATTCTTCAACTTTCAGTATATGAGAGATCTAATGCCCTAATCAGCATTTGATTTTTTCCATAATTTCATTTAGCCATCTTGGTGGTATCTCTTGGAGGTTGTTTACATTTCTTTATGTCTTTTATTTTTAATTTTTTAATTTTATTTAAATCCAAGTTAGTTAACATATAATGTAATAATGGTTTCAGGAATAGAATTTACTTACAGATAACACCCAGTTTTCACTCCAACAAGTGCTCATCACCCATTTAGCCCATACCCCCTACCCAACATCCCTCCAGCAACCTTCAGTTTGTTCTGTGTAGTTAAGAGTTGCTTATGGTTTCCTTCTTTCTCTGTTTTTACCCAATTTTTCCTTCCCTTTCCCTATGTTCACCTGTATTGTTTCTTAAATTCCACGTATTAGTGAAATTATATGGTATTTGTCTTTCTCTGACTGATATTTCATTAGCATAATACATTCTAGTTCTATCCACATTGTTGCAAATGGCAAGATTTCATTCTTTTTGATCACCAACCAATATTCCAGTGTGTGTGTGTGTGTGTGTGTGTGTGTGTGTGTGTGTGTGTGTGTGTCTCATATCTTCATTCATCAGTCAACGGACATTGGGCTCTCTCCATAATTTGGTTATTATTAATAGTGCTTCTATAAACATTGGGGTGCATGTGCCCTTCAAATCAACATTTTTGTATCCTTTGGATAAAAACCTAGTATAGCATTTGCTGGGTTGTAGGGTAGCTTTATTTTTAATTTTTTGAGGAACTTCCATACTGTGTTGCAGAGTGGCTGCACCAGTTTGCATTCCCACCGGCAGTGCAAAACAGTTCCCCTTTCTCTGTATCCTTGTCAACAATTGTTGTTTCCTGAATTGTTAATTTTAGTCATTCTGACATGAGTGAGGTGGCCTCTTATTGTGGTTTTTGATGTGTATTTCCGTGATGATGAGTGATGTTGAGCATCTTTTCATCTGTCTGTTAGGTATGTCTTCTTTGGAGAAGTGTCTGTTCATCTCTGCTGCCCATTCTTCACTGGATTATTTCTTTTGGGGTATTGAACTTTATAAATTCTTTATAGTTTTTGGTTACTAAAATTAACTGAAATATCACTTGCAAATATCTTTTCCTGTTCTGTCAGTTGCCTTTTGGTTCTGTTCATTATTTCCTTCACTGTGCAAAAGGTTTCTTTTTTTTAATCTTGATCAGATCCTAATAGTTCATTTTTTCTTTTATTTCCTTTGCCTCTGGAGATATGTCTAGGAAGAAGTTGCTGCAGCCAAGGTCGAAGAGGTAGTTGCATGTTTTCTACAATTGAACACCTTTTCTCTTGTTTATTGCATGATTAAATATTCTCTTTTGTAAAGTTTTCGCCCACTCTCTCATTGGGTTATCTTTTTCTTGATAATTTGTGATATTTAGTTATATATTACGAGTACAAGTCCTTTGTTAGATGCATGTATTACACATGCTTTTTCAGTATATAATCATGTCTTTGCATAAAGAGTTCTCACTTTTATTATATTCTATTGCATCACCATTTTCTTCATTGTTATGGTATTTGATTCCTGTTTCAACTGGTTTACCAGCTTCAAAGTCAGAAAGACATTCAGCTATATATTTCTCCAAATATTTTATTATTTTATCTTTTTCATTTAGACCTGTAGTCTGTCTAGAATTGATTTATATATGTGGTGTGTAATACATTTTTTTCATATGGATATCCAATTAATGTAGCACCTATTATCAAAAAAATAATCTTTTCCCCACTACATTCCAGTGTTACCTTTGTCATAGACCATTTGGTTATATAAATGTGTAAGTCTGTTCTGGACCCTATCCATTCCAATGGTCAGTCTCTCTATTCTTATACCAATATCATACTATCTCAATTACTTATTATATCCTTATAATAAACCATTACATCGGATAGCATAAATGCTTTAGCTATATCCCATTCAAGTTTACCCTAGCTATTCTTAGGTTTTTGTCTTTTCATATGAATTGTAGAATTAGCTTATGAAATTTAACCTCCTCCAAAAAACCTACTGGCTACTGGCATTTTTTTGGATAGTACATTGACTTTATAGATTAATTTGGGAAGAATTAAAGTCTTATCAGTATTGAATCTTCTAACCTATAAACATGCATTTATTTAGACTTTCTTTGATTATTCCCAGTAATATTTTTAAGTTTTTAATATAGATATATTATGTATCTTTGTTTATGGTATGTGAATTATATCTTTTTTTTAATAGTTTATTGTCAAATTGGTTTCCATATAACACTCAGTGCTCTTCCCCAGAAGTGCCCTCCTCCATTACCACCACCTCTTTTCCCCCTCACCCTCCCTCTTCAACCCTTGGATCATTTTCAGTATTCGACAGGCTCTCGGGTTTTATGTCCCTCACTCTCCCCAATTCTCTTTCCCCCTTCTCCTCCCCCTGGTCCTCCATTAGGTTTCTCCTGTTCTCCTGTTAGACCTATGAGTGCAAACATATGGTATCTGTCCGTCTCTGACTGACTTATTTCGCTTAGCATGACACCCTCGAAGTCCATCCACTTTGCTACAAATGGCCAGATTTCATTCTTTCTCATTGCCATGTAATACTCCATTGTGTGTGTATATATATATATATATATATATATACATCACATCTTCTTGATCCATTCATCAGGTGATGGACATTTAGACTCTTTCCATGATTTGGCTATTGTTGACAGTGCTGCTATGAACATTGGGGTACATGTGCCCCTATGCATCAGCACTTCTGTATCCCTTGGGTAAATCCCTAGCAGTGCTATTGCTGGGTCATAGGGGAGTTCTATTGATAGTTTTTTGAGGAACCTCCACACTGTTTTCCAGAGCGGCTCCACCAATTTACATTCCCAACCAACAGTGTAGGAGGGTGCCCATCTCTCCACACCCTCACCAGCATCTATAGACTCTGGATTTGTTCATTTTATTCACTCTGACTGGTGTGAGGTGGTATCTCAGTGTGGTTTTGATTTGTGTTTCCCTGATGATGAGTGATGTTGAGCATTGTTTCATGTGCCTGTACACCATCTGGATGTCCTCTTTGGAGAAGTGTCTGTTTATGTCTTCTGTCTTCACTGGGTTATTTGTTTTTCAGGTATGGAGTTTGGTGAGTTCCTTGTAGATTTTGGATACTAGCCCTTTATCTAATATGTCATTTGCAACTATCTTTTCCCATTCCATCAGTTGCCAATTAGTTTTCTTGGTTGTTTCCTTTGCAGTGCAGAAGCTTTTTATCTTGATGAGGTCCCAAGAGTTCAGTTTTGCTTTCATTTCCCTTGCCTTTGGGGATGTGTCAAGTAGGAAATTGCTGTGGTGGAGGTCAAGGAGGTTGTTTCCTACTTTCTCCTCGAGGGTTTTGATGGTTTCCTGTCTCACATTCAGGTCCTTCAGCCATTTTGAGTTTATTTTTGTGTATGGTGTAAGAAAGTGGTCTAGTTTCGTTCTTCTGCATGTTGCTGTCCAGTTCTCCCAGCACCACCTGCTAAAGAGGCAGTCTTTTTTCCATCAGATACTCTTTCCTGCTTTGTCAAAAATTAATTGGCCATACATTTGTGGGCCCAGTTCTGGGTTCTCTATTCTATTCCATTGGTCTATGTGTCTGTTTTTGTGCCAATACCATACTGTCTTGATGATGACAGCATTGTAGTAAAGGCTAAATTCTGGGATTGGGATGCCTCCCGTTTTGGTTTTCTTCTTCAGTATAACTTTGGCTAGTTGGGGTCTTCTGTGGTTCCATACGAATTTGAGGATAGTTTGTTCTAGCTTTGAGAAGAACGCTGGTGCAATTTTGATGGGGATTGCATTGAGTGTGTAGATTGTTTTGGGTAGTAATGACATTTTCACAATGTTTATTCTTCTGATCCATGAGCTTGGAATGTTTTTCCATTTCTTGGTGTCTTCTTCAATCTCTTCATAAGTTTTCTATAGTTTTCATCATATAGGTCTTTTACATCCTTGGATAGGTTTACTCTTAGATATTTTATGGTTTTTTTTGTGCAATTGTGAATGGGATCAGTCTCTTGATTTCTCTTTCGGATGCTTCATTATTGGTGTATAGGAATGCAACCGATTTCTGTACATTGATTTTGTACCCTGCAAATTTACTGAATTCATAGATCAGTTCTAGAAGGCTTCTGGTGGAGTTAGTTGGGTTTTCCAGGTAGAGTATCATGTCATCTGCGAAAAGTGAAAGTTTGACTTCTTCTTTGCCAATTCTGATACCTTTTATTTCCTTTTGTTATCTGATTGCTGATGCTAGGACTTCCAGCACTATGTTAAACAGCAGTGGTGAGAGTGGACACCCCTATCCTGTTCCTGATCTCAGGGGGAAAGCTCTCAGTTTTTCTCCATTGAGGATGATATTAGCTGTGGGCTTTTCATAAACTGTTTTTATAATGTTTAAATAAGTCCCTTCTATTCCAACTTCCTCAAGAGTTTTTAGTAAGAAAGGGTGCTGTATTTTGTCAAATGCTTTTTCTGCATCCATTGACAGGATCATATGGTTTTTATCCTTTCTTTTGTTAATATGATGTATCACATTGATGGATTTGCAAATATTGAACCAGCCCTGTAACCCAGGAATGAATCCCACTTGATCATGATGGATAATTCTTTTTATATGCTGTTGAATTCGATTTGCTAGTATCTTGTTGAGTATTTTTGCATCTGTATTCATTAAGGATATTGGTCTGTAGTTCGCTTTTTTTGCTGGGTCTCCATCTGGTTTGGGTATCAAGGTGATGCTGGCTTTGTAGAATAAGTTTAGAAGTTTTCCTTCTATTTCTATTATTTGGAATAATTTGAGAAGAATGGGTATGAGCTCTGCTTTACATGTCTGGTAGAATTCCCTTGGGAATCTATCTGGCCCTGGGCTCTTATTCATTTGCAGATTTTTGATAATGGATTCGATTTCTTCACTGGTTATTGGTCTATTCATGCTTTCTTTCTCTTCTCGTTTGAATTTTGGTAGTGCATGTGCGTTTAGGAATTTGTCCATTTCTTTTAGCTTGTCCAGTTTGTTGGCATATAATTTTTCATAGTAATCTCTAATACCTGCTTGTATATCTAAGAGATTGGTTTTAACAGATCCATTTTCATTCAAGACTTTGTCTATCTGGGTGCTCTCTCTTTTCTTTCTGAGGAGTCTGGCTAGAGGTTTATCAATTTTGTTTATTTTTTCACAGAACCAACTCTTGGTTTCATTGATCTGCTCGACTGTTTCTTTGGATTCTATATTGTTTACTTCTGCCCTGATCTTTATTATTTCTTTTCTTCTTCTGGGTTTGGGGTGCTCTTGCTGCTCCCCTTCTAGTTCCATTAGGTGCTGTGTTAGATTTTGAATTTGTGCTTTTTCTAGTTTGTTGAAATAGGCCTGGATTGCAATATACTTTCCTCTTAGGACTGCCTTTGCTGTGTCCCAGAGATTTTGGACTGTTGTATTTTCATTTTCATTTGTTTCCATATATTTTTTAATTTCTTCTCTAATTGACTGATTAGCCCAATCATTCTTTAGTAGGGTGGTTTTTAACCTCCACATTTTTGGAGGTTTTCCAGACTTTTTCCTGTGGTTCATTTCAAGTTTCATAGCATTGTGATCTGAAAGTGTGCATGTTATGATCTCAACCCGTTTATATTTATGGAGGGCTGCTTTATGCCCCAGTATGTGGTCCATCTTGAAGAATGTGCCATGTGCACTCGAAAAGAAGATGAATTTCCTAACTTCAGGATGCAGATTTCTAAATATATCTATCAATTCCATCTGTTCCAATGTGTCATTCAGGTCCATTGCTTCTTTAGTGATTTTCTGTCTGGTTGATCTATTCATTGCTGTCAGTGGAATATTAAAGTCCCCTGCCATTAGCACATTCTTAATAATAAGATTGTTTCTGTCTGTGATTAATTGTTTTATGTATTTGGGTGCTCCTGAATTTGGCACAGAGATGTTTATAATTGTTAGCTCTTCCTGTTGGAGAGACCCTGTAATTATTATACAATGTCCTTCTTCATCTCTTGTTACTGCCTCTACTTTAAAGTCCAGTTTGTCTGATATAAGTATGACTACTCCGGCTTTCTTTTGGCTTCCAGTCACATGAAGATATTTCTCCATCCCATTACTTTCAACCTGTAGGTATCTTCAGGTCGAAAATGAGTCTCTTATAGACAGCAAATAGATGGATTTTTTTTTTTTATCCATTCTGCTACCCTGTGTCATTGGTTGGAGCATTCAGTCCATTTACATTCAGTGTTATTATTGAAAAATGTGGGTTTATATCCATTGTGTTCTCCATAGAATTCATGTTTATAGTGGTGTCTCTGGCACCTTGTATTCTTTGCAACATTTCCCTCATAGAGTCCCTCTTAGGATTTCTTGTAGGGCTGGTTTGGTGGTCATGAATTCTCTCAATTTTTGTCTATCTGGGAACACCTTTATCTCTCCTTCTATTTGAATGACAGGCTTGCTGGATAAAGGATTCTCAGCTGCATGTTTTTTTCTGTTCATCACATTGAAGATTTCCTGCCATTCCTTCCTGGCCTGCCATGTTTTATTAGATAGGTCTGTAACCACTCTGATAGGTTTCCCTTTGTATGTTAGGGCCCTTTTGTCCCTAGCTGCTTTCAGAATTCTCTCTTTATCTTTACATTTTGCCAGTTTCACTACGATATGTCGCACTGAAGGTCGATTCAAATTACTTCTTGAGGGGGTTCTTTGTTCCTCTTGAATTTGAGTGTCTATTTCTTTCCCCAGATTTGAGAAATTCTCAGTTATAATTTGGTCCAGTACCCCTTCAGGAGTTCCTATAATACAGATGTTATTCATTTGATTGTATCACTCAGGTCTCAAATTCTCATTTCCTGCTCCTGAATCAATTTCTCTTTTTTTTCCCCCAGTTTCCTCTTTTGCTATAGCTGTGTCTTCTAATTCACCTATTATTCTCTCTGCCTCTTCAGTCCTTGAGGTGGCTGCCTCCATTTTATTATTCACCTCATTATAGCCTTTTTTAACTCATCACACCTATTAGTAGCTTCTCTGATGCTTTTTTTCAAGCCCAGCAATAATTTTATGACAATTGTCTTAAATTCTTATTCAGTTATGTTGTTTAGATCTGTTTTGAGCTGTTCTGTCGCTGTGACTTCTTTCTGGAGTTTCTTCAGGGAGGATTTCTTTTGTTTTGTCATTTTGGCTAGTTTTCTGTCTCTTGTCATTTTTAAAAAGCTTGTTGTGCACTGTGCACCTGTTAGTATTGCTGTTAAATGGGGTTTATTGACTGTCCAGGGCCTGTCGTTTCAGGAAATGTTCTTTTAATGGTGTCTCTCAGTTTCTCTTGTTGTGCCTTTGATTATTTTCTTTCCCTACTCAGCGGTTTTTGGGACTCTCTGTCATGCATACTTTGGCTTGTTTCTTGGGGTAGTCCTGAAAAAGAAAAGAGACAGACAAACATGCAGAGAATAGAAGCATGCAAACTCACAGACAAATCAAACAAACAAACAAATTAAAAGGGGGAAATGAAGAAAAGAAAAGGGAGAGGAAAGAGAAGAAAAGAAGAGAAGAAAAAAATAAAGGTGGCAGAGACAACAAAGGACAATGGACAGTCTAAAAGTGTATCATCAGTTGAGGGTAGAGATAAGGATGAGATAAGGGAGAATATATCTCAATGGCAAGAGGAAAAAAAGAGGGAAAAAGAAAAAGGAAAATAAAGAGTATAATTAAAAAAAAATTTTTTTAAGTAAAAAAGGTAATAGTAATAAAAAATAAGTACAAAAAAGCAGCAGCTCCCCCTCACAGATAGGTGTGGTTTGGTGTAGGTAGGTCTTGGGGGATGCTCTCAGAGGCCCCACCTTGGTGGTTGTGAAGAGATAAATGGAGGTGCTCCAAGCTCCACAGGACTAAGTGCTGCAAGCCACTCTTAGGAGTCTGCTCTCCTTGTGCCGCAGCTGAGCCACGCTGTAATTTCCAGGCCTGCCTCACTACAGAATCTTAGTCCATGCACTTTTATGCTACCACAGATGAGATGTACTTGCTTTGTCTGCTGGCTTCTTAGCCGGGATCTCATAGAGGAAGGGGGCAGTTTCTCTTGGTGCTGGCAAGGATTTGTGCTGCCGCTGCTGGAGGCAAGTTGCGCTGCCGGAGGCAAAGTTCGTGCCTCCACAGACGATACCGCCAACTCCCAGCAGGGATCACATAGGGGCAGGGAGTTGTTTCTCTTGGTGCCAGCAGGGATTCATGCTGCCACTGCCTGAGGCACAGGATGCTGCCAGAAATGAAGTGCGCGCTCCTGCATCAGCCGCCGTCGCCAACTCCCTGCTGGGATCACCTAGGGGTGGGGGCTATTTTTTCCCGTGTTAGCACTCGGGATTCAGGATTCGCACAGCCAGTGCCGGAGGCAAGATGCGCTGTGGAAATGAGGTGCGCACTCCCACAGCTGCAGCTGCAGCCACTACAGTGGCTGCCGACTCCCTGCCGGGATCGCACAGGGGTAGGGGCTGTTTTTTTCCCTTGTGCCACCTGGGTTCAGGATTCACACTGCCCAGCGGTTATATACAAAGTGATAGTTTTTCTCTCCATGCAGGGTTAAACGCTCTTTATATCTTCTCTAGAGACAGTACTATGAGTGTGTTCAGTTTCTCTTTCTCTTCCCTTTGTCTCTCAGGGGTTCCATGCACTTTCCCTGTGTTGGGTTGGGGCTCCCACCTCCCCTGCCCTTCTCAGGCCAGCCCATTTTCCAATCTCCCCAGTTCGCACTCACTCACTCAGGTATCTCTGAGGTGGTCTTCTTTCTGGAGTCTGTATTTTCTCCTTCCACTCTTGCAGATGAGAGTAATGTCCTTCTCAGTTTGGTAGATAGATAGAGCTCCCTTCCTCTCCACCATCTTGGCTCCTCCCCCTGCATATCTTTGATCATACTTGTTCCTAGCAATAAGTTTCACCATACATGCAAAATATTGTCTACTAGGAAAGCTCATTAGAGACCCAGTGTCCATTATATCAAAATTCCAGACTCCCAGAAGGAAAACAGATATTCAGAATAAACCACATTGTTTGCACAGTTTGGGCACAGTGAATCTAATTCCTATTGTGGTTTGAAACTCTCCTGAAATCCAAGTTCCCAGACAATAGCTAAAGGCCAACCTTGTTAATTCTTTTCTGCACATATCTTTTAGAATTTTATTTATTGTTTGGTTTTGGCTGGTACATAGGAATATGGTTGATTTTCACATTTTGGCATTATATCCAATGACCTTGTTAAATTCACTTATAATAGTGTATGTGTAAATTCTTCCATATTTTCTAATTACAAAGTCATGTATCTACTGACTTTCTTTTTAATGGAAATATTGAACTCCTTCCCCCAGGATGGACAATTAATATGATGCTTTCATTAAGTTATAATTTTCTATTATTACATAAATACAGTGTGAAATATAACACACACAAAAAGCCAAATCTTTCTTCTTTTTAACTTACAAAAATGGAGAGGAAGGAGAGGTATGGACATTCACAAGTTGCAGAAAAACAAGCAAGTCTATTACAATATAGGATAATAGTATAAGAATGTAGTATAATGTAATGGTATAGTATAGTACAGTATAATATATATTATAATACAGGTATACACACCCATTTAGTAGTCCCAATCAGACACATTTGGGGGGACAATCCTATAGGTAGGGATATATGGTTTTCTAATTTGGTTTGCAATTAGTGATAAAATTATCTCATCCCAAAACAGGTTTAGAAGCTCTACTCTAGGCAAGAATGGAATGATGAGCCATTTTTCCTATATCCTCTTATAAGTCATCTCTTATTACTTTATTCTTTCTTTGTAGTTTTTTCTTTACAAAAAGTGTTAGCTTAAATATATTAGTTCATACTCCTTTATGCAAGCATTTCAAGTTTATGTAACTTAAGCAAAAAAAAAATATATATATATATAGTAAGAAAAATGGTATCCCATAAAACCTATGAGTAAAATTAAAGCTGTAGTTCATGCAGCCTTCATATCTCTGATCCTCTTCTCAATCTGTCTCTGTAATTTTGCTTCCTTCTCTTTCACACTCTACAAAATGTTCTCTCTAGCTCTCTGATCCACAAAGCTAAAAATCTGGGCCCCAAAACTTGAGTTGTAGTATTTTATGGCTTCAGTCATCAAAGAGCTATTCACTTCCTTGGTCTCCCAAACAAGAAAAGATTACAAACAATATATATCTTTATCTAGCACAAACTTTATCTTAGAGGTATCTATGATAATGATAACGATGATGATAATGATAATGATAATTGAAGTGGTTAAAATATGAGTCTATAGCCCATAATTATTCATGCATTTCAAAGGCAAAATTTAATTGCTTGCACTCTGATCATCAGTATAGGACGAGTTCCCATCTTTACATCATTCTAACCATGGATGGGAAAAGAAGACTGCTCACATGATCAAGGTGAGCTCCATTTGTTTAAGAGCTGAGCATGGCTGATCCTAGATATGGTAGATATCCAGATCTATACCTTGGTGCATGCTGGGTACTGAAATGCATCCCCACAACCACCACCAAATTCATATGTTAAAGCCCTAATTTCCAATGTGACTGTTTTTGATATAAGGTCATAAGGGTGTGGCCCAAATCTGATAGGATTAGTGGCATTAGAAGAAAAAGAAGAGAGAGAGAGAGAGAGAGAGAGAGATCTTTCTCCCTTTCTCTCCATGTACATATGCCAAGGAAAGTTCATATGAGGACACAATGAGAAAGCAGCCATTCATGACCCAGGAGAAGAGCTCTCACCAAAAAACAATTTTACTGGAAACTCCTCCAGAACTGTAAAAAAATAAATTTCTGTTGTTTAAGCCACCTGGTCTGTCATAATGTTATAGTAGCCTGAACTGACTGTCAGTGGACATAGACAAAGACCAGCAAACTTTCCTTGCAAATCTGTCCATCCGTGCAGTCTAACCCTGTTCCAGTTTCTAGTCATTGCCACTTCCTAGTCTGAGTGTGCTGATTTCATAGTGACCTTAGGAGAAGGGCTTGCTGTGGCTTAGCCTTCCTCTTCTTAGCCCACTCCATTAGCCCAAGGACATTGAACCACTCTGAAAAATCCATTCTTTTCACAAACTTTGTTAGTCATCACCAAGTTGCTTTGTCTTCTGAATCCTCCCATTTGGTGAATCATTAGATTCCTGAGGCCTCTACCTCTTCTCCAGTTTATCATTCCAAGCTTCCAGGTCTATATCTGCAGATCTGTCCACATCTGCTAGACTGCAAGCTTGTTCCTCTGCAAGACCGACATGGTCTGTTCATGTAGGCAGTCTGCTTCACAATAACCGGTCATGAAGAGCAGTTGGAGCACCAGTTCTTCTGTTGAGGTCAAACGGATCAGGAGATTCGGAAGAAGGACTTCAGTTTCCAGACAAGTCAACCATTACAAAGCTTGGAAAATTTAAAGAGTCTGGTCTGCTACTAGCTTACTATAGTTTATTTGTTCCCCTCATTCTACCTAACTAAGACCCTTAAACTCCTCACTTTTCACGTATCTGGAGCTAATCCCATGTGAGAAACACTTAGAAAAACAAGTGTGACAGCTCTGCTTGAGGCCCAGAAAAAGGGTTCTTTCTAAAAGGGGCCCTTTGGTTGTTTTTCCCAGGTAAGATGTTTAAGATTTGATCCCTGGTGCCTGAATTCCTTTCTCACCACACCCAAGGTCATTTTAATGAAAATTCCAAAGTCCAAGCCAAGAGGATAGAATTGCTCTTAATCCTTCAGCAGTGCCGTCATTTGATCCCTAGACCCGCTGGGGTGATTATTGTGTGTCTGCAGAGTACAGCTAAGCAGACAGAAGAAGGAAGTGGCCGCCACTGCAGGAGGCCAGTTTCCAACCTTTATTTCTGTGTTGGTGTGCTGTTGTTACTTCCCTAGTCCCAATGGCTAATAGCCCTCCCACCAGCCTCTCTCCCTATCACCTCAAGATAATGCTGTCATAACTGTTCTTCACCTTTTGGAGAAGTTCACAAATTCACTGATATTTTTGAAATAGTATTCATTTTATTTAGAGAGCTGAATCAAAGTGTAGTTTATTTCCTGATTTTCTCATACTCAGAGGAGGCTAAGTGCAATTATAAGACATCCTTATATCTATGACTTAGCATTTCATTAGAAGGTTGAAAAATTGTGTTGTATAAGGAAATGGAAAATGAAAGAAACAACTCGGGTGTTTTTTTAATTTTTTATTTTGCTTTCATTTTTTTCACTTTTCCTGAGTGATGGGGGAATGAAAGGGCTGACGACCAAATGTCTGGGATGTTCTGGGACCTCTCTGTCCCCTGAACCAGATATGTGTACATTCTCCAGTGCTGCAAGGACTAATCATCAGTGTCAGTAGTTCCTAACTAATGACCAGACTGAGTGGCAGCCCCCAACTTCCTGTCATGTTGAACTCTGGAAGCCACTGATTGTTGGCTCGGCCAACCTGCCGCCAAAGTCATCTCCTTTGGTATTTTCTGGCCTCTGTGATTAAAGGGGTAGATCCTTCCCCACAGTTGGCTGAATAGCAGGGAGCCAGAGGAGCTCTGCTTCAGGGTGTAATACAGAATCCCTTCTTTCCAGGCCTTAAGGCAGACATGTCCAGGGAGTATCTTCACAGAAGAAAATTTCCTTCTACTAAAATACTCAGACTAAAATGGTTAGAGGCTTTAAGAGAGTATTGGAAACTGAAAATTTAAGTGAAGATAAATTTAAAGATAAATAATGTCTTCAACTTTCTCATTTTTCCCACCAAATACAAAAGTGCATCAGGAAGATAAAAGTGAAGCTGTTTATTTTTCTTATGGGAATGATGCCATATTGATTTATATTCCCTAATCTCTTTCTTCTTCCCCCACCCCCAGAATCCCCACTCCCCCACAGCCTCCCAGGTACTGTTCAGGGAGGCAAGGGGAGGTTAGGCAGTAAGTGGCTGTAACAGCCCTAACAGGGACTGAAAGGTATCCCCGAACAGCCCCTCGCCCTAACAGCCAAGGAGAATGCGGTGCCCCTACTATTCCTCATGACTTACTCTATCAAGAGTCCTCTGGAGTTCTGACTTCCAACAGGCACAATTAAACATAATAGGAATTTACTTCACGCCACTATGGATGGTGTGTTTGAACTTCTTGATTTATTAAGAAATATTCCCAGCTTCCTTAAGAAAAATGAGAATTTTATTTTCATTCTAATTTTTTCAGCAGAAAAAAAATGAAAAGAAAAACAGTATCATTTAGAAGGCCTACCAAGGACACAAAAGATCACTACCCCAGAAGTCCCTCTATAAACTTCACTACCTGTCCTCTTGCTTCAATCTGCACCTTTGTCCAGACAAGGGACAGTGAGGTCACTTCAATTATACCACTGCTCCAGCTTTTCAGAAAAGCCAAAATAATCCTCTCCATATAATTGTTGACATCATAAATAACCTCCCAAATCGATAAAATGTGTTAACATTCCTTAACAGTTTTCAAATCCTACATTAACTTATCTGGCCCTCCAAACACCCCCTGAGATAGGATTTTACTTTCCTCATTTTACCAGAGAGAGAACTGATCTTCAAAGGGCAAGAAAGATAAGAAAATGGAGTAGCAACTGGAACCAAGGCTTCTGATTCTGAATTCACTGTCAGATTCTAATCCTACATCTGTGTCCACTAACAGGCCATTTGGCCCTGGGTAGCATTGAACAATGATCTAGGTTTAGAGTCCTTTAGTGCAAAAAGGGAGAGAAGGAGAAAGAGATAAAGGAAGACTGAACCACTTGATGTTTACAATTTCTTTATATCCACAGTTCAATAAACCTAAGAACCTTCTCAGGGTACTTCACTGGCTGTTGCCTCATCTCAGGTTTTTCTAGAGCAATCGGTAATGACTTTTCACCTTTTTGTGTACGCAGGAAGTCAACTGAAGTCAGCATAACCTTTGAGATTTCCATCAAATTGGCAGATTTACCCCAAACAGTCAGGCTGTTACTTTCCCAAGATCTCTGCATATCTGTGTGGCTTATACCCCATGGTCTATGTCAGTTTTCTCGTTCCCACTGAAGTCTAGAATACACTCTAACCTCTAGCAGCTGTTATTTTCATTTTTCCAATGGAGATTCAGATATATGCCACTGACCCCTCTCTCTAATTCCTCCCCCTGCAGACACCACGCACAGAGAGACGGTCACCGGAGGATCTATCTCTCCAACAGAGTTCAGCAAAGGAGGCAGCATCACAGCACTTCCCAGTGATATCCATTGTGACACAAGCACTTCTTAGAAGTTCTCCGCCACCTTAGCCCATGCAGCCTTCTGAATAGATCAGCCATCGTGCTGCTCAGAAAGCCTCACAACACCACCGTCAGGGGAGAGGAATGGAGTCTGGCCTTTTCATTCAAAGGGCACAACAAGAAGTTTCTAAATAAAAAGCCATACCTCCAGTCCACACATGCTCCCTTCCTATTGGGGCAGATGTAGCTGTCACCAGTTGTGTTTTTAAATAGCAGTTTTTTCCTTTTTGTCACACAGATGTCAACTCCTGTGGGAGAGCAGAGAGAACATCCAGGCTGCAGCCCACTTCCACTTTTGCACCTGGATCTTAGTTTCCATGTCTGAAGAAAAAGAGGCTCAGAAAAGAATGGATTATTTATTTTCTTTTTTTTTTTTTTATGTTTTCTTTATTTTTGAGAGAGAGATAGAGAGTACAAGCAGGGAAGGGGCAGAGAGAGAGAAGGGGACAGAGAATCCAAAGCAGGCTCCTCTCCTTGCTGGCGGCAGCCAGCCCGATGTGAGGCTCAAACCCACAAATGGAACAGTGATATCATGACCCAGCCAAAGTCAGATGCGCAACTGACTGAGACACCCAGGAGCCCCCAGAAGAGTGGATTCTTAACTTTGTTTATAAAGAGCTCTTATTATTTCCCACCAAACTTGAGACCACTGGTGAAAGGTGCAGTGCTGGCCACGGGCTGCAGGTGACAGAACAGCCACTGAGAGAGTAAGAACAGGAGTGCACAGGAGCTCAGCAAAGTGAAGCCAGGAATGGCGGTGGGCCGGACTGGAACCAGATAGTCTGGTCCTACTCCTAACTTTATAGCCCTCTCAAAAGTGTTGATTTTGGTCAAATCTCCTATCTGCTTAGATCTCATTTTATTCATCTGGAGAAAAATCTGTTTTCTGCTCCATCTATTTTACAGGATTAATGTGACTGAAATGAGGTGATGTATGCAAAATCAAATAACATGTTACTTAAAACGTATAACATTTCCTCTCAGCCGGCAGACACTCCCACTTTCCTGGCCTGCAACATCAAGGGGCCATCGAGTGAAAACTGTTCACTCAGTGTGGATTTTGTTGAATACGTCACAAATCCTGCTTACTAGGACTCTTTTGTGTCTGTTTTCTAAAACATGAACATCTAAGAAAAGGCAGGTGATTTTCTATAATGGCTGTGGGTAAAATTTGATTGCAATTGTCATTTGTGTTGAAATATTGGCACCAGTAGGCTGTGTCAGCATCATATTTCATGTATATTTTTTGTGAAACTCATAGGAGGGGGTAGAGAAGGAACCTAGAATTCCTCCCTATATTTTATTTTCAAAGAACATAAAATTTATATCATGATGATGATGATGATGATGATGATGATAATTATGGTATTGATACCAATTTTATTATCGTGGTTGTCATTACTATTGTGAATACAGGTTATTTTCCATGCCATTAGCCTAGACACTCTAAAGCCTTATCCTCTAACATCAAAAGACTTATGAGATATTAAAAAATTGTAATAAATCATATTAATTTGGGCTACCAGTTGTATCATTCAGAAGTTGTGTAAATTAAGTCCACAAATATCATAGCTTTGGAAAATAAAGAAATAGAAATTAGACTTTGAACACAGAGATTTCAGAGAAAAGAACAATGGGATTAAGCCTCAAACCTGCAGCCAAATTAGGAAAATAAATATTTTCCACACAATAATTTACTTTCTGGAGGTCCAAAGGAACATAAATATTTTGAATTATATACATCATGTTGCATTTTAGCATTTTTTGCTTTTCTTTTTAAATATAGACTATGGGGACTTTTTACTGGAATTATAAAATTTCTATATGCCTATTTCTATAAAAGAGAGATAAAGAAACTAAAACCTATCTCCTGAAAGGTAATCACAGTACAACTTCATGGAGTGAAGAAGTGGCTCTTGAACACCTAGAGCAAGCAGCATTCAAAACTACCTTTAAGGAAAATGGCTTCAGCCAGGACCATTTCTTCCTTGTTCCCTTTCAGCTACTCTGGATCTGAAGCCTGCCCTGTGGAGGGGTGTGGGTCTGACACTGCCCTAACCCAGAGGGTGGAAATAAGACCCACTGCGGTGACCAAAAGCAGAGATGGAGGAAGGCGGCCCCTCCTTGGCTCTGTCCTGCACAACGTGCCCTCTCATGCTGCATGGCACCGAATGCACCCAGGAAGACACTCATTTTCTGAAACCCAAACGCAGAGTGAGCACGGATGTTGCACATCACTCAGCTTGGATAACTGCTGCCCCAGCAACTCTGAGCACTGCTCATGAAGGCTGCTCTGCATTCCAGAAAACCCAAAAATTAGAGTCCCGATAAGATAATCAGGTAATTAATGAGGCAATTTCCCCTTCCTGCTACATGCAGTATTTTTTAATATAAATTTCTCATCTTCTTAAGCAATAGCACAGTCTCTTCCTGTAATCCTTAATAACTTGGCCAAATGAAGCAATACAAACATGTTATTTACATTTTTGTGTGTCTAATTTTTTTTTCAGATTTTAGATTACGCAAAACAATCTGGTAAATATATTCAGCCTTTTGGGCATTTGGTTTTTCTTTGCTTTGTTTTGCTCTCCCTTCCCCACCTTTTTGTACAAAATTGATTTCATCTTCTAGTTTTCTAATCAGTTTTTTTTTCAGGCTATATAAAGTGGACATTTTTTGTGTTATCAAATATTAATTTACGATAGTGAATGTTTAAACAAGTTTAGCTGCAGGATTATTTTTTCAATAAAGTTGCATGTGGATGTCAATATATAAAAAATAAACAAGAGGCGCCTGGGTGGCTCGGTTGGTTAAGCATCCGGCTTCAGCCAGGTCTTGATCGCATGGTTCTGGAATTCAGCCCTAATGGGACTCTGCACTGGCAGAGTGTGGAACACGCTTCAGATCCTCTCTCCCTTGCTCTCTGCCCCTCCCCCACTCTCTTTCTCTGTCTTTCTCTCTCTCTCAAATAAATAAACATTTTAAAAATCTATAAAAAAAAAACAGATAAAACTTGGGGTGGCTGGGTGGCTCGGGGGTCAAGCATCCTACTCCAGCTCAGGTCATGATCTCCTGAGTTTGAACTCCACATCAGGCTCTGTGCTGACAGCTCAGAGGCTGGAGCCTGCTTCAGATCCTCCCCTGCTCATGCTGTCTCCCTCTGTCTCTCAAAAATAAATAAACTTTATAAAAAGTTTAAAAGAAGAGATAACAGCTAAGCTACATTAAAACAGCTTGATAAGGGGGGCCTATAACCCTACCCATGGGTGTCACCTCTTCTCCTTAACTGACAAACTGCCCAGGGCAGATCACAGAGCATGGGTCCAGAAAAAGCCACTTCTGCTGCATCATTTCTTATTAACCTATGCATTACATATTGCTTACTGTTCTATCAAAACACATTCTTATACATTTTTTAGGCGCATTGGGTAATTATTTAGATGGCCAGAGGGAAATCATTAGGCTCAGAATTTCATATTAGGCAAAATCATTAATGACCAACTAGCAAGAAGCAGGCATGATGTAAAAACACTTAGTCTCACAATTTGAGATTCTGAACCTTGTCAGAGAGTTCATGTATGCCAAATTGTTACGTAATCATTGAAATAACAAAGTTTGGAAGCACTGAGAAGATAAATAGAGCAATTTGAGATTTTTTTTTTTTTTTTGGTCTGATCAGGGCAATTCATCTTTGAATTGCCTGTATGGCCACTCGAAGCATAATTTTCCAATGAAACTGTTTCTCAGCATATTATCTCCAATGGCACCCTGGCCTTTATCTTGATCACCGTTCCATTTGAAAATAATGAGCATCATAAAGGACAATGGGTTTCCTACAGAACATCTTAGTTAAAGGTCTATGTAATTGATTATGACCAAGTTCCACCAGCACTCCAAATTGTAAAGATAGTGCCGTGTTCTGAAAGAAAATTTTCTGAAGACTATCTGTACATTTCAGCAGGCTAAGAATTCAGAAGACTTCTGCCACAGTAAATATCAGAATGGATGCAAGTAGATGGAAAAGAACATGAAACCCTTGTGTTTCTAATAGACATTGACTTGTGGTAGAAAGAATTTTCTGGGCTTCAAATCCACTATGACCAAACTTGCTGCCCACCTTTTGTGGGCAGAAACTCTATAGTTTGTTTTCCAGGAAAAACAACGTGTGTGCATGTGCATGTACAGACAAATGTGCTAAACAATATATCTCTTATTCTTTCATAACCTTTCTGCCTTTTTTATGAAAAAGAATAGTGTCGGGGCTCCATTGATATGTACTTCAATTTCTAATCAAATAAAATACTTGTAGCTAGCATATTCATACCTATATCAGACCTTAAAAGTGTTATCTATTATCCACACATTTGATTAAGAAAACAACAGCAACAGAAGTATTCGGTGAACTCTCTGTCAAACAAGAAAATCCATGACAGACCGGGGATGTGCTATGGGAAAGTGAAAAGAGGGGTTAAGAAATCAAGAGAAAAATTAGGCAATAGAAATGATAAAATAAAAAAGAAATGAAAGTAGGTAAAAGTTTGGAAAGCAAGAAAGAAGTAAAATGTTTTTCAGAAGACGAGTAGAAGTTTAAAGCATGGACACTAAGGTTGATTATGGGAAAGCTGCTTCACCTTTGTCCCAATTTCTTCTTCTATAAAATGTATCCCACATTTAACCCTATTCCTAGGGGTAAATGGGGAAACACAGGTACAGCATTTAGCGAGGTAGTCATTGAAGTAAATGTTCAATATATATTAGCTATTGGCATGAGGTAGTGTAACTAGCACTAAAGTATTGTAATGACTTGTATTATTTATAGAACTTATCTTACTATTTTAACATAGTTTCATCTTTCATCTTCTCAAACTAATTACTCAAAGTGCAAAATCTTGCCATTCTTCCTTTTTAAAAAAAAAATTTAAGGTTGATCATAAGGTTTATGTTTAATATTGGTCGTAAGGTTAATATTCTAAGAAATATAAAAAAAATTAGTAACCTTCAAGTCAGTTCATAAAGTATAATAGTTAGTGATCTTTAACCAAAATCTTTAAATCAAACTGTTCTTGTATAAATAAAGCTGAGATTAATTTCTTATTTTTTTAATCCCTTGTCCAAACACAGATTGAAAGTCCCAGAATTCTAGGAAAATTCTAAGTCTTTCCACAAACTTTGTACTTTTCCCCAATTCTTCTTTTTCTCTTTCCTAGTTTTAATATTTCCAAAATCATTCACAATATTTAAAATTTCATTGTGCACAAGTATTCATCTTAAAAGGGAACAACTTAACCATTCATTTAGACAAGTTACCATCTTTAAATTTAAATTTGCATCTGTATTCTAACCTGATTTTTTTAGTAACAGTGAGCTCTGAGGACAGAAGCTATATTTTTTTCTTTTATATCCATTACAGTAACCATTTCAAACCTGTCCATGGAGCAGAAAATCAATTAATATGAATTAATGAATAATGAGAAAGAGAAGAGGATGAGAAGCAGAGGTTAATTTCACAGGCCAACCAATTTCAGATTCCTAATGAGAATTCAGTCATTTGAGCTTCACCTTTTTCACTATGATTAAAATGCTGAGTACAAGCTGAACAGTCTGTTAACAATCTGAAAAGAAAATATATTACCATGATTCTACAGAGAAACTGGAAGCGATTTTCTCTTGGGTTGGAGGTTTAAGCAAACAGGAAGCCCTGTTTAGGATTTGTCTTCATCATCTTTCATCACGAGTCAGCCTGACTTCCTGATAAAGAAATGTGGAACTGCTTTCAGATACTCAACCAAATTGGACAGAAATGCCAACCCAACGATCTCCAACTTCAAATTCAAACTTGCAACTTCTGAACACTCTATCTCCATCAGACCACAGGTCTCTAACTAAAGTTTTGCCTCTTAATTTCTATGAGCAGAGGGCAGAAAATGAGTCTTTGCTGTTATCTAACCTCATAGTTAAAGAATCTCATTTTCTTTCCACCACTGAACATCAAGAGGGTATAAACCATGTAATAAGGAAGAATAATTAATAATCAGAGACCCCTTAAAGTGCTTTCTTCTTAGCATTAATAGGATAATTTTCTATAGCTACTTGAAAAACTATTACGTAGGAAATGAAACTTTAAAGACTTGCTATCAAAATCTTACAGTAACTTCCAGATGGGAAGAGCATAGCATCTCACAATTTGTCTCCAATCCATTTACCTAAAATATACTTGTTGAAACTAGTAATTTCTTTTCAAATTTCAAGTTTCATGAAACTATTTTGGTTAAATTACCATTGCTAAAATAACAAACACACCAGTTTTCAGTGAAAACTAAAACTTAAAGATTTTTAATTCAAATAAATAGTTTTCTATAAAAAGTCTAACAGGAATTGATGATTCTACATGAATAAGCTAATGCCAAAAATTTGAGTCTGAAGTTCCAGGGAATATAAATTATAAAATTACTAGTATTTCATCTAATATGAAGTTTAAAAAATGCAAAATCAGAACTCTTGTTATTCTAAAAATTATATCGAATGATCAATTCACACAGTAGATTTTTATCAATTGGGGCTAAATATATCTATTGTTTCACTTGATGAATTTATAAAATATATTCTCAATTGTATTTCCAAACATTATTTATTCCAAGGTCCCATTCTCACAGATTTTTGAAAACTTTAGATTAGTATAAGAAAGAACGAGGGAATTGTAATGCAGAGATAAAAACCAAGAGGGGATTCATCAAATATGATTTGTACTGGACTTATAACAATAAACATCTGTGCTTTACATATAGCCTCAATTAAATTCTAGAAGTCACTGATTAATGTTGAAGCCCAAAAGAAGACAATGTAGGCAACTAACACATCACAAACATTCCAAATGTTTCTTGAGCCTAGTTTGCTCCGCACCTACTGGCCCAGAACAACCACCATTCAGTCTTCTTTACTACCTTTTGAAATTGCATATTCAATATTCATGTTTAAAAAACTAAAGAAACAAAGTAGAAAGAGGAAAATAAGCTTGGAAAAAAAACATATAGCTTGTTTTCTGTCCAAGAAAATAAAATGTGCATTTGTTGAGAAACATATGAATGAATTTCCTTAGAATGATGCAACCCCTCCAAAAAACTCATAGGAGTCATCACCATGGGTGGTAGGATGCTGAATTTCCCACAGGAAGCGGACTCAGGTAATTGCTTGTTTGTTTTGTACTAAGAGCATTCTACTACGTGCCTACGGGTTTATTCTATGAGGAAATCTGCCTCATGGCCCATTTTGTTTCCGGCATTTCATAGGCATTTGTCTCCCATGTTTAGAAAGTCATCATCTTAATAAGTGATCTGTAGAACAAATGACTAAATGGGAAATACATACTGTTGGCACACAAGCTAAAAAATCTATAAATAATGTAAAGATTGGAATTCCAAGTTAGAAAACATAGTCACTTCTGGAATAAGACCACAAATCGGAGGAGGGTTAGATTACCCAGCTGGTCAAGTTGTCTGGAAGGAATTCCAATGCTTAGGCCGCTATTAGACAAGTCCCATGAAAGGAAGTAAGAATTACTTCATCACTGTCTCCATCCTCACAGACCCCAGTGAGGTCAGTCTAAGAGTTCTAAAAGTGACTCGAGTTTGCATACACTGCATCACACACCACGCTCCATTCTGGGGATAAAGGATTGAATACTATCTGGTCCTTGCCATCATAGAATTTAGTTCAGCAGAAAAAACAGACTTACCATAAACAGATCATTCCAGATTAAGACAGGACATCATGACAAAGCTAGTCACAGCGTGCAGTGGCACCCTAGGGAAAGAAGGGCATTTGGTCCAGTATAAAGAAGTAAAAGGCTGTCCTGGAAGACTTCACAGCAGAGACTGTCCCTGGCCTGAGCTTTGAAAGATGGGTTGGGATCTTGTATTCAGCAAGGTGAAGATGGGCAGAGGAACATTCCAAATTTCAACAGGTGTGAGCAAAAGCAAGTATGTTCAAAGAAGGGTAGGATGTACCAGCAATTGCAAGCCATTTCGTATTATCAAGGTATAAATTTTAAATTACACCAGGGTATAAATTTTAAAAGCTAATGCCGAAGAAGCCACAAGGTCCCAGGCCTTGGAAAATGCTTGCACCATGTGGAGGAGCTGGGATGTTATCCAGTGAGTACTGGGAAGTGCCTGAAAAGCACAATGTCGCCAATCCCTTCACCGTCCTTCTCTTGTCACCAGCACACAAGATAGTCATGAGCCCGGCACTTCAGAAAGCGGTGGGGAACTGGAGGGGTGAGGAGAAGTATCAGCTTCTCCTTTTCCTCCTGCTGCCATCCCTGAATAAATGTCAACTCTGCTCCCCTGTCAGCCTCACTGGATTGAATGTAGGATATCTGTGACACAGACTAGAAGGCTAATGAGTATCACATAGAGACAATATTGGAAGAAATGTTCATTCTAATAGAGGGCAAGGGGGGATATATCTATAGCTAGAAACCAGAGAAAGAAGACTATGCAGAAATAAAAGTGCAGATGTGTGTAGTATATATACATGTGGTATATATAAAATTCATAGGCATTTGTCTATAAAATTCACAAATAAGAGGTAATGAATATCCAGGAACACATAGAAGAACATAGGAATCATTGTAAGAGTAGGCTTATTGCTTGGATGCTTAAAAATGATTTCTATACCTATTGTAGGAGGTATAATAATACTGACTTCTATTCCAAAAATTTCTCATGGAAATTTGGAAATCCCATTATTTTTTTTAATGTTTAATGTTTATTTATTTTTGAGAGAGAGCACACACAGAGGAGGGGCAGAGAGAGAGGGAGCACAGATTTTGAAGCAGGCTATAAATGCTGGGCTGTCAGCACAAAGCCTGATGCAGAGCTTGAACTCCCAAACCGCGAGATCATGACCTAAGCTGGAGTTTGACACTTAATTGACTGAGCTCCACAAAGCCCCTCAAATCCCATTATTTTATAAGCTATGCTGTATATCCACATATATAAAATAAATTAACCAAAAGAAGAAAAAATATATATTGGAAAAAGTTGGGTGAAAGAGTTGAAGAAAAGAGTGAAAGAGAAGAAGAAAAACATAAGAAAGAAGCTAAACAAAGGCGAAGAAATACAAACTCCAGGTGTAATAATCAACAACCAAGTGATTGCTTATAATATTTTACTCTAAGTACCATGCTAAGGGCCTTAATTCTAACCCATTCAATCCTTTAACTGTCCTACTATTGTTTTGTCCATTTTACAGGTAAAGAAACTGAGGCTTACTGAAATTGAATAGCAGAGATGCTAAACTGAAGCCACACAGGTAATAAATGGGACAGAAATTGGAATGCAGAGGGCCAGAACGAAGCCCCCTGAGTGGGAAGATGTTGCTCTACTAAAGAGAATGGCTCTGGGTTGAAACCATTCATTAAATGAAGCAATCCAACCCCCCCCAAAACAAAGAGCCTCACAAAGGCTTCCCTGAACACAAATGTCATGAAAAAAGAAAAAAAAAACAGTTTTAATTCTCTTAGAAAGTCTACATTAGAAATGTTGACATCTGCTGTTTTCCATCATGTTCCAAAGGGGGGTAGTACCGTTGGCTATGAGGCATAAATAACTTGTTACTAATAACAAAGCATCTTGGCTTTTAAATGAAAATTCTATAGGGAAAAAATAATTTTGTACATCTAGAAGGAATCTATAATCAACAAAGTTTACATGCATATATATATCCTCCCATCAAAAAAAAAATTAGTAACTGACATGCACATAGGGCTTGGCTACGAAGAAAAGAATTTACCTAAAGTATGATGGAGCGAGTAGAAAAATCACTTTAGATAAGGTCTCTTGTCAGTAAAAAAAACTTTCAACTTAGCTTTTAATTAGTTAAATACAAAGAGCAACCAATTACTCTGATCTGAAGTTTATTCAACACTTTTTATTCAGAGCTAATAACCTCTACAGTTTCATGGTTCTGAATGTTTATTCATATTTGGGCAGTTAATCTGGGCTATTGTTCTGATTTCTCTATAAAAGGACACTGTTCTGAGTATTGTTACAGTACACAAACTACAGTTTAATTTTTTTTTAAGTTTATGTATTTATTTTGAGAGAGACAGAGACAGCGTGAGGGGGAGAGTGGCAGAGAGAGGGGGAGCGGGAGAGAGAGAATCCCAATAGGCTCCACACAGTCAGCACAGAGCCCAATGCAAGGCTCGGACTCATGAAATTGTGAGATAATGGCCTGAGCTGAAAATCGAGAGTCAGACATTTAAACCAACTGAGCCACCCAAGCACCCCAACAAACTACAGTTTAATTAAACCATGGAATAATGTTGGATTTAAAAAGATCAGTCTAGGGGATGCCTCGAGGTGCGGGGGGGGGGGGGGGACTCAGTCAGTTAAGCATCTGACTGTTGATTTCAGCTCAGGTCATGATCTCACAGTTGGTGAGTTTATGCCCTGCATTGGGCTCTGCACTGATAGTACAGAGCTTGCTTAGGATTCTCTCTCCATCTTTCTCTCTGTCCTTCGCCACTGTCTCTCTCTCTCTCTCAAAATAAATGAATAAACTTTAAAAAAATAAAAATAAAAAGAGAAGTCTATAAATCATTGTTTTTATATTTCTAATGTCTATATTAATCCAATTAATGAATAATGTCTTTGTTATCATTATTAGTGCTTATTGGTAGCTGATATTATCATTAAGTAATTGATGCACACTTACACTCCAAACATCTTAAAATTCATTCATTCAGCACATCTTTATCAAATGTTTACTAGGGACAATGAACTGAAAAGATGTTTTAGTGATAAATAAGGCATTGAACTGGAAATCAAGAACCTTACAATATATTCAACACCTCTTTTTATCTACTAACTCCCATAATTAAAACACAAATATTTAAATAAACCAGCAAGCTAATCTTTCAGAATATCTGTAAGCAAAATTTGTCTCCTAAGGGACAACCCCTGTTCTGTTTTCAGTATATCTTAACCATATTAAGAAACCCAGCCCATATAATAAGATTTCTATTTCTAACACAGTAATGAATACCTGATATTTTTACTTTATATTTCTAAATTCAGATAAGTTCTAAGTGTTCCTGTGGACTAAAGAAAACCCACAACAGGAGTCATTTGCTTTTTTAAATTTAAAATGTTACATCTTCAAGTCATACTTTCCACAATGAAAATATGTCCACTTGTTGACATGCTCTACTCTAGCTGAAATGACACAATTGTTTAACCCCATGAATTTAAAATTGAAATGTCTTTTCTTACTTTCATAAAAAGAAAAAAAACCACCCTATGATTAAAACTTCCCACAGTTGCTTTTAAAGTGCTTGAACAGAAAAAGAGAGAGAGAGAGAGAGAGAGAGAGAGAGAGAGAGAGAGAGAGAAAGAGAGAGAGAGAGAGAGAGAAAGAAAGAAAGAAAGAAAGAAAGAAAGAAAGAAAGAAAGAAAGAAAGAAAGAAAGAAAGAAAGAAAGAAAGAAGGAAAGAAAGAAAGAAAGAAGGAAAGAAATGTTCTCTTCTATTTTTATCAGAAATTACTCTCCCCACATTGTGGCTAGCTTAATGAGTGGTTGGCAAGTCAAGTTATTTACAACAGAAGACTTCCCTTCCCTCCATTCCCTCACTCTTTCCAGGAGCACAAGTGGACAGCTGCCTTTGAGGATTTCCTATCTTGTTCCCCTGCCCACTTCAAGAACTCATTTCTTTCCCCTTTCTAGCTGTGGCTGCCCTCAAACTGCTGAACTGCACAGAATGTCCTCTTAACCCCACATTAGTTGTCATAAGAAATTGAATCTTTAGATGATATAATATCCAAGAAATATCACCTACTTAAATCATCTCAAAGAAGAATATCTCCGAACTGCTTTTGAGGTCATTATTTTTCCATCTCTGCAGTCTTTATTAGGCCATTGCCATTATTAAGTTACATATTCGCTCAATACTTACTGAGCATCTATATTTTGCAAGTCACTTTACTTGGCACTGCAGTAGAAATTTTAATGTAATGACACCATGACTGTCCTCTGGGAACTCATGACCCCCCCCCTTACAAAGGAGGTCAATGTAAGCCTCATTTATCTACTACAGAAACAGTACTGAAGTACTAGAAGAGAGGCAGGCGTGGGGGAAGGCAGAGGAAATGGGAGAGTCAGGAAGAGAGTAGAAGAGTAGGAGTTGTTGACATTGCCAAAGAAAGATTTCATTGATATTTTGAGATCCAGCTAACTGAAAGATCAAAAAGTACAAAAAATACTGAAATAAAGTTGAGGGACCACAATTCCAAACAACTATAATACAAACTGGCATTCTTTTTTGGAATAAGTATCAGTCCAACAATAAGTGTTTATAGTTCTGGGGAAGATCCTTGAGAAAGGCCATAAAAATTCATATGAATCAAGTTTTAAACCATCTTCATCAAAAGGCATCAAGGATGTTCCCCCAGGGACCTGGATGAGACTGGAGTTTCTGTCCAGCTTATTTCTAGTCTAATTGCAGCAACCTACACTAATTGGTGCCACTCTCCTTTCAGACAAAGCTCCTTTGGTGGTCTGAATGGCTCAGGTTTAATGAAGCCAGAATGAGGCCTTCACCATATTCTTACAAAGCTCTGCCACTTTCAGCAAACATTTGCTAAGCACCGGCTACCTGCCAGCAAGGTTCTGAGCTAAATAAATAAATAAATGAATAAGAACAAAATACAATCCTTATCTTCAAGGAACCAACAACAGGGAGAGCCTACCTGTAAACAGTTATCTGAAACCAAATGGGAAAGACATTGAAAGAGTAAGGAAAAAAACTTTGGACAAACAAAGGAGCGCTTAAATGGAGGGAGAAAAAGAAATATTCCAGAGAGAGTTCATAAGAAGGTGACCTCTGAGGGGCAACTACAAGTGTTCTTGCCGTTTGCTCAGAGCAGTAACCAAATTTCCAGGAATGAAGACAAGAACCAAAGTTTAAAGGGGCAAAGGTCAAATTAAAAAAATTAAATATGCTCTATGAAGGGATTTATACTTTATCCTCTGGGCATTAGGAAGAATTTTAAATTACTGAAAATTTTTAAATAAAAATAAGTTTAAACAAAACAAAATATAACAAATGCATATTTGTTATCTATACCTAATATTATACTGTTATATTGTTATAGTTAATGTATTAATTACATATATATTTAATTACTTAGGCAAATTGGTATGAGATAGATGGGAGAAATAAAGCTAAAAGCAGGATGATAAATTAAGAAACTACTCTAGTAGTTCAAATAAGAGATGAGGCGGATTGAACTTAGTGAAAATTGGAACTGAAAGGGACAGAAAAATGCTTCAGATGTATAACTGATAAATCTTGATTTCCAACTATATGTGTGAGGCTGAGAGACTAAAAATATGGGGAAATCTCCAGGTTTCCAACTTGGAGAGGGGATAGTGCAGTATTGTAAATTATATCAAGCCTAATAGAAGTAGAACTGTTTGGGATAAAAGAAAATAAGCTGATTGAAGCTTATTAACTATGAGATATTCAAGGATGATTTAAAAGGATAACTCCAAAAGATACTGGAAAAACTTGTGACAACACCCTGCTCCCTGTACAAAGGTACATAAAGGAAGTGGAGAAAGAAATCCAGATTGATTCTGGGACTGAAAATAAACATTCAACATAAAGGTAGCTGGAAAATTAAAAAGTAGTTGGAGATGAAACAACACACTTCTAAACTACACATGATTCAAAGAAGAAATCTTCAAGAGAAATTAAAAAATGTTTTAAACTAAATGAAGATACAACTTAGCAAAAATGTGGGATGTAGTGAAAGCAGTGCTTAGAGAGAAAGTGGAGAAAAATAAAAAGATCTAATCTAAATAAACTAAATTTCCACTTCAGGAAACTAAAGAAAATAAAATGTAATCCAAAGTAGAAGAAATGAAATAATAAAAATTAGAACAGAAAGCAATGAAGTTGAAAACAGGAAATAGGGAAAATCAATGAGACCAAAAGGTGTTTCTTTGAAAAGATCAGTAAAATTGATAAGCCTCTAGTCAAGATAACTAAGGAAAAAGAGTGAAAACCAAAATTCCTGATAACAAAAATCAAAAAGGGGACATCACTACAGATCTCATGGATATTAAACAAATATTAAAGGAATAGTATGAACAATTCTATACCTCAAAATTTGAAAATCTGTATAAAATGAATTGTCCTTAAAAAACACAATCTGCCAAAAATCACATAAGAAATACACAATCAAAATATCTATATCCATTGAAGAAATTAAATCAATAATGAATAACTTTCAAAAGAGAAAGTACCAGGACCAGATGGTTTCACTGGTGAATTCTACCAAATAGTTAAAGAAGAAATTCTACCAATTATCTACAATCCCTTCTAAAAGGTAGAAGCAAAGTGACAATTTCTTAAGTCATTCTATAAGGATAGTATTGCCCTAATACGAAAACAAAGACATTACAAGAAACCACACACCATATGTCTTATGAGCATAGATACAAAAATCCTCCAACAAAATACTAGCAAATTCAATCCAAGAATGTGTAAAAAACATTATATACTATGATTAAGTGGGATTCATCCCAGGCATATAAGGCTGATTCAACATTCAAAAGTCAATTAATGCAATCCATCACGTCAACAGGCAAAAAGTGAAAAAAATTACATAATAGTATCAATAGAAGCAGAAAAAGCATTTGACAGAATCCAACACCCATTCATGATTAAAAAAAAAAATTCTCAATGAACTAGGAAGAGAAGGGAATATCCTCAACTTGATATGAAGAACATCCACAAAAAATCTCCATCTAACACAATTTTCAATGGTGAGAAATTAGAAGCTTTCCCACTATGGCCATGAACAAGGTAAAGATATCTCCTCTTGCCACTCCTTTTTATCATCATATCAGAAGTGTAGCTAATGCAACAAGAAAGAAGAGGATTAAAGGTATACTGATTAGGAAAGAAGAAGCAAACTGCCTTTGTTCTCAGACGACATGACTGTTTAAAAGAATGGACAAAACAAAAACAAAAAAACACCTGAAACTATTAAGCCATGATAGCAAGGTCGCAGAATACAAAGTTAATGTAATAAAGTCAATCATTTTCATATATGCTAGCATAAACAATGGATTTGAAAGTTTTTTAAAAACAAATACCACTTACCCAAAAGATATAAAATACTATACTTAGGTATAAACCTAAAAAAAGATGTACAAGATCTAAACACTTAAAGTTTAAAAAGTATTGTATTGTCCTATTTATGGTTTTCTGCTAAATAAGAACTTTTTAGTTCTGAGACTCACATAGTAGATCATCTTCAGGATTTTAGTCCATGTAATGAAGCAATTCATTCATGTGAATTAATGAAATGATTGAACACTCAAGGTATACAAACTGTTGTGCTGGGAACTAAGGATAGGAAGACTGATAAGAGACAGTTCTGACCTTATTTAATTAGGGTATTGATGAGGGGAAAGGAGAGTGAGAAAAAGTCAAAGATGAGAAAACCTTACAATGGGATTTGGGCTTATATACTCCTGCTTTGGCCTTCTTTATATTTTATATTTCTTCTGGGGGTGGAGTATAAGAAAAGTCACCTAAGCCAGTTTACAATTAAAGGTGTCCTATATGGGGCTCTGTTGGCAAGATTGAACATGAGATGGCCAAACCTTGGAGTCACCCCCCTAATACAGTTTCTTCCCTAAGTAGCACCTGAAAAGAGCAAATGTGTTGGCCCCAAATCTATACCATAGGGTGTAGGACATCCAACCAGGGATCTGTAAGACAGGAAAAGTGCTTATCTTCCCATTAGAAGTACGCTTCAAAGGATTAGGCACATACTTCAAAGAGTGTTTACCCTCCTGTCTCTGGGATGCCTTGGTCTAGTAGCCAGTACTAACACCCCATTAGCACCTCATTAGCCTAGGCTCAAGAATGCTGGAAAAGAGTCCTGGACCTAGGAAGCATCCCTACACTGAAACTAAGAGATTCTTCCATTTTTCTTACCTCTTTTGTAAATGCTCCAATTGTCATCCACCCCCCAAAATAATACATATCTGAGTTCTAGAGTTGGTGTCAGCTAGATATATATAACAAGGGAGGGCAAATTTTAATATCAGGTATCATATATCCAACTCTTCCTTTAAAAATACACCAAAAATAAGCATCAGGCCCAGGAGTACTTTGGCAGACATGAGTCTCCAAAATCCTTAACTAATAATGGAATTTGCCCTCAACCCTAGATTTTTACAATAACTTCCTGGTCTTTGGTTTCCTGTATACTACAATCCCTGCTTCCCGTAGACCGTTAAACCCAGCAACTCCTAGTACAACATCTGGGGTGTTGAGGACCCTGAAATCCCCACACAGCAGCTCAAACACTCTCTCCCCACAAAAAGCAAAATCATCTCCCTGAAGATTCTATTATTAGCACATGGACTCTGCTTCCACAGCATCCAGTAAGAGAACTGGACCCCTCTATAAACTTTACCAGATGCGTTTCACATAGTACCCATCAGACTGAACAGCCAAACCCACCAACTAACATAAACCATACAGTTGCCAGGTAACTAAGATGTTCAGAAACTTTGTGTTATTTGAATGTTAAAAAAGATCAAGAATTCTATTATTAATGGGGAAAAAAGAGTGTCACCTCTTGATGTTTTGTTCAAAAGTGTAGTCTAGCTCTCTATAAGTAGCTAAAAAGAAAACTGGAAATATATGATGAAAATGAAATGACTATTATCCCTTTAAATTAGTGGACATTTCTGATAACAGTGGGTAAATGATCTTTTTAAAACTCTTTCTTGTAATTGTTCAACACCATTTGAGTTTTCCCTGTCATCCGATGTCAATATTAGTCATATGTACTTTCCTAGAAAATCATGCATGTATACAGGTTTTTAAATATTTGTGAAAAAACTTAAACATTTCTTATAATTTCCTCTGTATCTGGTTATTTTCCCTTTGTTTTCTAATTTTGTGTCTTTGTACCATCTCCTTTTTCTCTTTAATTAGGTTAGTTAGTGATTTATCTGTGTTACTGGGAGATTGATTTATGTGTTAGCATTACTATTTTTCTGCATTCAAATTTATTAACTTTGCCATTACTTTTCTTAAAAAATAGTGTTGCTGGGGTTTTTTCCTAACTTCTTGCATTACAAGATCATTTCATTTGCGCTTACAGCCATGAATCTTCTCCTGAGCATGGTTTCAGCTTCAGAATCTAGGTTCTTGTATATAGTGTTTTATTGTTATTTTCTACATGCTCTGTAACTTCAGTTCTGAATTTTCTCTTTAACCTAAAAATTGTTTGAGAATTTGTTCTTCTTGCTACTTTTAATTCTAGATGATTAGGATTTTCCTATTTTATTTCTGTAATAAATTAGTTTCTGTGTATGACCTACTACTACATTATGCCCTCTTTCTCTAGTTTGCACAATTTACTGAGGTTTTCTTTGTGCCCAGACAGAAGTTTGTTTGTTCCTAATATTCCAAGAGCATTAGAAATGAGACCATGTTCTCTGATTTCAAGTCAAGGAATTTATATATATATATATATATATATAGAGAGAGAGAGAGAGAGAGAGAGAGACATACTTCATCATGTTCCTTCATAAAGAAAGACACATGAGTATTCCATACCTCGCATTTCTTCATATCTGTGATTACCTATGTCCTGTATACTCAAACAGCTCGGCTGGATCCAAACTTCTCAGATTGTCTGGCAACACTTCCCTTACTTCACAACTTTCCTTTCTTTAATTTTTTTAAATGTTTGTTTTGAGAGAGAGAGAGAGAGAGAGCGAGCGAGCATGTGTGTGCATGTGTGCCCACACATTGGGGTAGGGGCAGAGATGGAGAGGGAAAGAGACAATCCCAAGCAGGCTCTGTGCTGTCAGTGCCAAGTCCGATGCAGGGCTCTGTCTCACAAACCGTGAGAGTATGACCTGAACTGAAATCAAGAGTCGGATACTTAACTGACTGAACCACCCAGATGCCCCAACTTTCCCTTCTTTGATTCATTGTTTTCCTTCTGTGGTGACTCATTTCACAAAAATGATAGATTATTAACCTATTTGATAATGTGGAGAAGTGTATATTTGAATTTTTTCTACTTTTAGGCATAATTTTTATTCTGATGTGAATTAGTCATCTGTCTTATACAATAAAAATAATAATAACTCAATCACTTTCTACATGCCACTTTCTTTTGTCTTCAATACCTGTGTATAGATTCCATGCTCATTCTTTTTAGAAAATGATATCTCTGAATGAGGGTAGTTCTTTCAGGACCAGTGAAGACTGGTGTGGGAGGAGACCGAGAGAAAAGCTGGGATTGCGAGTATCTTGAATTCAAATATATTGTCTCAAAGTCCTTTCTCACTGATTCTAGGGCTTAGGTACGCCCAGTTACAGTGCTACCTGCATTCAAGTTGCTAAACCTCCATTTTTCTGTCCCCATGCCCGATACAGAGTGAGGACACTGCCTTGCTGGGGCATTGCAAAGCATCTGTGCGTATCCATAACTCCTTAACAGTCTATCCTAAAAAATAATGTGTGCATTTTTACATAAACATAATAAGTGTACTGTCTTACCAAAACAAAGGATGCATAGCACACCAATTACAAAATAATCGCAAAAAGATCATTGTTGAGTCTCTATAGCCAGTTGATTCTCCCAGAATGCTTTTACTGAGTTTTACCAAATTCATACCCCACCTGTGGTCATGACTGACAAGGAACTGTGATTCTGACACAACTGTTGGATGATACTTCAGTTAGTTAATAAGTAAGACACAAATGGAACAGCAAAGACACACATCTGCGAACTTTACTCTCTCGTTGGTGACTCGAGCAGGTTACTCACTGAACCGGATAATAGAGTCAAACACTAACAGGATAATTCCTCAACATTTTGTGCTGCAGACATGACATTGGTCATTTTAATCGGCATTATTAACATTTTTTATCACTTTAAGTCTAAATAATAAACAAACAATAAACCGAATGCTGGTCTTACAGCATTTGCGAATTTTCATGGAATAATACTCCCACCATGGCTAATCTCAAAATACCAAAGTGACATCACTAATCACAGGATTGGGAGGAAACGCACAGAAGGGCACTTTCATATGATATTTTCACCAATTAGATGCAACTGATGTAAAAATAAAATATGGTAATTAGAAGCGATAAGTTTTGAGTACCTATTACCTTTGTTTTTAACATTATTGTACGTTTATAATTTAATTTTTAATAATGATTGTGTTTAACAATCAACTTGCAAAATTTCAAACATTTATGAATTGGCTCTAAACAGCAGACATGAGTTAGCTCAAAATACCATGTAAGTCTTCAGCTGCCTGTGATTCCCTAACACATCTGTTTGCCCTCGAACATCTTCCCTCTTCCTCGTGGTCAGCCTGACTCCAATAAAAAGGGAGATCCGCGTGGTTCTGACTCTGCTCCTCCTCAGCCATGTAAACATGAATTCAGTGAACTTCCTACAGCCAATCCAAACCCCCAGGCCCTGTCATTCCAGAAGCAGATCCTTGGGTAGCCTTTCAGGTCCAGGCACCCAATGAGCGGTCTACTCATTACCAGTGATACCAGCGGACAGGGTATCTCAGTTTGGCCCTAATTTCACCGTTTTCGGTACCTATACTTTGTTGTCACGGCTTGCATGCGTCTGGTTTCACTGAAGATGGCCTTTCTTATTTGCTTTTACATCACTGTTATTTTTTACTATTTCAAGGAATAAACTGGGATGCAAACACATTTCCTCTGCTTTCTTTAGCCAAAAATCTGCACTTGGTCTTTAAATGTAAACATGTTCACTTGAGCGCCAAGTTCCCCTTTATCATGTCCTTGAGATACATAATCTAAAAGAGGTACCATAAGAAAATTAAGTATGTCAGTACCAAAACAAATGTACCTCACAAAAGAAAGTGCTGAGTATATAGAGAATGATTACAACAGTGAAAAACCATCTATATGTTAGGACATTTGCAGATGGTATGCAAATGTTTAAAAAACCAGATCTTTTTAATCCCCAGCTGAAATGCATTACACACATTGTTTAACGATAAGAAAGGAGGAACTATCTACATGTGTTTCCCATATAAATGGAAGAGACAATTTTTGAGGAGGGAAAACAAGGACATTGACTCACAATCAAGTCATTCCGAAGTGGTGGAGTCTGTGGTATTTATTCTCTGTGTGTGGAACATTTACAATTAAAGAAATAAAAAGTAAAAAAGATAGCCCACATCATTCCCACAAAGTCTGTTTGCTGAAAGGAAACATGTCATTGGACCAAGGAGCACCAGAAGAAAAACAGAGGTACGTGATTAACATACTCAGTGTTTCTTTCTTTTTTAAATACAGATTTGTTTCAGAACATTTTGAGATATATCCTAATATTTAACATGGAAATACTTGAACAAATGCCCATTCAGGGGTATATTTGTTCTTCAAAATTTGCCTCCAAGTGAGAGGAAAAAAAACAACTATGGCCAGGAGCAAGATAGAGAGAAAAATGTGTTTCTGGGGAGGACGTGAAAGGATCCATGAGAGCAACAAGGCGTTCAGTGTGAGCCAGTTATCAGGCCAAAGTCGGCTAACTTCCCATAGGAAGGTGTAGGAGCGGGGCCCTGGCAAATCTTATCTGCGAAGGGAGATAGATGGTCCCTAGAGCAACAATGACTCCATCAAGTTTTCACTGAAGAGTTTCCAGATAAATAATGTCTTTCCACAAATACTTTGCTCTCAAAGGCAGCCCCCAGACACGGGAAGCAGAAGGAATGGCTAAGGGCTGCGGAATTTTCTGAACATGAACAGTAAAGAATGTCAGTCTTTGTAATTGAGAAATGAGATCACTTTGGAAAAAAAAATAAAAATAAGTGTCTAGAACCGGGGCTATTGCACAAGTAAGGCACGTTTTTGGAGCCTCGGAAAAATGCATTCTCAAGATTAATCTTTACATCTGTTTCCAGAGGCTTCATTCAAAAGTTGACACTTTGGTACAAAGAGCAGCCCAGCGCCGACTGTGACGAGCAAGCAGCCCCGCCAGTAATGCACTGGCGACTCATAAATCTGTGGGGGACGCGGCATCTATAGCGCAGCCACCTCCACTAAACCCCGGCAACCTCTCCTTGCCCCCGAAATTGGGAGGCTTGGGGTAAAAAGAGAAAATAAAAGCAATATAGAGTGTGAGAAGAAAGTAGCCTAATATATAAAATGAAAGACAAAGGCAGACTGGATTATGCCAGCAAGCCATCTGCGCAGCTGGAGGCTTCTTCCAGCAAAAAAGGCTCCACGTTCCCGAATCAACTGCTTCCTATTCACAGGCTCGCTGTATAGGGCTAAATTCAAAATGGCTCTCGGGAAATTCTTGCCAATCCTGTGGTCCGATTTTAGGCTCTATTTTTCTCTTTCTTTTTAAGACCCAATGATATAAGTATGTATCAGAGCTGTAACCTTGCCAGCGTTCACTGGAATGAGTCAAAGGGACCTGGCATTAAATCACAGGGATTTGAGCTGCTAATAAATACAGCGGCCCCGTCCATTGTTGATTAATTCTGACTGAAATCTAAACACCAAACAACAAACACTCTTCTGAACTGCACTGGTACCCATTAGTTTGATGTGTTTATTAGACAAGGCTGTGTTCTTTCAAGTTTATTAACAACAGATTAAAAAACTGCAAACAAATCTAGGTTTCTTCTTATGACTTAAAAGTGTGGGTACCATTTGCTAATGTTTTTAGGGCCTGACAGCAAATCCAAACAAAGCTAAAACATACGATCATGTCAAATTAAGATCTTGGTACAAAGTATGAATAGTTATTGTCAATGTGCAGCTCCTGTTGTTCGACAGATAATCAAAATTTCTACTGAGGTTTATAACTTTAAGAATTGTCATGTTTTTAAGTCTATCTTTGAATAGAGATTTAAATAGTATCATAGGACAACATATAAAAATCTTTGCAAGTGATATAATTCATTGCATACTTTTAAAGATTATAGAGGATATTTCATGGTATTTGATTATCATTCTTATATAGCAGAGTTCCTATAGGTTAATTCTGAATTGGACTAACTAATATATGCTGTATATTATTCATTAACAGTGCTTAAAAGTGAAAAAATTTACAAGCAAATACAGTGTGCAAAGATAATTAATGGTGCCTTAGTATCAAGAATTCAAGAGCTCAAAGACCACAAGTACAGATTTTCAAACTTTTAATTTTAACTCTGACGATTAGTAACTGGGTAGATCCTTGAAAATGTCCAAGGTATATACTTCTAACAACCTGGTAGAAGACACTAAAGTCCCAAAAAGTCTCCAAAAGACCCAAATATTGCAACTCAAATTTCATCAGTGGAAGCAAAGACATAGAGACACATAAGCCATATTTATACTCCAGAAAATTGCCATAAAGGATATTTAACTTAATTTAAGCTGTCTAGAGACCATAAATAGATTTTACTTGTGAGGTGTATACACACACACACACACACACACACACACACACACACACACACAGAAAGAGAGAGAGAGACAAGACAGAGAGGGGAGAGAGAGAATGATCTCTATATAACCTATTAATAGTTTCTGTAAACCATGTAATTTTATATAACTCTTTATGTGTGAAGAAAAATTATTTTCAACTTTTGGCTAAACAGAAAACTTCTCATCAAATCTAGAGCCTTGGGAGAGCCACCATATCCTGAGGTCATGTGAGGCAACATCTTGATTTGAAAAGGTTTCCATAAGTGCATCTGCTATTGCAATCACAAAATATTCCAACCCAAATATGTCACTGCACTATCTGGATTTTCCCCTAAGCTTCCCAGACCACCAGAGCTCAGTTCAGCAACTCCAAAATTAAATCATTCCCTCCTTTAATCCTAAATCATGTCCTCTTAATTTTTACAGCATGTAAACTACTAAGCTTTTATTCTCTACTTTTTTCATGAATACATAAAACCCACAATAGTGAAGATCAGAAGACAACTACAACAGATAATAAAATTGATTGGTCTATTCGACCCAAAGGTTACTGTTATTGTGGTGGTATTGGTGGTGATTATGATTATGTGAGTCAAGAGTAATGTTTGAGTTTATGACATGTATAAACAAATCCTTTTTACAAATGGAAGCATTATAAACATTTCAAAGACCATATGGTATGAAAAATACTTCATTGTGTCTAAAATGGTAAAGATCCAGGCACCTCACTAAAAAAAACTATGTTTCAGATGAAACATATCCTAGATAGTATATGCCCCCATGATTGGTTGATAATCAATTGAGTGGAGAGAAGAAAAGATGAGGGAAAAGGTGCAGGGAGGAGGGAAGAGGAGGGGTGGTGAATCAGGGAGAGTAATAGGAAAAGGAGAAGCATCTATTGCAGAATATTATAACATAAACCAAATAATACTTTCAATCAATGATAGATAAACATGAAAAGAAAATAAAAGGATAAATTACACTGATTACCAATAATGACTAAATATTCAGCCTCAGTCAACTAGAAAGTTAGCACTTTATAAAACTAAACCTTGTATTGTCAATTTTTTGAGAAATATATCAATACAATTAGTGTCATGTTATCTTTTAAGATAAATGCAGAAAATGGTGAATTTTATGAAAAATTCATCTGGTTTTTTTTAAATCCAATTTGAAGCAAAATTATTCTATCCAAAAAGTGAGGGGTATTTGGGGTTGGCATCCTAAGCCTTTAATAATCAACCCACAAAATTTTCAGACTTATTTCCTATGTTTTACATCTATGTGGTTGTGTTCCTGTCCTTTGTTTTATGTAGAATGCTCTCCCTTCTATATTTATCTGTCCACATTAGATCCATTCTTCACAGTCTACCTCAAAAGCAGCAGAGCAAATGAAAAGAATATAAGTTTTGAGACAGACAATCTGATCCAGAAGGAAATCTAGATAAAAAGTGAATAATTAAATAAACTACACTATCTTAAAATTGTAAGCTTATGTACAGCTTCCTCCAAAAATTACACCATGAGTAGAATTATTGTCCATCTCTACTGTCTCACTTGAAAATAAATCTTCTGGATCCATTAATTATTTCTTGAGTTCCTACCATATTCTGAGGACTGTGCTCCCAACCTTAAAGTATTCTTAACTGCACTTTTTCCTGATCTTCATGTTTGTTCTAAGCCACCACTTGAAATTCTGCTTTGACACTTAATACATTCTGTCTTTTCTGGTGTTTGGGTTTTTTGTTTGTTTGTTTGTTTGTTATTTTTCATGTCCCACTATATTAAAAAGCCCTCAAAAACAAAGTATTTTTTCTTTAGAGTTCCCAAATGTCCAGTACCTAGCACATACCAAATGCTTGGTGGGCACTAGTTGAACTTTAAGACACAAAGCTGGCTTTTAGAGAACAAGATTCAAAATACAAAACCCACTCTAGCACCACTAGCAGATATCTAAAGCTCCAATCACAAAATCTGTGAAATTTCCAAAAGCAGTGAGGGTGCAGCAAAGAAAAATGAGAAGACCCTGCCACAGGTACAGAAAAAGCCAGCCAAGTAGCCATCTTTGCGGGAAGAAGCACACTGACGTGCAAAACCTAAATCCCATTTTTGCCAAAATTGGAAGCGGATGTTCTGCCTGGTCTCAGAAGTTTCCCTGTGCCTGGTTCCAAAAAGCAAAGGAAAAGGAGACCAATGAGAAGCCAAACAAACAGGCCATATTTGCAGAAAGCAAGGAAGGAAGAAGGAAAACTGCACCGGAAAGGGACAAAACATACACATTCACAAAGGCCCACCCCAGACAGCTGTCCATCTCTATAAGAAAAGTAAAGGCTAACCAAAGTTGTACAAAAGGCTGAGTTTTAATGCAGATTCCAATTATCCTGAAACCAGCCCTGACCACTGCCCTATGTAAGCCTCCCACAGAGAGCTGGTCCCAGAACAACTCACCACATCCAAAGGCAGGTTAACAAAAAAGAACATCCACATCAATTCAAAGATACTTGCTTGACAGAGGGGCACCTGGGTGGCTCAGTTGGTTAAGCATCCAACTTTGGCTCAGGTCAGATCTCACGATTTGTGGGTTTAAGACCCATGTCAGGCTCTGTGCTAACAGCTCAGATTCTGTGTCTCCCTCTCTCTCTCTCTCTGCCCCTCCCCTGCTGGTGTGTTCTCTCTCTCTCTCTCTCTCTCAAAAATAAATAAAAACATTTAAAAAATGTTAAAAAATTTTTTAAAAAGATACTTGACAGAAAAGGAGTACAGGATCAGGAAATACAAACACAGACTAGTTTCCAGAAAAAAAATTTTGTCACTGAGGAGATAAATAGCATGACTAGACATTTTCACCATTAATTTGAAAACCTAAAGAAGGTAATAGCTTTTATTAAGCCAGAGCACAAAGCTGTAGATACAAAACGCAAGAACCCAAGGAACAGTGAAACTGCTGGAAGAGATGACACATGAACTTATAGCTCAAGGAAGGAATAGAGGAGAAAAATGAGATTGTTGCAGACACAGAGGTGAAATTTGAATGTGTGCAAGTGTAAATGGATACTGCTGGTGTACAGTAAAGAACCAGAAACCAACCTCCCAAAAATAGAAATGAAGAGTTAAAAAGAATTAGAAAAAAATGGCATATAAGAAAAGTAGTGAAAAGAACTTTTCATATCCCAAGGAAGAAAACACATTTTCCTCAGACACAAAAATAAGAGGTCGTTAGTAAGGTTAATATAACATGAATTCTCATATCTGAGAAAGTAATGTCGAAGCTCCAGCATATATATCTAAAGATCTTTACACCACTGCCACAGGACTTTAGAAAAAGAAAGGGTTTTAACAATCATATTAACCATATGTTACCCAAATAAACCTAGGGTGCCTTATAACATCTCAGTATATATCCTCTTGGTGAAAACAGTCCAGCAACCAAGATTTTAAATGCTTTGTTTATTTATTCAGTCTCTTAAAGACACAGCAAAAGGGAAACTGTATTCTTTTTATATAGAAATTGTCCAAAAAGAAATGATCTGTCCCCTTACTGCCTTCACCAATATTCTATAAATACTTTGCAATTATTCCTAACATCTTAGTATCAACAACCATCAAAAAGAAGCATTGAAACCTTCTCCTGCCCCCCTCTTATTCATTAAAGGATCCACTTTGCCTGATTTTATTAGTTTTTCTCCCTGTTTTTCCCAAAGTTCAGAGATCTTATGATCTGACTTAACCAACAAAATTTGTTCCCCAATGGCAAGTGTTTCAAATGATTATACATGAAAACTTGGGGAACTGGGATGCCTGGGTGGCTCAGTTAGTTCAGTGTCCGACTCTCAGTTTCAGCTCGTCAGGATTTCACAGTTTCATGGATTTGAGCCCCAAATCGGACACTGTGCTGAGAGAGCAGAGCCTGCTTGGGATTCTCTCTCTCCCTCTCTCTCTGCCCCTCCCCCACCCATGCTGTCTCTGTCTCTCTCAAAATAAATAAATAAACTTTTAAAAATTGGGGAACTTGCTGCATATGTATATATTCACAAAATAGGCCTATGTTATCCCTAGTGATTGAATAGAAAACCAAAATTTAAATGATTGGTTTTTGTATATCTTACATACTTAACAATGGATATGAATTCCTGCTTCTTTGAAAAACTGAATTGCCAAAAAAGGAAAACTAACTAGAAACAATCTTTGGATCTGAACTCAATCAACAGTTAAGCTGCTGTATTGCTGCCTAGAGCCAAATCACAATAGCACAGAAAGCTAGGTCTCCTTGATTTGGTTCGAGAAAAAATAAAAAATATCCAATGACACAATTTCTAGTCAGTTCAAGAGGTTTCAACTAAGAATGATGTGTAAATATCCATATAGGTTATTTCTTCACTAGTAACAGAGAGAAAGTAAACATTGGTTAGTGATGGCCCTTAGCAAAATGGTTTTCTTTAAGGTAAATTCAATGTCTGTGTCTATTTCTTTTCTTTTTTCAAGACCCTGAGATCAAGAGTCAGATGCTCTACTGAATGACCCAGCCAGGTGCTCCTCTGTGTCCATTTCAGAAGAGCTTGTAAACTGGCATATCAATCTCAATGAACTCCTGAGAAATCAGTTATTTAGTCAAGCAAGAAACAGCAACTATAATGCAATCCATACCAGAAACCACAAAAAAGGCAGAAAAATGACTGGCTTCTGTTCCATGTAAGAAAGGAATTTATTAATGTAGAAGAGAGAGACTTAAATCTAATCCTCAAGAGAAAATTACACATAGCAAAATGTACACCTCTAATACATGTTGCTAATAAAAATACAAGTTAAAAAGAAAAGCTTAAAATATTTCCAAATACTTTAGTTTGTGTATAAATAAAAACTAATTTCTTAGTAGAAAGAATAATCGTTGGGATATAATAGGGGCTCTGACTGGCTTCCACACTCACAATTAAGTAGTTGTGTACTAAACGTTCTATCTTTTAACTCAGTCGGCTAGTCAGTAACGCAATTATCCATTTACTGGACGTCTAACATGTTCAGAGTAAACTATTCAAATGTTCAAAGTAACAAAAAATTATGTAGAAAACCAAACAAAAGCTTCTTCTCCTTGTTGGAGTCTAGACCCAGTTTCAGGGGGAACACATGTTCATTAAACAAACAGTATCACAAATAAATATATGATCATTAAGAAATAGCCAAGAAGGAGGAACAGGAAGCAGGAGGAAAAGCGATGCTTAATTTGAGACTTATTATGAGGAGTTTGCTCAGCAAAGCCTAAGTCGAAAGCACATTGCAGGCAGCAGGAATTGAAATGTGCAAAAGTCATGAGCCTGAAAAGAAGTGTGTTAAGAACCGACTGCAAACCTATGCTATTGAGTCATGTAAGCAAAGCAGGTGACTCCAGGAGGGTTGGAGAGGGTGAGCTGGAGTCAGACCAAGTAGTTTGGAAGATATTCAAAGACTGTGGATTAACAACTGACAGTTTCTAATGATGGGGAAAGTTGGTATGATGGAAAGGTACTTTCTGTAGCTCTCCTCAAACTTGAAATCTAAACATCTTACCATGACCAAGGTGGTACAGCATGATCAGAAAATATTGTAACACAAAAAACTGTCCTACCAGCAATTACAGTGGAAGTAAAAATAGTCCCTTGTTTTCCTCTATAGCTGGTATTCTGCCTTAGTGAAATATGTTTATCCAGTAGGAGAGGGAGACTGTGCTATTAAGAAACTATCTACCTTCCCCATTAGAAAATCAGAACATGAAAAATGCAAACATCACAACAGAAACAGAACAAAAACAAAAAGAGTAAAAGACATATAGAGGGTTTTTACATAAGAGAAAACTCAAACAGTTAATAAACTTATGAAAAAGTATTCAGTCTCATTAATAATCAAAGAAAATAAAATTACAGTGAAACAAGAGGTTTGGGGTCTCTTAGATTAGCCATTTAGAATTGGCCAAAACTTTTCAAATGCTGGCATGTGTGTGGTAGGACTACACTCCCATGTTCTGTTGGTCTGGGCTACAAATTAATGAAACCTTCCTGCAAAGCAAAATGACAATGTGTGTCATGATCTCTGCAACGTTCATTAATATACTTCCAAAGGTCTATCCAAGAAAAAGAGTGAAGAGATAGGATTTTTTTTATTTTAAGGCTTAATGTAGTATTATTTATTTTAGTAAAAACTGAAGAACCTAAAACTGCAAATGTTTGACTAGCAAGGAATAGTCAACAAGACACTAAATGGTGTAATATGTAGCCAAAAAAATTCACACAATAATATGTCTCAGTGTCACAATTGAGAAAAAAAATGTTTTAAAGACTAATATGTGATGTTAATTAACTGGAGTTTAAATAAAAACTTGAAGGGGTGCTTGGGTGGCTCAGTTGGTTAAGCCTCCAACTCTTTTAAGATTTTTTTAAATGTCTTTATTTTATTCTGAAAGACAGAGTGAGTGGGGGAGGGGCAGAGAGAGAGGGGGAGACAGGGAATCAGAAGCATGCCTCCAACTCTTGATTTCAGCTCGGATCATGATCCCATTGTCATAGAATTGAGCCCCACATTGCACTCTGCACTGGGCACAGAGCCTGTTTGGGTTTTTCTTTTTCTCTCCGTCTCTCTCTGTCTCTCTGTCTCTCTGTCTCTCTCTGCCCCTCCCCAACTTGTGCTGTCTAAATTAAAAAAATAAATAAATGTAAAAACTTGAAGGAAAACAAAGGCTAATGTGTGAGGTATATGACAAGCAAAAACGCTTTACTAAGATATACTCAAAAGAAGTGTTCAGATACTGAGATGGAACTATGTCTGACAATATGGAAGGGCTAAGACAGACATTCAAATTCTTGGTGATCAAAGGAGCATAGATTCTAATGGATCTCCCTCCTGGTGACTTGGTTGCTGAAGGAGTTTTTCGTAAGAAGTAAAGTAATCAGAAGTAAACAGGGATCATATGAACTAAAGTTAGCCTGTACAAAATTCCAATTTCCAAAACTGAATTGAGACGATACTGAAATGCTAGTGGCCACAGATGCCTAGAAGAAGAAAATATAAGTACGTTTAGGAGAAAGATAACATCGTCCTAGGCTTAGAGAAGTTTAAAGCAAACAAAGAAATAAACGCAGTTCCTTCAAATAACAATTAGAATGAAAACTAAAGTCTCAACAGAAACAATGGAATCGATTCAAAATTATGAAGGAAAAGACTACCAACCAAGAATTCTGTACTCATAGAAAATATCCTTTCAGAAAAAGGATGATGAAAAGATGAAATGAGAGCAAAAAAGGAGAGAATTCTCCTATATTTTCTTCTAAAAGTTTTAAATATTGAGATTTTACTCTATCTGAAAGTGATCTTTATGAATAGTGTGAGGTAATATTCCAATCCCACAATTTTCACTTTAATAACCAATCATGTCAGCAGAATAACAAAAACTATATTTTTTTCCTACTAAGAAAAGGTCATCGTTAATTAAGTATCCATTTATAGATGGGTCTATTTCTGAGTTCTTTTGTGGTTTCTACTGATCTGCTTATTTTTATGGTCATACAAAACTAATTTTACTACTACAGAAACTTTGGTATGAAGTAGGGTGAATCACTGCACATTATTCTTATCAAAAATATCTAGGTTCTTCGAATCTTAGCACATATATACAAATATTGAAACCAGGGGGCGCTGGGTGATTCAGTTGGTTAAGTAGCTGACTTCCGCTCAGGTCATGATCTCACTGTGCGTGAGTTCAAGCCCCATGTCAGGCTCTGTGCTAACAGCTCAGAACCTGGAACCTGTTTTGGATTCTGTGTCTCTGTCTCTCTTGCCCCTCTTCTGCTGGTGCTCTCTTTCTCTCTCAAGAATAAATAAACATTTATAAATTAATAAATAAATAAAATCAGCTTGTCAGATTTCCAAAAAAAAGAAACCTATTGGAGGTTTGATGCTTCCAATCCTTGAACATAACTGTCTTATTTTATTGAAATATCTTGTCTTTCCATTTATTTTTTCCATAATGATCTCACATAAAGCTTTTTAGCATTTTTTAACAGTTGTTCATTTTCGACAGTCCGAGTTGGGGAGGGGCACCAAGAAAGGGAAACACAGAATTCAGGCTCTGAGCTGTCAGCACAGAACCATGGAGGGGCTCGAACTCACTGCCTGCAAGATCGTGACCTGAGGTGAAGTTGGATGCCCAACCGACTGCGCCACCCAGGCACCCTTCACATAAAGATTTTAAGATTCATTGCTAAGTACTTGATACTTTCACATTCCTGTAAATGATTTTAAATTTTCACTTGTTAAATATTTGTTGTTCACTTAAAGTAAGACAATTTTGAGCTGCTTCTTTATAAAACTGACAAAAAATTTTTATATGTATTTATTTTTGAGATAGAAACAGAGCCTGAGTGGGGGAGGGGCCGAGAAAGAGGGAGCTGTCAGCCCTGAGCCCAACTCAGAGTTTGAACACAAAACATGAGATCTTGACCTGAGCCAAAGCCAGACACTTACCCGACTGGGCCACCCAGGCACCCCTAAAACACAATTTAGTTGATGGATTCTTGGGAACTGTCTAAGTATACAATCAGATCATCTTCAAATAATAGCAGTTTTCTTTCCTCCTTTCTATCTTTCTACAATTTCTTTCTTTTTCTTGCCTCAAAGAAGGTTACCAGCACAATGTTAAAACATTCTTGTTTTATTTCTAAAGTATTGAGAATGTTTTAAATATTTCACTATTTACCATTATATTTAGTATAGTTTTTTTTTTTTCCAGACACCCTTTCTCAGGAATATGCCTTCAATTCCCAATTTGCTAAGAGGTTTTTTGCCATAATTTGATGTTGAATTTTATAAAATACTTCTTCATTCTCATTGAAATGATTATATGACTTTTTTATTCAATCTGCTAGGCACTAATTGATTTTTAATGTTAAACCAAATTTGCACTCATGGAAAAATTCCAACTTGATCATGTTTTTTTCTAATGCATCACTGGAGTTGGCTTACTAACGTTTTGCTTAAGTATCTAGTATGTAAGACACCTGGGTGGCTCAGTCAGTTAAGTGTCCAACTTCAGCTCATAAGCTCACAGTTTATGAGTGTGAGCCATGCATTGGGCTCTCTGCTGCCAGCACAAGACCCCGCTTCAGATCCTCTGTCTCCCTCTCTCTGCCCTCCCCTGCTAGCTTTCTCTCTCTCTCTCTCTCTCTCTCTCAAAAATAAACATTTAAAAAAAAAGAATCTAGTATATATTTCATGAATGAGTCTGATCAGTCATTTTTATTCTTTATTCTCTCTGTTAAGTGTTTGTTGCCAAGGTTATGCTACACCTATAGAGTAAGTGATTTCCTACTTTTTATATGCCTTAGAATATTTGCACAGTATTGGAATTACAAATGCTCTAAGTGTTTGCAAGAATTCTTCAATTTAAAAAGGTCCTTGTGAGGGACACCTGGTTGGCTCAGTGGGTTAAGCATCCGATTTCAGCTCAGGTCATGATCTCACGGCTCCTGAGTTTGAGCCCCGTGTTGGGCTCTGTGCTGACAGCTCAGAGCATGGAGCCTGCTTCGCATTCTGTCTCTCTCTCTCTCTCTCTCTCTCTCTCTCTATCTCTGTGCTTCCACTACTCACACTCTGTGTCTCTATTTCTCTCAAGAAAAAATAAACATTAAAAAAAATTTTAAATAAAAAGATCCTTGTGATTCCTTTGTAGGAGATTTTTTTAGATGCTTGTTTGATATCTTTAATGATTATGATATTATTGCAGTTTCTATCTCTTCTTGAGCCAGTTTTTTAGTACATTTAGTCACTTTATCTAAGTTTTCAAAAATTTTGGCATAAAATTCTTAAGAATAGCTTTTTATTATTGTTATTTACATCATCAGAAACTCATTGCCTTTTTTATACTTATTATTGGATATTTGTGCCTTCTCTCCTTCTTGCCTTAATTAACTTAACCCGATATTTGTCAATTTAGTCTCTGAAAAGAATGGGACATTTACTTTGTTAATATTGTCTATTGAATTGTATTTACTGTTCCATGTATATTTCTGTGGTATTACTTCCTTTCTCCTGTTTTCCTTGAGGCTTACTTTGCTGTTACTTCTCTAAGGTCTTGAGATGGAACTGTATTCATTATTCATTTATCCCTTATTTTATAATAAGAACATTTACGACTATAAACATCTTACTAAGTAGCAATAGAGCTGAAGGTTGCAGTATTTTATATGTTGTATGTTTACAATGTTTAGTCCTTACTAATTTCTAAAATCTATCATGACTTTTTATTTGACTCGTGAAGTATTCAGAAGTATCTTTTCTTTATTTTTAAAAATACAGAGTTTTCTCATTATGTTTTTGCTATCAGTGTCTAACAATTGCTTGTTTGTCAGAGAATGTGATCTGGATGACATCCAGCTTTAAAATCAACTGAAACTTGTTTTATAGCCCAATGTGTGGCAGTTTTTTTAAATGCTTTGTTTTTATTTACCTCTATACCGCTTGTAAAGAGACTTTTATAAGTTTTCTTTAAAAATGTTTTTATCTTCCCTTTTGAATGATAGTTTTTACTGGATGCAGAATTCTAGGTTGACAGTTATTTTCCCAGAAGATATAATTTCCCCTACCTAGTGTATATTCAGGCTACATATGTGCATATGGTTGACTGTGCTTACAAATTCTCAGAGATTATTACTTTCCCTTACCAGCATCAGTGCTTGAGACAGATTTTCTTGAAGTTCTCATTTAAAACTGGAGGAAAAAAGGAAACTTGTTTTCATCCTTATTCAGATGGTGCAGCCCTTAGTATCTCACCTTTGTGGATACCCCTCCTTGCAGATAACATGGGTAGGCCTTGGGCTTTGACTTTTATCCTCTGAACTCAGGTTCAGTAAGCAACTTCAAGGTGAAAGCCATCTTTACTGCTGTGCTTACCTCTGAGTTCCTGTTTTTACTCACTACCACTTAGAATACCGTCTTATGGTGTTAGCACATGAATGCATTCCAGAACATTTTAATCCAGCATTTTAAATTGTTTTCAGAGGGAGGTTTTATTCTGGTCCCTAGAATATGGTGTTAATATTTCCAATAGGCTTTAGTGCCCTACTATTAATATGAACAACCAAAGATTATCAGACTTTTGAGGAAAATCTCTATCATAAAAGATGTAGACACATACAAATGGGGGTGTGGCAGTGGAGGAGGAAGCTTGGAAAAGCAGTAACCATACAGGTAGCATGAGAAAACTGCAAAACCACTGATATCTTCAGAAACACAAAAAGAGATATCGTAGCTATGAAACAAAAACAGTTTAAATAGATATGCCAGTAGAACCTAAAAGAACTCTGGTAATTTTTAAAAATTTATTAGAAATGAAAATCAATAGATGTGTTTCAGTGTAAAGATGGAAAATATTCCAGAAAAATAAATTTTTAAGTATATATAAAAGATAGAGAGACCTCAGAGAATAAGGGGAAAAAATAGGAAAATCAAAGAAGCAGTCCAAAAGAACCACCATCCAACTAAGAGTAGTTTTAGAAATAAAGAACAAAAACAAACCAAAAATAAAGGACATGATTCTTCAGATTAAAATATTTTCTGCATTCTCAACAAACATACAGACAGGTATGCATGAGTGCATATTGTCATAAATCTTTAGCATAGTAAGGACAAAGATTCAGGGCAATGAAGGGAAAGGAACATGTCAAAAATAAAGAATCACGAGTTATAATAGCATCAGAAATCTCTATTAGAAACATTAGCAGCAAAAAGAAAATGGAACAAGGACATAAAATGTCTGAAAGACAATTATTTTCAAACTAGAGTTCTATGCCAAACTCCCAAAAAAGTATGAGGATAAAATAAAAATATTTTAATATATACAGATGGCCAACAGTCCATGAAAGATACCTATCACTAATCATCAAGGAAATGCAGATTTAAACCACAAGGAAATATTACCTCACACTTGTTTCAGTGGCCATTATCAAAAGACAAAAAATAACAAGTGTTGGCAAGAATGGAGAGAAAAAGGAACACTTATGAATGTACAGTCATTCAGCCACTATGAAAACAGTATGGAGATTCCTCAAAGAATTAAAAAATAGAACTACCATATGATTCAGAAATTCCACTTGTGGATATTTACCCAAAGAAAATGAAAACACTAACTACAATTTATATGCATGCCCATGTTCATTGCAGCATTATTTACCACAGTCAAGATATGGAAACAACCCAACTGCACACTGATGAATGAATGGATAAACAAAATGTAGTATACACACTACAATATTATTCAGCCATAAAAAAGGAATGAAATCTTGCCATTGGCAACACCATGGATGGACCTTGAAGGCGTTATGCTAGGTCAAGTAAGTCAGATACAAAAAGACAAATACCTTATGATCTCACTTATGTGTGGAATCTAAAAAAAAAAAAAAACCTGTTCATAGATACAGAGAACAGATTTGTGGTTACCAGAAGCAAGGGCTGGGGAATGGGTAAAATGCGTGAAGGGGAGTCAAAAAGTACAAGCCTCCACTTATAAAATAAATAAGTCGTGAGGATATAATGTACACCATTGCAACTATAGTTAATAATACTATACTGCATATGTGAAAGTTGCTAAGAAAGTAAATCTTAAAAGTTTTCATCACAAGAATAAAAACTCGTGTAACTATGTATGGTGACAGATGTTAACTAGACTTACTGACTCATTTCTCAGTATATACAATTATCAAATCATTATGTTGTACATCTGAGATGAATGTGTGAAAAAAAATTTTTTTCAAAGATGACAAGGTCTCAAAAGATGTACATTTCATGCACCCTTTAACAAACAAGTACTGGCAATTGTGGTAAGGGGAAAAAAAGAGCAAACTAAGAGGAAGATGTGGTTCCAGGAAACAAGAGCTCTAACATTCTAAAGAATCAAAGAGAATTCACTATTATAATAATGAGTGATCAAAGGAAAAATGCAGTGTCACAGGCCCAGAGAGATTCTCCAATAAGACAAATTCCACAGAATATTTTATATGTTACAAGATACTGAAAGGAGAATTTTAAAAATGACTTAGAGTTTGCAATTGATAAGACTACAGAACACCAATCAAATACACAACCAGAAAACCAAGACAATTATTAACTCCAAGGAAAATAATAAGTTGTGCAAGAAGGAAAGAGTAATCATTAAAAAAAAATGCATGACTTAGTTGGAAATAGTATTTACTTAATCATAAAAACATAAACTTCCAATACTTCTCTAAGCAAAAATTTTATACCCTAAAAATGTAGGATCTTGGGGGTATGTGCAGGTGATAGGGGTTTGTGAAGTCTCCTTCCTCTCAGAGGGAAGTAATAATCAATGCCAAAACCTAAAATATTAAGAAACAGCAATAGGAACCTGTCATTTGAAGATGTTGAGATTAGCACAAAGGATTGGCTCACTTTGTTGAAAACAATGGCCTCTGAGAAAGGGAAAAAAATCAAAGAGTGGAGGAGGAGGATGGTTTACAGTAACAAAATTCACAGAAAAAATGGATTCTTTAAACATATACATTATGCTTTTGATTTAAAAAAAAAAACCCTAAGAAGATTCAGCCATGATTTTATTTGGGTCTACAATGTGGGTACTGAACACCATATGATTTAAATATTTTTATCTTCTTCCCGTTTTACAGATGAAAACCAATCCAAGGCAATACCTATGTCAGGACACCTGTATGACAAGGAGCTCAGGTTACACTGGAAAAAAGGAGCAAAGTGAGAACTGTTGCCACATTTCTCTTGTCTTGAGTAGCCACCTCGTAATCTGCTGACATATGGCTTATGACGATGCACTATTGGGTCTTCGCCCCTGACACCATAGTGGTTATGAGATATATATATGGTTTTCCTTTCAGAGTGATATACCAGAATCTTGCCAATGAAAGGCACTTTTCACCCACTTTGAGCATCATTATCTCCTTCTCACAGTTTCTGCCTTTATAAGAAACGTCCCTTCCACCACGGAGAGGATTTTCCTACACTATTTCTATTATCCTGAACATGTTTTTCTCACCCACTCTGTCCTGCTGATATGACTGCCGCACAGCATTAGTGAAGCTTGCTTCATACGTCGGGGGGGGGGGGGGGACAATGTTCTCTGGTTCTTACTTCACACAAATCATTTCATATGTTTCATATTTAAGTAGGTTGGACTCAATCACTCATTCAATCTTTCTAAAGCTCTGCTATGTTCTGGTGCCAGAGCCCATAATTACCATAAAACAGGTTGATTTCAGGCTGAATTGCACTGGAAAATGACATTTTGCATTTTTATTTGCACTTTGAAGAGAACATATTCTTCTCCAGTTATTGTACTTTTAACACTAAAATACTGAGAAATAGTCTTTCCATATGTATTATAAGAAAAATATTTAAAATTTAAGATTTATCCCTTCTCTCATAATTTTTATTAGCATTTTAAGCAAGTTCAGTGCCCATCAGAGCTAGGTCTAGTTATTTTTATTGATGCTATATAGACAATCCATAATCAAAACCGCCAGCAAAACTGCTATGTCTCTTCTGCTTCTGCTAGAAAATTGGCAGAAAATTCTCATTTAAAACTTGCAAGAAAAACCCAGAGGAAGCCTGCAGAAATTCTTTATGCTGTATTTCACAGCAACAGAATATTTTCCTGCCTTTGAAAAGTCAATTAATTTTTACTTCACCAAAAGTGTGGAAACCAGGTGGCACCTAAAAGTCCCATCCCCATCCCCACTCTGCTTTACTCTTATAAAAATAACACTGTGATATTTTACAGCAAATAGTATACATCCCTTTTGACCACCCTTGCAAATTTTATGTCAAAGACCATGAATAAGGAATATTGAGTTTCCCTCCAGGCATGAAAGGAAGAAACTTGACTAGAACATAAATCTCCCTGTTCTGTGTACCTCACCAAGAAAATAGATATTCTGCTGCCCAGTGTGGTACTACCATTGCCTTTGTGTTCCCAACTCTCTTGGGTGTTCTATTCCTATAAGGGATGCTTAAGGAAGCTCAACCCACATTTTGAAAGAAAATCCCTCAAGTGACTACTGCCCCTTGCTGCCCCTAAACTTCACCCGCCTCTGAGCACATCGGAAATTGACCTTACCCTTCTCCAAAGAGACCCAATTACTGTTTCTTTTGTGGGCTTAGAAAGGAGAGAAGTTGGGTTTCATTTTCCCTTTACTCGTGTTCAATTAATATTGCTTTAACTAGGCTGATCTCTCAAGAGACCTGAGTGGAAGAGAAGCAAATTATGAAGGTTTCCAGCAGCAGCACCAGCTTTTGTAAATCTGAGAATTATCTCAGATTTTCTCAAGTTTTGCTTGGTTCTGCCAGGGCCAAAGTTCCATTCACATTTTGTTTTATTACCATGTTGGACTGGTAGAGATGGAAGCACAAAGCAAGTGAAAATATTAAGCAGAGATCAGAATTCTTTCAGCAGGTTAGTTAGAGAAATGATGTTTTAGGATTCTCAGGAAAGCCTAGAGAAGTCAAGCGACCGTTGGAATTAACTAGAGGGTTAACAGCAGGGCCAGGTGTAGAACACAGTTCTCACACCTCCCTGCACCATATCAACACTAAACTATAATTGCTAGGTGCTAAACTTCACAAGTCTAAGTAGACATCCTGTTGTGATTAGATACAGGGCTGGATTCACAGGAAAGGACTGAATTAGAGATGAGGGACAAATGACAGAGGGTTGCAGCCACTGGCTTTCCCAAAGGAGAAAAGGTGACTAGGTTAAATTTAATGTGAAAAAGAGTAGACTTAAAATGTGTGGTTTTGACCATTTGCTAATAAAGTTGAAGGACCAAGACATATGGTGACTTGAAATTTTGCTAAAAATGTAAGATTAAGTGGTCTGTGAGCCTGGTCTCAAGCCTCACAGGCACATCTAAGCAGGGCATTTGCTCTAGGTTTCTCCTTGGCACAAAGTAATTCTCATAAAGTGATTTTTTAAAAATTTCTTTATAAATAAAATGACCTGGAAGAGAAAGTCAACTAGATGTGTGTGAATGAGGAAATATCACAAAAGCAAAGATATCTAAGAAAAGGATGTCTCTTAGATGAGATACTAGGTAAAATACATACTGTTGAATATAGTTATTTAGTCAATTAACCAACAAAAATACTCTGCGTTCCTAACGCACCCCTGAGGTAAGTCTTAGAGGTACAGTTGTGAATACCCTTGACACACTTCAAGTCCTCGGTGAGTTACGAGTAATGAATTTCAAACAAGAGTGTGAGGTACCTAAGGAACATATCACCAAGGAGCCTGACATTGTCCTACAGAGAATATGTACCCGAGCGAGTGACATTGAAGCTAACACCTGTGCTTTATCTGGAACTAAGAGCCAGTCATTAACTTGTTTTAGCAAATGCCTCAGTTGGTCCAAAAATTATTTTTTATGAAGAAAATGATATCTAAAGAAGTTATTGCAATTTTGAGGATTCTAAAAGTGCCAGAACTCTTTATTCCTTGAGAATGTTAATGAAAGGAGAAAGGCTGAGAGCTGATGACTGAGACTCCTGTCAGAAGGTAAGAAGAGGAACATGATCCAGAGATACGGAGAACTGTGGCCAGAGAGAAGAGAGGAAGTGAACAGTGGTACACAATGCTTTAAGAGGTTTAAGAAGAACAAAGAAAAGGGAAAGATGAGTTTCTTAGGAATCTTCAAGAAAGCGGTTTGAGTGGAATGGAGGTGGTGTGACCGGAAGAAGGAGCAGGGCTCATGTGGACTAGAAATGGAGAGAGCAAATAAATACCTTCGCTCACTCAAAAGTATCACACATGGTCACCCTTCCTCACTTCAAGGACTTCCTGGAATCCTATTCCTTTCAAAGAACTGTTTTTAACAGAAAGAAGAGAAGAAAAATACTCTTGTTTGCTTTTCCTCAAAAGTATCCACAAACTGTCACTAAGTGTTAGCATATTCTAAACAGTTAACATCTTATTTTATTCAACATTTATTTCATACAATCAGATGCTTTGAGATGGGCAGCAAACCAGAGAAAATATCTGTGATCTTGAAGTATTGATGATTAAATCAATAAAATAATCACTACCAGCCATGACTATTTGAAGAAAACTTACTTATACAGAGCCTTCAAAGAGTGCCAACTTCGAAGCTGAGGCAAGGTGGCCTCAGTGTTTCCCACATTCGGTCTGTTCTGCCATTCACAGCTCTTGGATGGGTAACTCTCTGTTCAAAATCATTTCAGGTTTCCTTTGTACCTGCATTAAAAAGTGAGCATGCCTGGGGCGCCTGGGTGGCTCAGTCGGTTAAGCATCCGACTTCAGCTCAGGTCATGATCTTGTGGTTCGTGGGCTCAAGCCCCGTGTCGGGCTCTGTGCTGACAGCTCAGAACCTGGAGCCTGTCTTCAGATTCTGTGTCTCCCTCTCTCTCTGACCCTCCCCTGCTCATGCTTCCTCTCTCTCTCTCTCTCTCTCTCTCTCTCAAACAAATAAAAAATTTTGTTTTTAAAGTGAGCATGCCTTAGCTTGCCCTAAAGTGTCTTCCACAATACAGTCCCAGCTTAGCCAACTTCCCAAAGTTACCTTCTGAAAATCTTCCACTTCGGTCCAGCTGACCTTCTCCTTATTTCCTGCCAAGCCTTCCTAGATGAGAGCCAATCTCCTCCTTCACCTGTACCTATTACTATTGACTGTCTCTGCTTAATGCCCCTCATTTGACTATAATTGAGGGAATATAAAGTATTTATTAAGGTTTCTGGTGATGAATACATTTTCTTTCCTCTTTCTCCCTTCAAGAATCATTTATTAATGAACTTTGAGTGATGATCTAGTTTCTATTGTATCCTGCATGTGCCTTGCATGGTTACTTTTTGTCTGCTTATTCTCTTTCAGATGTCTTTTTTTTTTTTTTTCATTTTAGTTCAAAGTTCTTAGAAGCAGAAAGTCGGCTTACTGACACTGTAAAGTCAGCACCTTAGTCACCCCATAAAGACCTCTGGATGATGATGATGATAGTTCATTTTCCTTAAATGAGTTAATATAATACATGCAATTAACTGGAATATGAATTTATTATCTATCACAGGATTAGCAGACAAGTAAGCCAAAGGATTACCCTTATGCTGTCCATATAATTATAATTCCACAAGAAAATACATTTTTTATTTATTTTTTAAGTTTATTTAATTATTATGAGAGAGACAGACACAGTGCGAGGCAGGGAGGGGCAGAGAGAGAGGGAGAGAGAGAATTCCAAGCAGCCTCTGTGCTGTCAGTGCAGAGCCCGATCTGGAGCCCAATCTCATAAGATCATGACCTGAGATGAAATCAAGAGTTGGATGTCCAACCAACTGAGCCACGCAAGTGCCCCAACTTTCTATTTATTTTTAAAAACCAATGGCATCTCTCAGTAATTTTCCTGCTTCATTGCTCATTATGGCTTCCAAAGATACCATAAACTTTTAAAGTTAATAGTTTTTCAATCAAATATTAAATACAAGTCAGGGGTATGCAATATAGTCCCTCTCCTCCAGTTCAGGGAAATCTTATTTTCTACACAATAAAATATGCCCCTGTCGCTTAAGGAATACATAGAAAAGCTCCACTTTTTAGCTCTCCAGTAAATTCATTTTTGCAACATCTATAAAATCATGGTCTTACTTCTCTGTTTAACTGGCTTCATATGAAACGTAGCCATAGGAATGATATAAACATTCCTAACACACATTTATTAAAGAGTAGCACCCATCTTTCACGCTGGAAATAAGTGCTAGTAAAGTTGTGCAAAATTCAGTGGTTGCTTCCAAAGCTTTTTGTCAACATTCTTCAACTGCTCTGTTTCAAGACCATAAAGTTGTGAACCAAAGACGTTTGGAAAGAAACTGAAACCAGGCGAATCAAAAAAGATGAGAATAAGAATAATGAAAGTTGACTGATGTGAAACCCACAAATCTCTCCCAGTTTTCACCAAAAAACCATATAAGATGACTGTGCTTTCCTCTCTTCCAGTTCCTCCCTCTCCTGCCCCCCCCACCTCTGTCAGTACCCTTCGTAACTTCATGTGATGGTTACTAGACTGAAAATTCTTATCTTTTCCTACCTCTTGAGAAAATAAGGAAACCTTAACCACCTGGCCTAATAATTACCAAACCCAAAGTATAATATCCTTTGCAGACATCATTCAATTTTTATTGATTAATTCTATAACTCCTACTAGGCAGATTACTTTTTTTGAACATTAGTAAACTCTGTTCATGTTTTGACACCATCACATACCAGTTAATAAAAGAGTAAATAAAAATAAAAATTCAAATGCTTAATCAACTATTTTGTCCATGTAGTGACAAACATCTGGTCTTTGGCTTCAGGGTTTTGTTATCTTTTCTCTTCGATTCTTTTTTTTTTTTTTCATTGAATTGACCCAAGATTGGGTGTCATGTAGACATAGACTAAGGTAATAAAAAGCATATTCTTTAAGGTCATACAGAAAATTGATGGAATTCAGCTAGCAGAACAATGGCAAGTTTAGGGTGATGGAGACTACTCCACACATAGCACTGTATCACAAAAAAAAAGAAATTAATATGAGTCAAGAATCTTATCCTGAAAAATGTAACTGGGGAGAACACAAAACCATTATAAATCTCAACCTCATTATTTCTTATCTGTTTAACCTTGGGCTACTCATAGACATTCAGATAAGCCTTCCCTGTAAAAGTGATATAGTGGGATTTAATCAACTCTAAATTTAGCTCAAAAACAGGGCCCAAAATAGAATGCAAAGTGTAAAGGGGTGCCAAGAAAATGCAGTAATCAAGATAAGTAATAGGTTAGTATATTTTTTAAAATGAATAAACTATGCCCCACAGGCTAGCAACCTAATATTTTTAATGGTATTTAAAAATTTTTTTTATTTATTGAGAGAGAACATGAAGGGGCAGAGAGAGGAGAGAGAGTATCCCAAGCAGGCTCCATGCTGCCAGCTCACTGCCCAATGAGGGGCTCAAATTCACAAACCATGAGACCATGACCTGAGCCAAAACCAAGAGTCAGGTGCTTAACTAACTGAGGGACCCAGGTGCCCCTACCTGCCTGAGTTTTAAATAAGGTTTTATTGGAGGGCCAGGATTAGGGTGAGGCAAGTGAAGCAAAATTATTGAAACGCAGGAACAGATCTGTGTTGATTTAAAATTTTCACACAGTGTTTATCATGTAGGGTTTTTTTTTTTTTGCATTAGCCTTGATTATTTTAACTATTGCATTAAAATAGCATTTATTTTCATTACTGAGGTTTTTGAAACCCCTTTAAATTTTGTCCCTGAGATGAGTGCCTCACTCAGCTTAACTTATACCCAACCTTCAAGACTCAGAAAAAAACTAAAAATAAAACACTAGGAAAATATGTAATTCACACATAATAAATTATTGGAATTATTAGCCAGCAAGCTGCTAGCTTTAATATCTAACAGATATTACATTTTATTTTAAACATACAAATTTCACAAGCAGCCTAATACCATAAAAACTCAAAGCCAGAAACACATCTCCATAGGCAGGGTGGTAATAGATGGAAAAAAATTAATAAAAGGCTGACAAATCAGCAGCTCGTTCTTGGTTTCCTTGCCCGCTTGGTATGACCGGGCTGTGTTTAGTCTGGCCATTCCTTTTCATAGCCAAGCCTTTGAGTGTTAGTGCAGCCTGGGGTGCCTCAGTTTCCACCTACTCCTTAGTACTCTAAGAGGAGCCTGCTTAGAATGTAAAATTTGTTTCAAGCACATGTTACGTTGAATCTCTAGCCTTTCTTAGAAGGCAGGCCCTGGTTTTGCTCCTGTCCACAGCCAGCTCTCCTTGCCCTGCAGAGGCACTGCGTTGCAGCCCGTTGCTGGGCAGCTGGTCTACACAGAAGGCAGTAAGCATGAGCTCCAAGGCCTATATAGGGATGTTCAGCAGGCGGGAGAAGTGTGGGGCTTGGGGGGATTTGAGAGTTTTGAAGAACACTCTCTTAATCCTCCCTGTCTGTAAGCAAGGCCCAGTTGAAAACTCCACCACAGGTGTAACTCCCCTGACGTACAGGTCAAGGGTGTAGAGAGTAGTTCAAATTCAAATTATTTATTGCAACTCATTGTTGTGAGAACCGATAAGCACAGGAGAAGAATTAAGCAATCTTTCAACCTTTTCTGTAGGCTCAGAACCTCATGGAGCAACATACTTGATCTAATAAATATTCCAACAAATACATTTTTAAAAATAATAGAATAATCAGGTTATCTTTTGGCAGCCTTTAATGAGTTAATGGCTCTATAGCTATACTACCCAACATCACACATGGCTGTTCACATTTATGTTTAAAGTAATTAAAATTTAAAAAATAAAAAGTGTAGTTTCTCAAGCACCCTACCACATTTAAGAGCCACACGTGACTAGTGACTGCCATATGAAGATATAGAACAGACATGAAACATTAAGTACAGCGACAGAACATACATGAGGCTAATAAAGAACATGGCCATCACCATAGAAATTTCTATTGGAAAGTGCTGCTCTAGAAAGTCTACTCTAGACAATAAACTTTGATTGCTGCCAGACATTGTGTGATAGAAGTACTCAGCAGCTCCTCGCCAAAAAAACAAATCAAACCTGACTAAAATTAAGCCTCTGGATCTAACTACCAATTTACAGGAGATACAGGGGACAGAGGACTGTGTTACACAACACCATGTGGATCCAGTCAGCAAACTCCAGGTCGTGGAGCACTAGTCAAAACAAATGACACCGTTTGTTAACAAAAGTATTACCCCTCCAAAAAAATATTGATGGAAGAAATTTAAATCTTGTAAATTCCATGAGATTTAAGAAACATATCAAATAATTATAACCTATAACCCTTATAAAGAGCCTGTTTCAAACAAACTGTGAAACACATAATTACAATTTTAAAACAATTGTGGAAATTGGAACACTGACTGGCTATTTGCTGATATAACTATCACGAATTTTAGATAGGCATAAAAATGGTGTTATGGGGATATCTGAAGTATGGGCACAAGGGAATTGATTGTATTTTTCTCTTCTTTTGTGTATGTTTGAAATATCCTATAATACAATTTTTTTTAATTTTATTGTGCCAGTCAATTATAATCCTGTCATATAAATCTGTTAATTGCAGACGAACTAACAACAATAATCATCCCTCATCTGTAATCAAATAATTTATACTTCAGAACTTAGTAAAGCTCATTGCAACACAAACCTACATTGCAGATGCTTAAACTTTATATTAAGCATAACAGGGTTTTGTTTCCAAATAACAAATGAAAATATTCACCTTAATTAAAAAACTTCTTAGTTAAAAGAAAAAAAAAATAACAAAAAACAGTCAGAAATCACTCTTAACATGACACCAGTAGGGGGAGATAGATGCTGGTTTTCCTCTGGGAAACTTTTTTCAAGAAATAATATACGTTTCATCTGAGAATCTGGATAATTTGGGGGAGAGGGGTAGCGAGGACATTCTCCTATTGGGTTTTCAGTAAAAATCACGTCTTCATCCTCAGTTCTTCAGCTTTCATTTCCAAGAGACGAATCCTTCCCTCTGCACCATGACAATCTATTTTCCAATCTAAATATATGTTCAAATTATAGCAATAACACTGTCCATGTTGTCCTGCTGCTCCTGTCTTATATCTCCATAATGGACTTCCTAGATATTATTCAAGTATTTCTTTAAAAGTATTTCTTTACTCTTCCGTGTATAATGCTAAGTTATCATTTGTGTTAAGCTAGTACTCTTTCAAGTAATATTCATTTATATATCCGTTCTTGAATGTCTACTATGTTCAGTGCTGCAGTTATCTTGAAGAATAAGAATTAGCTCCTGGGCTTAAATAGCTTATGGTTTAGTAGAAGAGCACAGCATACCGTAGGATAAGATAAGGGATGTGCCTGATAGTATGGGAGCCTGCGGAAGGGCAAATGACCCATCTTGGAGAAAGAGTTCCCGAATGGGATATTGGAATGTACAACTATGTCTTCCATTTACTCATCAATTTGTTTAGTTACTTAACATGTTTCTATTTTATTCATCCAACCAATACATGTTGACCACCTTTTATGAACAAAATACAGTGTCCTCTTTATTCAAGTTACCATAAATTTGGGGCACCTGTATGACTCAGTCAATTAAACATCTGACTTCAGCTCAGGTCATAATCTCACAGTTCATGGGTTCAAGCTCTGTGTTGGGCTCTGTGCTGACAGCTCAGAACCTAGAGCTTGTTTTGGATTCTCTGTCTCTCATGCTCTCTGCCCCTCTCCCACTCACACTCGGTCTCCCTTGCTTTCTCTCAAAAATAAAGTTAAAAATATACCATAAATTCTTATTGCTCAGGATATACCACCTTTGACAAAGTGCACCTGCCTGTAACAATGAATAGTTCTAAGCAATTTTTCTTCACTTTGTGAAGTTCGCATTTTTAATACAAATTCTTCCTTTCACTGGAAAACCCAGCAATTCAAATATTACTTCTGGGTATTTCATACTAATTTAAACAAAATATTTGATGTTATATCCTTATATGAAATTAAACAGAGTCTCTTTCTTCTAATGACTATGCAATTTCTTATGCTCTTTAACCAATTTACTTAAAATAGTCTTATTGTCAAGACCATAACTTCATAGAATAGACTTCTCAATTATGGTTCTTCCTCTGCACTAAACCTGAGTTAACATCATCATCTGATGGTCATTCAGGAGGTTTCTTTTCCAGGAATTAGATTCTTTGAGTGATACCCGTTTACTACTTTCTAGTATCCCAAAGTATTACCCCTCCGCTACAGTCCATCACAGGCAGAGAACCAAACATGCACACAACCTTTCTATTTCATGAGGAAATCCGAGTTGCAGAATCGTCCCTACTTTGCAATGGTCTTGAGTATTCAGAAAGTTCCACAAGGGGCTCTCTCGCACTACTTTAATTTTATGTCCCCAAAAGGCTCTCTTTGTAACTTTCCATCTGGTCTCACCTCCCTTCTTCCCTAGATTTAAGCTGGTATTTCACTCTGAGATCCCAAAGGGAGTAGTATGGGATCTTTACCCATTTGGCCCCAAGCTTTCCAATTCACTTTGGGTCTGAGCAGCTCAGGATCACCACATCAGCCAGCTTGTCCCCAAGTTTCCCTTTCAAAGAGTCTCTGATTAGCCTTTTGTGTGTTTCTGGGCATTAAGCCTCACACTCAACTTCCCCTTCTCTAAAGTGCTTTCTGAATTCTGTTTCCTTTGTGCTCTTCTTTCTGGTTTTTGTTGATAATCTGCCCTTGCTCTTGAGTTACTTAAGCCTTCTCTTATGAATTCTCTCCATCAAGTTCTCTGAAACTTCTTCCTCAAAATTTCACTAACATACCCTCTTCTTTCTGTCCTCTAAGCTCTTGGCATCTGCTGGTCTAGTCTGCAGGTTGCCTGCTCCCAATACATGGTTCTCTTAGTCAAGCTTCTAGGTAATCCTTCTTTTGCATAATTTCTAGCAGCCACCAAACAACTTTTTAAGGGAGGTAGTTTTCTCTTACAAAAACATGCCTCTGAACTTTGCCCTTTCCTTCAACTCTGGCCATTCACCACACCCAGCATGTCTACGGGATCTACCACACACAGTCTGAATTTCTAGGGTACAACTACTTCTACTCCAATAAAAAAGACTGTTCAGATACAAATGCTATCCAGAAGAGTAAAGTTACAAGTATATAGTTCCATGATCTTTGGCTCGCAGAGGTTTGCAGCCTTAATCTTGGCCAAGCCCTCTCTGTGTTTACACCATTTCTTGTCACTGGCAACCCTCCTAGCCCTGATTCCGGGTCAGTATTTTCCCTGGCTTCTCCTGTCTTCACTTCCTGCTGTAGGTCATGTCTCTCTGAAACGGTTCCGTCCTCTCCTACCTTGACCTTAAAGTCACTTCTCAGCCTTTGGTCCTAATTGTCCTCCCATCAGATGCCCTCAGCACTTTAGGAGCATCTCACATTTACTAGTTCATTTCTAGTAACTTGTGACCTTCTCTCCTCTTCTTTTCAACAAAGATATTTCGCTTTCCATCAGTTCATACTAGAACTCCTCCTTCTCTTCTCTCTTCCTCTCTTTCAAATTTTTATTTTCTCTAAAAGCCTCAGGCTTCTTCATAACTGTGCCAGCATCTCCTGGATGAAAAATCATCAAAGTCAAACCAGGCACATTAGCATTGTGAACTTTCAACCGTCACCCCTGAATTCTGATCAGGGATCTGACAACACTAATATTCTTTCGACCTTAATTACATGTGTTCCTTAAAGATTCTATTTCCATTTTATCATATTCTAGTCCATAAATCACAGTGTGTTGAAATGAAGTATATTTTGATACTTTTTCTTTTTCTTTTCTTTTTTTTTTTTTTGAGAATCTCTCTGCTGTACTTTTATTATTGTGAACTGGGTACCTGATGTAAACATAGTGTAGTCATGCATTTTCACTTGGAATAAATAACAAACAAACCAGTTCTGGGATTCTGGAGTGAGTTGCTTAAAGAGTCTCAGTCTGCTGTCGGATCTGGGTCGCACATCAGAGCTCTCCGTAGATCATTTCATGTGAAAAAGCTCTGCCTCTGCCTCTCCTTCTCTCCAGGGGCTCAAATTCATAAGCGTCTTGGGGAACTCAGAACCACTGATCTAAATGATTCTTGAGATAGTGATATCAATAGCCACTATGAAGGTAAGGAGCCTGGAATCTCATTTCGGTGAACAAATGTAAGTGATAAGATTGGCCTTCTGTGATTTTGCTTTGCCTTCACATTGCCTCTCTTCAAAGAACTACAGTTCCCATGTTTTTCCCCTCTCCTGTGGAATCCTGATATTCTAATTTTCTGGGCATGTAAATAAACAATATAATACCCTTTGCCAAAGGGGAAAAAAAAAAAAGGTCATCAGCCTCAATTTTTACATTGTGGTTTGTCATACTATTTTATCTCCTGGGATGGATGAGGATTTCTTTCGAGATCCAGAATGGCCCTTTGACTTACTGAACATCTAACAGTTTCCTAAAGGTGGGAATGACTGAACCAGGATTGAAAAAAATATTTGGAGGAAAAAGTCTCCAGAAAGAATGATAGCAAAGAAAATTACCAAGGACCTCACTCGCTCATGCAATATTTACTAAACTATCATTGTTGTCCACAGAATGTCAGACAGGGTTAGTCCTTGACATTTTCTACAGTCCACCTTACTAGCTCTTCATTCATTTTAGGAGACTGAGTTTATGAGAGTAAATAAAGAGGGGAAGGGCTAGTTTCTTTCTGCTTTTGTCAGGCCCAATGTTTCATTATTCTACTCTTTGTCACTCCCATTTTTTTCAATTTCTTTCTTTGTTGCTAAAAGAGAGAGAACTGCTTTTTCTTCTAAGAAGCAGCAAGGGATCTTAAGTAATTGTGCTTGTAACCTGTGCCAAGTGAGCCTGTTCTATTTCTGGGTTGGCTATTAGATCACTGGGGGTTCTGACATTGCTGATGGTTTCTAGGTGACTGAGATTTCTCAAAAGTGGGGCCAGTTACTCCATAAAATACTTGAGGAAGTATGAGGTAGGCAGCCCAGAGCAGCAAAAGCTGGTTTAATTGTAGCCTCATTTAACCATCTATGTGGCCAGAGGAAAGCCCTTTATGCCTGAGACTCAATTTACCCCTCTATAAAATGGAGATAGAGATCTACATAAAGGGTGATGAGGATTATAAACAAAATCCATTAAGCATCTCACATAATTCCTCTCTCATGGTAGATGTCCAATGTTATTATTATTCTTTACAACTCTTAAAAGTCACCAAGAGTCTTTGAGATTCCTGTATGACCAGGACCATATGCCATTGAGTTTCAGGCATAAAAGAGTTTTGTCAGTAAATATATCACGGGCTCATAGATAAACACTTCAAATAATCCATCACACAGTAACACCACTCCCTATCAGGCTGCTAAACAGCCCTTATCAAACAAGAGGATATGTCATGTGAAAGACACCAGATACATTGAACCATATTACATGACTGCTCTGTTTTGTTTTTACCACTGAACTATGTAAGACTGAATGTTTTGTTTTGTTTTGTTTTGTTTTGTTATTACTTGCAGCTGTTCCAGGAAAAGAAAGGAAGGAAGCTTCTTCCTTTGAATGCTGAAGCTTTAACCTGCACCTTTTTTTGAATGGAAAGCAAGGAGAAAATATCAGCTATCTTCTCAAACTCAATTTTTATGCACCCCAATTGGTTGAGTAGCCCCTTGCCACCATCATGCATAGATGATGGATGGGCAGCTAAAAGAGAAGAAATCTCCATAATAGCGAACCTGCCTGGATACAAAATAATGGAATATACAGTGACATTCATCCATTCACTTCCAAGTAAATAATCCCACAGAAATTTGGAGGAAAAAAATTAACATACATTCTTCTACTTTACAACATAGCTCCAGATATGGTCTTTGGTTTTATTTTCATTACAAGTCATGTTTTGAACATGTCATACAGTATTTCAGTGAAAGTATTCACTTACCATGGTTCCAAATATTAATGTTGACAATAAAACTGATGATTCCATTCACTTCTAGCTGTTGAACTTTCTGTTCCTCAAGGTTTTTTCTGCTTCTAAAATTTTCAAATTCTTTAAGGCTTTAGAGGTGATTCTTGATATAATTTAGTTGTACTGCACACTATATTAGACCTTCAGAGACTACCTTCTCCCTGATTTGAGAGAAACTCATTTGGATGGATGCCTTATGTGTTCCAAAGTGGATCACGTGCGGGTAATGATGAGAAAAGTAACAGCCATGCAAAGAGCACGTATGGGCCAGGCATAGCAACTTATATGTGTATAGCAGTTTATTTAATCCTCCCAAAACCCTGTAAACTAGGTTTTCATTTCCACATGTTGTAAGAGAGGTTCCAAGAGATTAAGGTGGTGCAGGTAACAATTTGGTAAAAATCTGGTACTAGTAAAATCCACATCTCCCCAACTCCAAAACTTGTGTTCTTTCCTTTATGCAGTACTACCTAGAATAAAAAGTGAAATGTGTAAATAAATTAGATCGCTTGACAGTTTTAGGACCTAAGAAGCCAAGAAATGCAAAGTCTACCTGCAGCGGATCAGGAGCAAAGCCCGGGGGTTGGATACTGGCAGCCCAAACATTCAAGAGCCAGCCATGCTTCGACTGACCTTCACAGCATTTGCCTTTACTTCCATGACTTGCCAACCTTTAAAACTATACAGAAGTCACATAAAATCAGGATGAGGAACATCTACTAGCAAGCCAGAATATCTGGTCACACCAGGCTTGCACATTCCCACATGACAACTAGAGGACAGCTGAGCAGCAGCTGCCCCTTCGGACAGGACACTCCCTGCTTCCATACACTACTGCCTACTCTTCACCGACATAGCTGGTGTGCCTGAGTCTTAGGGCTTTTGAATTTGTGACCTCTTCCCTTTCTCTACGACATCCTATCTAGAAAAATTAGAAGGTAAACTGTTCTCAACTTCATAAACAAAGAGTGTACCAAACTATAAGAAAGGATATAACATGTACCTTTTCCTCAATGGTTTCCTCTTGGGAGTGACCCAAAGATTATGAGGGTTTGGAGAACAGCCTAGGGCCTTCAATTAAAATAGTTTTCTCTTTGGTTACTACCGGAATAAACCTGTAAGCAGACAACTGTTTCATGCCAGCTGAAATTCTAGTCTTGGGTGGGATGGCAGAGGTTTACGACTTCAGAGGAGAAACAGGCAGGAACAGATTATATTCTCATGCCAAGTTTCTTTCTTTATTGCCATGGAAGCAAGAAGAGAAATGCAGAAAGGAGAAAGCTTTGCTAGACCCAATGTTTCACTCAGACTTTCTGCTAAGCATCAGGAGCTGCTCAAGACTTTGCAAACACTTTTACAGGAAAATCATGGCTATAGAAAAACCCTAAAATTAAAACAGAACTGGAAACGAATAAAGACCATGCATTTGTTTTTAAACTGAGAAGTGGAACCCCCCGGGATTTGGTATTCTATAACAAGACTGGAAACATTATTAACGTTAATAAATAAACATCTGGATTGACTTGCAGTCTAAATTTAAGTGTCCTAAATATTTTGGCTCCATTATAACTATATGCGTTTTCCAAAATTCTCCACTGTTTCTTCTGCCCTTAGCCTACAGTTCATTTTCTTCTGAGTCTTTTAATTCAGGTCTTGTTTGCCATGAAAACAGACCTTGTTATATAAATGTTCAAGCACCAAATGTCCATAAAAGATACGGGATTGTTCTTGATTTCATCCCTTATGTTGCATAATCTCGGTGTTTTACAGACTCATATTCTTTTAATTGGAACCATATAATCATACCATTTGTTTCTCTTCCGTTCATATAATGTTTTGTACTATATATAATCATGAGAGTGCCAAAATTTACCAAGAAAAATTTTGTTGAGCTAAAATTAAAACTTAAGGCCATTACATTAATTCCATTTCTTAATGTAAAATTTATCCAATCAGTCCAGGTTTGGATAGTGTTAGTGAGAAAACATATAATATGGTGGCGTAAACCAGATTAAGCCCTAATCATGGCCATGTTTGACTTAGATCCTCAACTGTACTCCAAAAGTAAGAGTAAATGTGAAAGTAAAGGTCAGCCAAACGCACCTTCCCCAAGAAAAGTGCAATATGAGCAATGTAAAATTAAATGAGCCAGCTACAGAGAATTCTACTCATAAACACAATGCTTAGATTTAATTGGTGCCTCACCACCTCCATTTGAGAATGTTAGTCTCAGGTCCTTGGGCTGCTGTTGCTGCCTTGAGTCTTTCTCTAGTTGCAAGCCAAGGGGTTGCTATGCAAAGTCCCAATGCGAGGAACCAGAGTTAATCATTCACAGACCCTTTTGCCTGAAATAAGATGCTTTTCATTTCCCGTGGCTTATGTGAATAATGAAAAAAGAAAACAAACAAAGGAGATAACTGCACTATGTTAAAAGATAATCCCTTAGCATAACTATTGTCTAAAAGGCTGAGCACCCTAGGCAGGCAGAAATCCAGTCTGCATTCGGTGACTACGTTGACATTTATTTATAAGAGATTATGCCATGACAGAGCTTCAAGTCATTTAGAAATTCTCCCATTTCCCAAGGCCTCCACGATATTTATATGCAGGATCCCATATTATTTTTCCTGGTGTTATGGCAACAAAGATTTCAATGTTTACAGAGCTATCAAGTTCTGACAGGCCAAGCTGGGGACTTTGCATCACTGGCTCACAGGAAAACGGAGCGAGGGGCCTGGGGAGCAGAGCAGGAGTGCAGCTGTCTGAACAACTAATACCTGAGCAGAAGAGAGGTAGGAAGCAGGCAAATGGTGCTAATCAACTTGCAGAGCCACTCTCCCCCCAAGAGAATTTGCCTTCATGAACCTGTGGTTTAAGAAACGTATTACAAAGGATGCAGAACCTAGTAAGTCACAGTAAGCCCGAAAGGAAAGCAAATCCCAAACTATTACTACAATTTTGTACTCCATGTGGATTTTTAAAGCTCTGTTGAATACGAGATGTTAGAGTTCATTATTAGACCTCTGGGGTAGTGGAAAAGGAAATGAAAACGCAGTGGGTGAAGAAAGGGCAGAACAAGTACTCTCTCGGTGCCCACTTTTTGTTTTTAACTACACAATAGAGAGCAGCCCAGCTCACCTTCACACCTACCTCAGTCTTTGCCCGTAGCTTAGTCGTTTCCAGTACACTCCAACTCTGGGGCTAATTACGGTATGAAGCTGGCTATGACAACGTCCTAGAAATACTTGTATCTCACAAACAAGATTATCTTGAGAATTTGCTACCTATTTCCTGAAAATAACTATGTGTAAATGTGGCCTCGTGGGAGGAGGTTCTCTGCAGGTTTGTCCAGAGTTTGCCCAGACTCCTCCATACCTCATGTGACTGAGACACAGACTACAAACAAGACACAGAGTTAAAAACAAAAACAAAAACAAGTCCTTCCAAACATACTCTTTGGATGCCTTGCTTATGGTCGAAGCAGGAACTAAAAGCCATCAGCTTAACCTCAGATACAATATGCCACTTCTGAGTCCTAGAGGTGGGTCAGGGAAACAGTCAAGTCAGAAATGCTAGGCCAAGTCTCTTTCTCTCTCTTTTTCCTTTCTTTCTGTATGTGTGTTCATAAGAATATTGGTACATACTTGGTTAAAAACTTGTAGGATGAGCCTTACAAACATGGGTTTACCTTTTTTTAATTTGAGGTTTTGTTCTGTTTAAAATTGTAAATAGCAAGAAATATGCATGTGTCCTAATGCTTAAGATGAACATTCCTACAAATAATAAACTGTGACTTACCATGTAACATAAGACATGTGAAAAAAAAGTTTTGTTTACATGGTATGGACTTTCCACTTATATAAAATAAATGTCAAAGCATTGGGGAGAAAGCTATTAATAATAATTGCAATAAATGTCTTTCTAGATAAACTAAAGCTGTATAAGAAAATAGATAGGGATGAATACATATGACATCGTGGTCTTTCCTTTTGGAAATTAATACTGTTACCAGGTCTGTTTCCCAAAACTAGTTCGAAAGACTAGCTGCGAAGACTAGTTGGAAAGCTTAGTTGGAAGCCTGTGGGAGAAGAACAGAGCTTTGTGCGCTATCTCCACAACAGGCTCATCCTCTCATTAGCAACTGTGACCATGGTTTGCAATATCTGTTGTATCCATGACTTTGCCTTTCTTTCTTCAAAAGCTGACTTTGCTCATAGTTTGCCAGCTCCCTTGGGATCCTGGCACACAGACAAGTTTATCTGTGGCTGGTCTTCCCAACACTCAGAGATTAAAGGATATTGTTTGAAGCGATGCTTTAGCGTGTCCTTTTATTTTTCCTGGTCAACTCACTTCAGCTTACCGCCCAGCAGCTGCAAAGGCAGCTGACGTTAACATCTTCATCACCATCAAGAAAAGAATTTATTACAAACACAATTAATGGCCCAGATATCTTTCCCAAGTATTCATTCAAGAAAATTATGTAAGCTTGAGTCCTATCCATGAAATCTGCGAATGTATTATTCTTTCATTTAACACATATATTTTAGCTCCTAACTTACGTACAGCACTATACAGTATGCTAGAGCTGCAGCATTATGTAAGGTAAGCAAGGTTTTCCCCCGATGGAGCTTAAATTCTACTGGTGAAATCAACCAGTAATACAAATGCTAGTGTCAAATATGGAAAAAGGAAATTAAGAGAATATTATGATCCCCAATATGGAATATCTTCAAATACTGGATGCTTAAGAACTTCTTCCCTGAATGACATTTAAGAAGGGACTTGTTGGATAAGAAAATTGTTCTGGAACTAAACAAACTGGAAGCATTCCACTGATGGTAAACCTGATGCTGTTTAGGCTTCTTAGTGACTACTTATAAAGTCAAATAAAGTATTTCTGGCACATTTTAAAGTTCTGTCTTCTGGAAGATAAAATAGAATGATTTGGGGGAGGTTCATGTCTTAGTCCAAACCTTAATACTACAGTGTTAACTAATTCCATCTGTTGACTTCTTGTGGATATTTCAGCTTCCACAACAAAACCAGGACCTTCCTTTACTGAAGGAAGATACAGAAAAGAGTTTTTAACCTGTCAGATCAATAAGGGATTTCTCTTAGTATCCATCCTGAATTTATATGCAAAATAAACTGTGTATGATTCATATATACAACTTACTAGTGAGAACACCTAATATTTTCATCAGATTTTTAAAGGGCTCTGTGACTCAAAAAAGGATATAGTCACTCAGACAGAATGGTCTAATGTGGTTTTTTGCTCTAGGATCTTTCAAAGAGCTGACCTGTACTCAGGCCTTCAACTGATTGGATGAGGCTCACCTACATCATGGAAGACAATCTGTTTTCCTCAAAACTCACCAATTTAAAATTTAATCTCATCCAAAAACACCCTCACAGAAACATCCCAAAATAACATGTGACCAAGTATCTGAACACCACGGCCTAGACAAATTGACACATAAAATTAACCATCACAAAGTATATACTGCATCCTGAAGGACAGTGGTCCAGACTCACAGGATACCACTTCCAAGATGATGCCTTAACTATGCCTCCAAAAGAATATTACAAAGCTTTACCATCCCACAGCTTTTAGATGATGGAATATGTGATATGATAGGATGCCCTGGTCATTTATCCACTGCTACATCTCCTTTGCAAGTAAAGTAGGTCCCTTGGTTCAAAGAAATATTCTGCCAGATCTCATGTAGATAAATCAGATACTCTGTGAGCTGTTGGAAAGCAGGGAGCCTGAGGAACTCCAGGCAGGAAAGAAAATCCATACCTGGAAATACATGTAAATCCTAGTCATGACAAATCACTGCCCTCTGCATGCCAGCAAGTGTCCAATATAAATAACTTGCCACTAAGTAGTTTGTTGGTCTCCTTGAGGGATAGTAGTACATTAGGGGTTCAGCATCATATTACAGTGGGGTTCTCCGCTGCTGATAGGCTGCACATTCAGCAATAATAACTAGAAGAATATATGTCTTTTGTCCCTGCCACCATGTCTACCAAGTTCATGGGTACATTTTGGTAGTCAAAGACAACATAGTAAGGTAGGCAAAAACAAAGGATGGCTGGCATCTACTGGATGAGTCATCCTGTTCACCTGATCGACCACTGGCTGGTGGCTGGTGGGCATTAGCATGCAATAGAAAAATTCCCACACTTTTTGCCCACTCTTAGAAGTCTATCCAACTGCCCCTAAGCCCTCCTCCTGTCTTCAATCTTCCAATCTTGCTGCTTTCAGATCCCTAACTAAACAGATAAACAAGTCTCCACCACCCCAGAGTTTGTATATGTCCTTACATTGGGCCACTTTTCTCTCCACACAAAGTGGATAACCAGCTACACTGCCCAAAGCCCTGCCTGGTGGCAGAATTTCTTTCTACCTTTGTTTTTCTGGGCCACTCATGAATGAACATTAATAAAACAGCCTATTGAGCAGAACCTACTTAGTTCTGTGAACCAAGCTCAGTATTTTTTCCTCCTCCCTCAGCTAGTCATAAAGCTATGAGTGTAAACTGAGGAAGAAGAATTAGTGTCATAGGGATAGGTGACATAGGGATTTAAACTACCTATGTGCCAAAATTATATGTGCCCTCCACACCTGCTGGTACCTGATTCTGCATATACCACTTCCACTTGTGTAATGGGTTACTGCTGGGCCTACTTAGACTTATCAGACCTGGTGAGTCTGAAAACATTCATCTTATGTTAAGCAGCTCTGGTCATTTAATCATTTGATGCTCCATGTTCATATGACCAGTATTTGCCAGGACCAGTAGCAGAACAGGAGCTGCTTTGAAACTCTAGTATTCAGTTGTGGATGACTGCTCCAGAAATGGGCTCTCCAATATGATTCTCCTGTTAGATCTTGCCAGAGACTCCATGTAGTATATGACCACCTATTCCTCTAGAACTATGAGATCTACTTGCTCAAAAGACCCATAAAGCAGGCCTGCTTGTACTATACTCTATAGCCCTTACTTTTTCTGTGTCTCACTCAAAATTGGAAGCCTTCCACGTTATTCAATAAATGGATCAAAGCAATATTTCCAAGTGCAGTATATGTTGCTACTAAAATACAAAGAAGCTTAACAAATGTTGTGCTTATTTTTTAAGTGGTAGGAACTCAAAGGTGCCAAAACACGTTCTTTAATTTAGAGGGTCTATTAGTCAGGGTTCTCCAGAGAAATAGAGCCAGTAGGATATATATAGTTATTAAAAGTACACTTATAAAAAAGTATACTTATTACAGAAAGGATACTTATTATGAAGAATTGGCTTGAATGATTATAGAGGCTGAGAAGTCCTACGCCCCAATGCCTACAAGACGGAAATCCGGGAATCCTGGTGGTATAATTCACTCTTAGACTGAACACCTGAGAACCAAGAGAGCTGGTGGTGCAAATCCTAGTCCAAAGGCCAGAAAATGGTGAGATGGCCCCACTCAAGTAAATGAGGCAGAGGAAAAAAGAGACAAATTTCTCACACCTTTTGTTCTACCTAGGCCCTCAAAGGATTAGAGGATGCCCACCCACAGTGGGGAGGGCAATCTGCTTTAGTGAGTCCACCGAATCTAATGCTAATCTCATCGGGAAACCTCGCAAAGACACTCAGAAATAATGTTTAATCGGGGCACCTCGTGGTCAGTCAAGTTAACACATAAAATTAACCATCACAAGTCCATTCCTCATCAATTCGGCACCCATACATCTCCTTAAACCATACTTAATCTCCAAATAAGGACAATAACAAGGTCATAAATTGTCTTACGTGCAAAAAAAAAAAAAAAACCACTAATCTTTTCTCTAGAAGAGGAAGTAATTCTTTGAGTGATGTTTCCTCTTCCCTTGATGTCTTTTAATTTAAATACCAGGATGTACCATTAAGAATACTTAAATACTATAATATAAAATAAATAATCTTATATTACATAGTAAGGAAATAAGAGCAGAAAGGAAAAAAGGTTGTAGCTGATATTTACAACTAACTTCTTCCACTATCCAGTCTGTATTCCCTTTGCCTTCAGCAAGCACCTCAGTTGGTCATGGTTCTTTACCTGGTGGGGTAAGTAAACCAAACCTTCATTCCTGAAGGGTCTGGACTATTAGTAGACCTGCATGTGTTAGGCTGTTGTGGTTTCCCACTAACCTTAGTCACAAGGCATGATAATACTAAGAGATGCTCTTTGGGATCTCCTATATCCCAGACGTACACTTCCTTACCTCTATTATGGAGTAGCAGTCCAATTTCACCTTCATAGTCAGGATCATTCAGCCTAGCCAGCACTTCCTTCCTTTCCTGTTGACTTAAAGGCATCAGAAGGCCAAAGTGCCTGGGCAGCAATCTGACAATTCTGTGAAATCATTGTCGTGTCTCCTAGTGGAAGCATCCATCCCTCTGGAACTAAGAACTCTAAGCCAGCAGAGCATAAAGTTGCAGAAACAGGAAGCAAAAATTTTGCTACTGGGTCACAAAGTGTAATAGTAAGTGGTACCATTCTTATTTTCACCCCTTCATTCCTGGACCCAGGAATCCCAGCTATTAGAGAAACAACATCATATATTGGGCACTGATTCAGAGCATATAGAGGCTTCTGGAGAACCTTGTCCCAGCCCTGAAAGGTATTGTCACCTAGCTGATGTTCTAACATACTCTTCAAAAGGCCATTTCACCACTCTATCAAACCAACTGCTACAGGAGGGTGTAGAACATAGTAAGACAGTGAATTCAATGCACATGGGTCCATTGCTGCACTTCTTTTGCTGTGAAGTCCCAGCACTGTCCAAGTCTAGTGGAGCCCTAGGAGTTTACTGATATGGTAGGCTCCTAACTCTTTATAGAGCTCCTCTCAATCTCTAGAGGACATACATCTTACCAGGGCATTAAAAGTACTTGCCATTTCCTATTCATGTGTGATTAACATGCTATCACCAAAACAGTGGGCCAAAGTATATTTTACAGAATGTCCAGATGATCAAGATCCCTTCAAACTACGTTGTGATAGGAGACTTATCTTAGGCTTAGGGAAAGTCCATAAATGTATACTGCTATTCATCCTGGTGAACTGCTTCTGATCTTCATTGATAATAAATATTGAAAAGAACACATCTGCCAACTCAACCACCATATACCACAAGTGAGAAGTAGTGTTAATCTGTTCTCATAAAGATACCACATGCAGCACAGCAGCTGCATTAGGGCCACTACTTGATTAAGTTTCTGGTAGTCCACTGTCACATGCCAGGACTCATCTGATTTCTGCAGGAAGTAGAATGATGTATTAAATGAGGATAAAATGGGGCCAATCTTCTGTTTGGCTTTGAGTCTTTGAGGATGGTGTTAATCTCTGCCATCCACACACGGGCTAGGGGATAAAATTATTTTTGATTTACCACCTTGGCTTGGGTGACTTCCACTTGGTTTTTCCTACTACAATAGCTTCTACTCTGCAGGTTAGGGGACAAATGTGAATATTCTGCCAGACACTAAATATGTTCACCCTGATTATTCAGTTAGGAAATTGGAAAATGACTACCAGCTGGGTCCAGAGTCCAGTTGGACCCAATTTGAGATGGTCCTGGACCAGAGCTTCATTTTTCATCCAATCTCCATTCTCTCTCTTTCTAACAGAGGAGCCATTAGAGTGCTTTGGGATCCCAAATAACAGTGTTACATCAGGTCTTCTATCAGTCCTTTAAAATCTGAGTATTCCACAGAATCTGAGGCAAAAATTCATGAGCAAATGATCTGTTAAGAAAGTGCCCTCAGCAGACCTGGAAAAGAAATGAAAGGAGTTAAAGGTAAAAGAGGAAGAAGTAGGGGAAGTGTGTAGTGTGTAATTTCTTTTTTTTTTTTTAGGACGTGTGTAATTTCAAGCAAAACCTCAGCTTTGGAGTAATGTAGCAGTTGAGCTTTCAGGTGTAAAATTAAAACTAAGAGTAAGTTGTTCAGATTAGAGGTAAGAGAGGGTTTTTTTTCCTGAAATTCTTGAGGTCCAACTGGATTCGTGTTGTTAGATGGTCCTAGGGCAGCCTACTGAAAAGCCTGAAGCCTGAGGAGTTCGATCTGATGTAATGCTGGCAGATCTCTCAAGAAGAAGGAACTCATAGCTTTTCTTTAATTTTAATCTCTATAGTGATAAAAAAAGTTTATTTTTATAATGTATTTGAACAAATAGAATTGAGTTATGTCTTAAAATATATATGTGAAGCTGATTTAATGTGTGATTGTGTATTATAACATCTGACATTTTAGGATTATTTTCCACTTGGACATCGATAATCTAAATGTAAGCACATCAGTGTCCAAGAGAGAGGTTTCCTATAGTGTGGAGACATGAGGCTCACTTTAGCATCTTCTATGGCAATCTATATTTCCACATAACTTGAATAGCTAAGCATCAATTATCATCGAAGGAAAGATCCTATCTATAAAATTAGTCCTGAGAGAAAAAAAAAAGAGAAAAAGCATGTGATGAGGAAAGGAAAAGTAAAAATGTATAAGACATAAAGGACAGGGCTGGGGGGTGGCAGATGTGATGGAACAGAAAAGTTACGTGAATGGATAAGAAATTAGTAAACAATAACTACTGGCAAAGTAGTTAATATAACATATATAGTTCTAGCTTACTACTTATAATTTCTAATCCCAAAATCAGTCTGCCAGGGTGATGAATGGATAGGTGGTAAATGAATGGAGAGATACTCCTAGATATTGAAGGTATAACCATTGATTGATAGTTGTTGAAATGAATTATTAAGGGAGAACATATTCCAAATTTCTAAAAAGTTATGCACTACAGTTCCCAGATGGAGGCTTTATTTTTCCATGTGTCTTTGTCATTTTCCTTCCATGTTTTACCACCTGGCGCCCTTTTGTTCCCCAGACTGGCCCCATAAGAATGCAAGTTGCTTGGCAACTGATCCATCCACTCAAGTGTCTCAAGGAAATAACCCTGGCTCCTAGGATGGTGCATGATCCAAGTTATTATAGTAAGCTCTAGTGTTTACACCTAAGCCTGGAGAGATAATCCTTGTTCACAGTATTTCCATTGCAGTCTATGAAAATCCATGTACAAGTCAAAAAAGGTAAACGGGAGCTATATGACCTGTTCTTTCTTCCAGAAACTATTAATTTTACAATATATGAACAGGTGCTGGTGCTACTTAGTTTAACGCTGAAATATTCTATGCTCAAATATAACCAAGAAAATGTGTGAATCTAGGCAATCAAGATGACAACTATTAGATATTTCTAGTATTCTAAATGATAGAAGCCTTGTAATCCAAATAATGTGACTGAAATGAAGTATTTTTTTTACTTGAAATCTTCAGCCTTTCTAACTTAAAGCTTACAAACACATGCATATATACACACATGTTTTCTAGCTGAAGAGCCACCTTTCATACTTTTAGAGGGACCAGTAAAGCAGTCAGAGGAAAGTGGTGTATTATCATTTGCTTCAAATGTTTTAGGGCTCGTAGAGCTAGAGACAGAGGTTACTCTTCAGGAGTAACCGGAGCGAACGAGGGACAGTGTCTATCGGTTTTTACGAACATATTGTTAGCCAAAAATGTATAAATCTGCTGAGCAAGACACAAGAGAATGACTTGGAATGCTTCTGTCCCATTACAAAAGAAATCATTTTTAGTATCCTGGGAGCAAATCTTCTACATATAGCTTGAAAGCCAGGCTCACCTCATTACAATTACCCTTGACAACTAAAACATTGTTTGTAAACTTATTTTTTCCCTTAAGAGGTATGTTATTATGTGCAGAGACTCTATGTAACATAATTATTCCTTTTCCCCAAAATTTAACCATTTAGATGCTCATACATGGAGCTTTCTTACAGCGAAATATACGCATCTTTACTATTTATTGGCATTTTTAAAAAAGCATGAAGGATTGAGTGAGTAAAGCTCAGTCACCTTTATAAAAGCCTTTCCAAAACTAATTGATGAACAAAAGTATGGAGTCATTTGGAGGCAGTCTCCAGAAAAGATCTGATGCAGCTGTATTTGGGGAGAAGTAATTGTTTTATTTTTTATTTTATTTTTCAGGATCATGCAATAATGAGGTCTTCTCTATCTTCTGTAGTAAGATGCATGATCCCTATCCACCCAGAATCTAACAACAGAATGAAGACATTTTACTCTAAGTTGAAAATATCAACATATACAGTGACTATAATCAATAATACTGTAGTACATACTTGAACGTTGCCAAAAGAGTAAATCTTGAAAGTCCTCATCACAAGAAAAAAGATACAGTATCAAAAAGGTGTAAACCTAGGGCACTTGGCTGGCTCACTCGAAAGAACCTGCAACTCTTGATCTTGGGGCTGCCAGTTTGAGCTACATTTGGGGTGGAGTTTATTCAAAAAAATGTATAAACCTAAATTAAAGTAATCAGATTCTTTTTTTTTTTCAACTAATAAGCTGGTAAAGATTTTGAAGTATCATGCCTGGTATTGCTGAAGAACCAAAACGATTAGGATTCCCATGTACTATTTTCTTTAAATGTTGAAAGAGAGAGCCCACGCACATATGCACAGCAGAGAAGCTGGAGAAGGGCAGAGAGTCGGAAGCTTAACTGAGCCATCCAGGTGCCCCATATACTATTAACAGAAGTGTGGTTTGTTGTAAACTTTTTGGAATTAATTGGTCAACATACATAAAATTGTTTCCAAGATGTACAGCACAGTGTAATCCAGAAATTCTATTTCTAGGAAACTACACTTAGCAAAATTGGGTAGTACTAAGAAATAGCTGCAAAGATGTCCATTCAAAGTAGTTTACAATTTTAAAAAAGAAACAACCTATGGGGCACCTGGCTGTAGAGTATGTAACTCTTGATCTCAGGTTCTTCAGTTCAAGCCCCACATTGGGCATAGAGCTTACTTAAAACAAAAACAAAAACAAAAACAAAAGGAAACAGCTTATAAGTTCAAAAACAGGAGATTTGTTCAGGCATTCATTTGATAATTTGTTTGCACACATATCATTCTTACAGGGATACAGTAGTGAAATTTTTTCAAGTTATTTCCTTTCATGGAGCTTACATTCAAGTGGGGGAAACAAACAAAAACTACATAATTTATGAGTCACCTGGGTGGCTCAGTTGGTTGAGCATACGACTCTTGATTTTGGTTCAGGCCATAATCCCATATCATGGGTTCAAGCCCCACATCAGGCTCATGTTTTTATTTTTGTTATGCTGAATGTGGAGCCTACCTGAGGTGTTCTCTCTCTCTCTCTCTCTCGCTCTTTCTCTCTCTCTCTCTCTGTCTCTCTCTCTCTCTGTCTTTCTCTTTCTCTCCCTCCCTCACCCATTTGCTCTCTTATAAAGAAAGAAAAAGATAAAGAAGGAAAGAAATCTACATAATTTATAAAGAAAACAAGAGCAGTTGATGTAATTGATATGAAATGTAGGAGTGGATTCAAGGATGAATCAAATAATCTTGGCCTGAGCAACTGAGTGAGTAGCACTAGTGAGTGTCTAAGTCAGAAAATATCACTTCATCCCACCCAATGCTGTGTCCCCAGGAGAAGGAGATGAAAAACCCAGAAAAGTTTGAGGGGGTCTAAAGAAATAAGAAATAAGTGCCTAACACCCCAGGAGAGCCAGAAGGAAAAAGTTTCACGAGGAACCCTGCCAGCACAGGGCAGTAACCACAGAGAAAGGCAGCGGGGGTTGTCTAGTGGGCGGATAAGACTAGAAGTGTCTTCTCCAACAGCATGCTAAAGTCCAAGTGCCACAGAGATGAGTACCTGAGGAGGAGCAGGGGACCTGACGGAATCCGGGGATGTATAAAATAGGGATGCGTACTAACTTCTGAGGGCCTGGTGTTGGGTATTGTGGCAGGACAGTCATGAACAAAACTGGAAAAAAGCACGGTAGAGGTCGACAGGTGCCAAAAAGGAAGACCATAGACTGGAAGTCAGCTCCTCACTAATGTCACAGCCTAACTCCCCAGAATACAACACAAAGATAAAAACATAAAGGAAGAAACCTGAACTGTGTTTACTTCTGTAATGCATGAATATTACCAACATAACAGTTTATCAGAAATAAACCCAATCTACCATTCAGAATAAAAACCCAAAAGGGTCCAGATTGATTTATAGAAAATTAATATTACTCCTTTTCCTTCTTCCTTTCCTTCCTTTTTTCCTTTCTTTTTCTTTTTCACATGCCTGAGTTTGAGCCTGATAAGTACATAGCCAAGATATAGAATCCAAATATCCTCTAAGTGCTCTAGCTTGTGGATCCCCAAAAAACTCTGTTGAACAATTAGCCCTCAAGATAATGACAGAGTAAGCACTTAGCTAGTATGAACAGGTAACAGGTGCTTCCCCATGGACAGAAAGGGCAGAAACCAAGTTTGGAACAGCTAGGAAAGACTCCCAAGGGATACACATGCATTCTTCCCTAGAGTAACCTATAGCTTCATTATAACACATTTACACTGGGTTCTGAGCCACCCCCACTGTGGAGGAAGGCTGCCATGACAGTTCCAACAAGGACAATATTGAGTCCAAAACTCCACCTACTTAGATAGCTGGAAGCAACTTCAGTCAGAGACTGACTTAATCATGACCCAGAACCCATACAAACATAAAAATAAAAGACACCCCTGACCCCTGGTGTAGTTGCCACCTCTGGGCCTGCCCTCTCTCCCACCACGAGAATATATTTTTACACTTTGAGAGTGTAGTCCACATTAAACGCTTGCTGGCTTAAGAGTCCGGCTCTGAGTTCTTTCTTGGTCAAACTCAAGAACTGCAACAAGAGAACATGACACATTGCTAATTATAAGAGTTAACAAATATTGGCAAGGATGTGGAGAAAGGAGAACACTTTTGCACTATTGGTGGGAATGTAAACTAATAAAATCTCTATAGAAAATATGATGAAGGCTCCTCAAGAAATTAAAAATAGAACTATCGCATGATTCAGCCATCTCACCTCTGGGTTTATACAAAAGAAATTAAAACATTATCTCAAAGAAATATCTGTACTACCATGTTTATTGTTGCATTATTCACAAGAGCCAAAGTATGGAAACAACCTAAATAAAGCTATGAATTGGGCCAAGTAAATGTAATATATTTAAACCCACACATACACATACACACACACACACAATGGAATATTATTTAGGCTTTAGAAAGAAGGAAACAACATGAATGAACCTGGAGGGCATTATAAGTGAAATAAGGCAGACAGAAAAACACAAAACTACATGATATAATTTGTATGTGGAATCTTAAAAACACAAAACAAAACACCTCAGAGAAACAGAAAATAGAAAATTGGTTATCAAAGGAGCGCCTGGGTGGCTCAGTCGGTTGAACAACCAACTCTTGATTTCAGCTCTGGTCATGATCACAAGGTCATGGGATCGAGCCTGATTAATATTCTCTCTCTCTTTCCCCCTCTCTCCCTCTTCCACTCGTGCATGCACATGCTCTCTCTTTCCCCTTCTTTCTCAAAAAAAAAAGTTCTAAGGATCTAATATAGAATATGGTGACTATAATTGATAACATTGTATAGTATAATTGGAATTTGCTAAGATAGTAGAACTTAAATGGTTTCACAAAAACAGTAGAGAGAGATCAAAATGTGAGGTGGATCGACACCTTATTAATTAACTCGATTGGGGGGGAAATCTTTTCACAAAGCGTAAGTATATCATATCATCACATTGTACACTTTTTAAATATCTTACAACTTTGTGATCTATACCCCAATAAAGCTGATGGGGGTAGGCAAAATAATAAATAAATAATACACTAACTCTTCTGGATCAATAGTTATATTTGCAAGTGGGAAAACTTGAACCCACACCGATCTGAATCTTTGGGATTTCCCAAGAAAGTGGCCCTATGGCACTGGTGGCCCTACAGCCCTGAGCATTGGCGGCTGCCCTCACCATAGGGTCCCGCTGACTCCTTGCCCTGGACCCATCAAATCTACTCTCAGTAGGGCAGTGTCAGTGCTCAACTGTACCTTGCTATTAATGAGGCAATGTTTTAATAGGAGGACATTTTCATGATTCAACTTTTGAAAAAAATAGATTGATTCATAGTAAGAAAGTGTCAATATTCTCAACACTAACTAAAAGGCACTTAGGCTTCTGGGGGATTTTTCATACTTCTTTATATAGAATGTTCATGGTGAAAGGGATAGTCTTTAGGCTGATGGATTAACAGAAATTTCCCCTAAAGACACCCAAACGTGTTGGCTCTAGCTCAATCCTAACCTAGTATGAGGCAAGAGCTTACCCCAAGGTCAGAAGTGTCTCCACTTATACAATAGAAAAGTGGGATTTTGATTTTTCAATAAATCCCTGGCAAAGTTAGTGACTATTAACAGATCCCCCAGAGCCAGAAACATCTGCAAAGATGAACACTAGAAGGACCCACATCTGTCTCAGCAGCCAGGCCTACTGGTACTTCACAACAGACCTTTTCCTTCAGAAGTTTTTGGAAAGGAAAGGTAAGTGGGGCCTGCTGGAACACCATCTTGAGTAGTGCTTTGTAGCAATAAAAGCCCAGAAAGCTATGCCAATAACAGGCCTACGGACTAAACACAATTATAATTTTGAAAGTCATGGACTCTAATTCCCTCACCCAACAATCAAAGACCTGACTCTCATAACCTTCTGAAAGAAAACAGGAAAAGTTTTCAAAATTTTAGTTTCATTTCTGAGTTGACTACTCTAAAGTCTCATCGCCAAAAATAGAAAAAGGATGAACATGAGAATAGTATACCAGAGCTGCACGTCTTCTGATAATCCTGATTGCATTTTCACTCACCACATATTGCCAATTAACAATTTTGTGCCAGATGATGCCTTTAAGGAAATATTTCATATACAATCACTAAACACTTTTTTCAACATAGTATATGATGTTCAACCACTTTAAGCTTATTTGGGGTGGGGTAAGGTGTACATATATTCTTAGACCAACATTTTCTTCAGAGAGTTCTGTATACAGAGTACCAATTGGACTGAATGTTAAAAATATATGCATAACTCTCCATGTGCTTATTTCTGAGATTCTGAAAAAAAAAAAAAGAAAATAAGGTGTAAAGCTATGAGACAGCTATCAGGAATCCAAAAAGTACTTGGTGCATATGCAGTACAAACCTTGTATGTATGCAGTCATATACCCGGGCTGAGGTTGTAAGATTCTGTAAACACTCAGTAAAACCACCTGAGAGTGATGTGCTGTTGTGGGGTCCTACTTCACCACAGCTGTAATAAGTTGCATGTAGGTATTTTTGTTTGTTTGTTGATTTGTTCTTCTGTACCTCCATTCTAAACTCTTCATTTAAGGCCAAATAAGGACATCAAATTAAAACATTAGCTGAAGAGACAGATCAGACAGGAAATTCCAAAGTTAAGTTTCTTGTTGTAATTTTAACTTTCCCATGATACACATTTTCTCTACTAGTTAGCATCTTGCATGTGTAGCTTTGTATGAAGAGCCAGATTCTGACCTCAGTCACACTTGTTTTATTTTTACTGAAAATGTAAGAGGGAGCAATGAAGAATCAGAGTAGGACCAAAGGTCAGTAGGCTGGAAAGCAAATGCTGAAGGCGAAGGTTATGGGATGCACGCAAATATGGAGACTGGAAAAGGAAATACCAGGACCAGATGGCGTTCTGTTAGGGAATGTGCAATTGCATTTCAGAATTTCTTAATATGCAAGTTTGCATGTACTTCTTTTCAAATATCTGTTAAACAACAAGTTGAATCACATTAATTGTTTATTTTTTTTATTTACATAGAACTGGAGTGTTTGGTTCTCTTTGATTTCACCTCTTGCTTATAAATCTTCCGACCAGTCATTAACTGCTTGTAAAGCCCTGGCACCTCATATATTGTCACTTAATTATGTTCTGCTACAGTGGGCTTCCTAGGAGGCAAAAATTCTACACAAAAACACTTATAAAGAAAGCCAGGGCAGACAGCCTGACTAAGCCAGTAAGAATAAAAATTGTTGCTGACAAGGGAATAGAATTGACAACTAAAGCTTTCTGAACCAAAGGGGAAAATGAATAGCCAAGACATTTGAATTGTTGAAGGAAAGGATGTTTCAGATCTAGGCAAGGGGGAGGAACAGAGCAGAAAACTGGAAATAGAAGATTAACCACTAAGCCTGCTCAGAATGAATCATAAAGAGAGAAAAGAGATTATTAGCCCAAAGAATCTAGGCAGGAAGGGCCCAGGGCAAAGCCTGCCCGTGCATCCTGCCTTCAAATCCAAGATGTTGAAAACTGTACCCTGTGGAAGAAGGGCCTCACTGGTGTGAGGGATAGGAAGGGACTAGAGAAAAATGTGTTCACATTGCAGGGCCCTAGTAATTGTTCTTAAATTGCAATCATTTCCATGATAATACTCAATGCTGGTGAACATGTGGTAAAACTCATACCCGAGTATTACTGGGGCAGCACCATTTGAAAAATCTCTTTGAAAAATAACTAAATAATAAGTATTGAGAGCCATAAAACTGTTACTAGCTTTAATATAGAATTTTTAGGTCATTTAACCTAATGAAATACCTTAGAATACAGAAATATAGAAATTAAATACAGACAATATAGACAATATAGAAAAAATATCCACAGAAATATTCAATAGCACTACATATACAGTAAAAAAAATCCAAGAATAAAAGACAACTTAAATCATAGAAATCATGATTATTGAGATGATTATTGAAATAATTACACAATAAATACACAGCACCATCTATGAAGCATTCCTGTCGTATGCCTATATAATTGAACTGGAATATATTCAAACTTTTAAATAAAACATCTTATTTGTAGGAAATATGAGGTTGAAACAACAAGTTAAACAGTTCATAAGTAAGCAATACAGAATTGTGGACAATTGACTTAGTTTCTTCAGTAATTTGGTGATTTGGAACTAAGCTTGGGAGATATTAACCTTCTGGAGCCTGCTGCTAAAGAACTTTCTGCAGTGATAGAAATGTTCTGTATCTGCACTGCTCAACATGGCCACCATCAGACACATGGACGTGCTGAGCACTTAGAATGTGGTTAGTGTCACTTATAATCTGAATTTCTTAGTCTCACTTAATTTTAATTAACTTAAATATTTAAAGTCTCTTGTGGCTAGTGGCTACCATGTTGGATGACACAGTTTTACATTAAAAAGATTGAAGAGACACACAATCATATGCAATGTGTGGATCCTGCTGGATCCTGAAACGAACAAACCAATTTAGGATGACCTGAGTCTTTGGGGGAAATCTGAATATGTCCTGAGTTAGATGTTAATTTTGTTTATTGGGATAAAGGTATTGTGGTCATATGAAAAATAACTTATTTTAGAGACCCATACGGAAATGTTTAGGGGTGAAATGGCAAATGTCACAATGTAGGATTTGCTTTAAAACCTTCCAGCAAAAAAAGAAAAGAGAGATGAAACAAGTGTGAAAATATGTGGATAATTGCTTAATCTGGGTGAGGGGTATTAAGGTTCATTCGATTTTCCTCTTTTGTAAGTGGATGCACATGTGTATCTGTATGCGTGTGTGTGTGTGTGTGTGTGTGTGTGTGTGTGTGTGTGTGTGTTCTGTTTGAAAGATTTTCATAATAACAATTTATAAATTCATCATTACATCAAAAACGCTTATAAATAACATTAAGGGAAAAGGCAGAATAAAAACTTGCCCCTTCAGCATTATGACACCCATTTAACTAGTAATGAGCTGAATTATTAATCCTGAGTTACAAGCAATCTATAAGCTGTTCACATTTACAAATCATTTTCCTTACATTTCAGTGACAGGACAGAATACAGTCAATGTGCTAGGAAATGCTTACAGGAATATTGTGAGCACATTTAAGTTAACATCCACTAAGTATGGCAGCAAAACAAGTAGTCTGAGAATCACGGGTGCTAACACCTATCTATACCCATACATGTCCGTATACAAAGAGACTGGATGGAACACACCATATTTTATTCCATAATGTTTATTCTCCATAAGGTGGTTTTGTTCATGCGGCTGAACTCAATAAAGAATGGAAATTTTTTTGTAATTTGTTTGTTACTTTTAAACTGAGATTAAAATCACATTTGAAATAAACTTTTTAGCCACTTGGGTGGCTCAGTCAGTTGAGCGTCCGACTCTTGGTTTTTGATCCGGTCATGATCTCACGGCTCATGTGTTTGAGCCTCAGGTTGGGCTCTGTGCTGATGTGGAGCCTGCTTGGGATTCCCTGTCCCTCTCTTTCTGCCCCTCCCCTGCTCATGCTCTCGCTCCAAATAGATGAACTTAGAAAAAAATGATTATTCTTAACAGACCCCAACAACTTTTATTGCCAAGACACAAATCTATTTCTCCACATACTACTGCTTTTTAAGTGTTTTCAGAAGCATGTGAATAGAATAAACAAAGATATTTGCAAATGTAATATAATGTGAGGAGAAATTTTAATATAATATATTTAAAAAGAGGTAATTTATATTACCTTTGAAGTTGAATAAATTTCTCTTTTCTTCTTATTTCACTGGTAATGGTTAATATTATTTAATAATTAATTAATGCTAATAGTTAATATTAAACATTTGCCATTTAAATAATATATAATATATTTAATATAATGAGGCACTGTTTTAAGCACTTCCCTTATAGGAACTTTCATGATAACCTTTTGTAGAATGGGATATTTTGAAGCTGGTGAAATTAAGACACAGAAACGTTAAGTAACTTGTCTAAGATCACACAGCCAGTAAGTTGCAGAGCCAAGATTCAAACCCAGGAATTCTGTACCAGAGTCCATCCTTTTAAGCACTGTGCCGTTCTAGCTAACTTAGGTAATAATCTCTATTACCTTTGTTTGTTGACAAGAGAGAATAAAATATCTTTGTCTCTCACTGCAAAACACACCCCTCCTCTTGCAGCCCAGGGAGCTAAGGACCTTCCAGCACCTTATGAAACGTAAAGTAAGTTGAGTCAAAGAAAGGGACATTAGCTTGCTATTATCTAACTTTCATCTGAACCAAATTCCTACTCAGCCCTTGGTAACTAAACCTCCCTTTCATGGGTGATAAATCGTCCTCAGATTCTCACCCTCAATAAGCCTACGTTGTCATTGACGGCAGGTGAGTTCACGTGGTACAAGAGAGTAGACCATCTTAGAAATGCTAATTGCAATGGTTTGTTGAGAAGCAAAATATCAATTTTACACCAGGTCATGCAATAGATGTTTATATGTTATGCCTTAATTCAGCCTCACTGAAAAGTAAGAGTTTTCTTTCTGCTAATTTTCTCAATAACTGAAGGCTAGTCTTTTAAAAAGATGTTATATTTTAGGTACATCTTTCTAACCAATAACAAGCAGAAACTGCCGTGTTAAAGTATGTGGAATAGAATAGAATAGAATCTTATCTCACTATTAAGGTCATTTTATAACAGCATGTGCAGAACTGCAGCACTCCTTAGGTTATAGAGACAGGAGGGTTTTTCAGTCCTATGCTGCATGCTTCTGTGAGCTGTGCTTTTTGAATTCCCACACCGTCCCTTACAATAGTTTTCTGGTGTCTTCGATGAGGGCTATCGTTGTGATATCAGTTGCTATTCCTACTGTCTTTCCTTAGCAATCATTGATCTCCTTCTAATTCCCAGCCTCAAATTTGCTGTGATTTTGGAAACCATGTGACCATTCATGCCACGACAAATCTATGATACAGAAATCTATGAATATATGAATTTATGAATGTATATATACATATCCCTTTTCACAAAGAATTTATGACAGCTTTCAAAAATTATACTTTTTATTTTTTAAAAATTTTTAATGTTTTTTATTTATTTTTGAGAGACAGAGAGAGACAGTGCGAGCAGGGGAGGGTCAGAGAGAGAGGGAGATACAGAATCTGAAGACAGGCTCCAGGCTCTGAGCTAGCTGTCAGCACAGAGTCTGATGTGGGGCTTGAACCCATGAACCGTGAGATCATGACCTGAGCCAAAGCCAGATGCTTAACTGACTGAACCACCCAAGTGCCCCAATATTATACTGTTTAAAAGATAACAATTTTTCAGAGAATTTGAACAAAAGGAAAATCAGGGTAGGTAACTAATAAAGCCAACAGTAAGTAACACAAGCAGGCTATATCCCCTGTAGCCTTCTACAATTGCTGGCATGAGGAAACAAATAGAGCTCTCTGCTTCCTGGAAGTCATAGCAAAGATGAAAAGGTGATCAATGATTAACAGTTCCCAATGCTCAGAAAGGAAAAACAAGGCAGCATTTCAGAAACATGACTACCACCCCTGACATGAAGACCTAACAGAATGTTTTGTGATATTCATAAAAGGATGTTTATGAAAAGAATGGTGTAAAACAGAATAGATAGGATCTTCAATGGCATCCTGACAATGGGTAGTGTGATACATTTCAAATACTGTTTCTTTTAAAATCCCTTAATATAAGCCAAAAGCAAATATCCAGGTAAAATAAATATGGAAAGTAAAAGTGAAAGCAATTGGACTGAAGAACTATGAGACTCTCAAGAAGTCACATCACTTGGGGCTCCTGAGTGGCTCAGTTGGCTAAGCACCCAACTTTGGCTCAGGTCATGATCTCACAGTTCATGAGTTCAAGCCCTGTGTCAGGCTCTTTGCTGACAGCTAGCTCAGAGCCTGGGGCCTATCTTCGGATTCTGTGTCTCCCTCTCTCTCTGACCCTCCCCTGCTCACACTGTCTCTCTCTCTTTCTCTCAAAAAAATAAAAAGCCACATCACAAACTTTAATATATGAACTTTGAGATGACGATTTTCCTTGACTGAAGTTCCCTGGCACATACTTCCTAACTGATGGCCACATTCCAGAAATGTAGGTTCATAAACTTTTATACATATTTTATGGGGAAATCTATTTCTTTTAGGGACTATCTCTTTGGAACCCACTGTCTACTGCTGCCCTTTAGATTTAGTTCGTTCTCAATTCCAGCTTTGTTGCTATCGTTACTTTATGAGAAATGCCAAAGAAGTCGTATCATTTACACAGTCTTTATAATCTTCAGCTTCCAAATCTTCAATAAAAAGATAAGACTGCCAGATTTTTAAAGGAAACTTCTAAATCTGTAAATTAGCGAAGTGAATTGAATAAAGACATACTCTTCACACACTAACTTGGAGATATTCTTTCATTATGAGCCCTCCTCTGAAGTGAATTTAATCAAAGTTTATTCAGTGAATTTCAAAGCAAATCCACCAGCTCACTTTACCTTCCATTTAGGTCCCTAACAACAGGATTTGAAGACCATTCCTCACTTTAATTCTTTAGATGTGCAATGCGTACTGTATGTAGAGAATGTTTGCAAGTTTGGATTCTCTGAACAACACAATGAATTCCCTCTACCAGACCACAGTACAATCGCTAGGCTATCAAGTAAAGCTTTTTTATCCTGCTGAGTTCAAAGTTCAAAATTTATTTCTTAGCTTAATGCAATGCTAGTGCAAGTGTGTTTAATATATTCATTCTAAATGCCATCAGAGGACGGTGGTGTCAACATTTTGGCTTTGTTTGGACAGCTTTTGTGCAAGTGCAAACAGTGAGTGTATGAAATCTAATGAGATTAGGCGCTTACTGCAAAATTAAAGGCAGGCGACTAGACTTCAAAGACATTACCGCAGCGCAAATCCCTTACTATATTTCTTGGGCCATTTCAGCAAACCCAAGTTTGAGAATCACCTTTACCAAAAGATTTTCTTCATAGCAACCCTTTATTAGAAGACTTGATATTAAATACCTCCTAAAGATTACATGTTTTTAGGTTTTTTTTAAAAATCATTAAAGAGCACCATAATTAAGGAGGATGAAATTGAATCAAACAAGAACTAACCAAAAGCTCTTTCAGATCCAGAATTAAAGATGAATCCTTTAAAAGTTGTGGATTTCAAGTGTGGTTTTGTTTTGTTTTTGCAAAAACAGAGAAAACAACAAAAGAAATTTGACCTCATCACAACATGATAATGAGTCTTCTTTTTTCACATAATTAACGTAACAAGGGTTTACTATGTCCCAGGCACTGTTCTAAGTGATTTGTACGTATTACATTAATTCTGACCACAACCTTATGAGACAGCTAATATTATTAGTCCCAATTTACAGATTAGAAAACCAAAGCTTACTGAAATTAAACTGTGGTTTATTAAACTTGAATAATAGATAAAGTGTAGGGGAAAGTGTAGATGTATGCTGAAAAAATGAGTGAGAAAGAACCTTGTATCTAATCACAAGCATTTTTAACTTCAAACAAGAGATACAAAGGACATTCCAAAGAAAGGCCAATAAGCAAACCCATAACACCTATGAATTCTGCTCCTGGACATAAATCAGATTATAAAAAGGAGCATGCAAACTTTCATATACGAGTCTGGGTATAACCGAATCAGGAAGAAGAAAAGGATCAGAGAACAGCTCTAAGCCTTTCCACTTATGGGAAAGACGGAGGAGGAATGGACGAATGGACGAAAGAGGGAGCTACCATGAATGCCTCCAATCTAACAAACAGAGCAACCAAGTCTAGAACTGTCAATAATAACAGGCGAGTTGGAAAAAATGAAGGTTTGAAGAAAGTGGTAAGTTCAGTTTGGGGATGTAACTATTAGGTTGAATCCTATAAAATGGATTTTGACAGTTTCTTATCAAATTGGGAATTGGTGCAACTGAAGGTTTTGAGATATGCAGGTAGAGCATCTGCTGACAGTATTCTGATAACATTGGACATGTGTCTGTTCAGTAGTAGCTGCAGAAATGGATTTATGCATCATCTAGATACGGCTGATAATCTGAAGCCATGGCAGAGGTTGCATTTCCAAGAGTACAAAAGTAGAGGGTTTCCAGGGAGACTCATAGTTAAAAGAGAAGAAGTCAGTGTGAGAATAAATAAGAAATTATAGCATGACTAATGTTAGGCCAGAAATCATTGATCTCTTTGGAGTCAAAATCAGAAGCAAAACCTTTGGGTAGAGACAGAAGATGACCATAGGATAAATGATTTCTGTCAAATGGCAGATTGTAGGGGCAGGCGATATGTAGGATGGATGGAAAGGAAGTATAAATATAAAATGTAAATACACATTCCATGAGCTAACTCTTGAAAGAGAAAGAGAAAGATATTTTTTCCTTTCTTAATGGGATGACATCGTAAATAAAAAGGAGAAGAGATCCCTTAGCGCTTTCCTGAAGACAAAAGAGACCCAGGTAATTTTACCAGCAAGAAAAAGATATAGACAATAATGCAGCACATAGTATACAAGAGCAAAAGGTGAGAAACCAGGATCTATTCACATGAAACAGGATAACTCTCACCAGAAGAGAAACCACAGCCCCAGAATGGATGGAAATACTGGCGGATGACTGAAGATTTCGCAGGAGAAGGACTATTTTTGTTTTTTTTTTTTAACTCCACGGAATAGAAACTCTAAGGAAAAACTCTGATAGAAGTTCTCAATAAGAAAAATCTGCCCTTATCCTCAGACAATTGTGTTCTCAGAAACAGTATAAATGCTCATGTCCACTAGGAAATCTTGCTCCTATGTGCAAGTAGACAACTGCAGACTGCTCAGAAGGAGGGCAGGGGGTGTAGTTGAGAATCTCAACAGTCTTCCTCAACATAGTGGGATTAGCTCTGTTAAGAGAAGACCAAGAGTTTCAAAAGCCATTGGAAACTGTAAAACTTCAGTGAGGTAGCTTCAGGAGAAATTCATAAATTTCTGGAAAGATAGGCACTGAGCCACGAAACACATCACCAAAGTTTATTTCTATCGTTTCTCATCCCCACCTCATGTTACTTATTTGCTGTCTCACACACACACACACACACACACACACACACACACACACACACCTTTAAAGGGCAGAGATTACTTCTTCTTCATATTTTTAATTCTCAAAAGATCCGGCATGGTGTCTTGCACATGGTCAACATTTAATAAACATATTTGATGTGTGGGATGAATTTATAATAGGTTACTAGCCTTGATAGAATTTTTAACATAACAGTTTAAAGATATTTAAATGATTTATGAAAATGAGAATAATAATAACTAACATTTATAGAGTATGTACTATCCTCTATACTTTTACACAGATTATCTAATTTAATCTCCATAATAAACCTAAAAGGTAGAGACTATTATTATTGCCATTTTACAGATGAAAGAAATGAGGCTTCAAGAGGCACATGGTAGCAGAAGGATTTAAACTGGATACTTTCTCAAAACCATTATGTATATAAAATGCCTAACCAGAGGTGCCTGGTGGTTTAGTTATTCAAACACCAACTTTGGCTCTGGTCATGATCTCAAGGTTTGAGAGTTCAAGCCCTAAATTGGGCTCTCTGCTATTGACACAGAGCCAGCTTTAGATCCTCTGTCCCTTTCTCTCTCTTTGACCCTTCCCTACTCATGGTTTTTCTCTCTCTCAAAATAAATAAACGTTAAAAAAAAATGCCTAGCCAAATGCCAGGCTTCTGTGAGATCGTACACAGAAATAGACACTATAGTACAACATGGGTCTCGTTAAAACAGCTAGCCTACAACCTGGCACACCCAACAATGACTTCACCTTCCCATCTCCTTATCTGCATAATAAGAAGCTTGACATTATCTGTAAAATACCTTCCAGATCCAAACTTCTACAACTTCAGACCTATTCTTAATAATGGAATTAAAGATGGTTAGAATTCTTGCATCCTTTTAGTTGGCCAATGCCCGAAAGGACTGAGAATCATAGTATTTGTAAATCTGAAAGGGGTTTGTAAAAGACTGAGGCTTTGGAAAGTTAGTAGCTGGTCTTGGAATTTGTCTTCAATTTCAGGCAACCATTTATGGTACCAACAGACAATAAAGCACAAACTCTAAAGCATTTTTCCCCCTCATTTGTCTTAACTAGCAATGTACAATAACTAGCTAGCAATGTAGCCAGATAAGATACAATGTAATGTCACTCTTACCATACTCTCAGGAGTGAGACACTCACAAATGAAATAAAATGGGGTATTCTCATAGCAAGTATGAGCACCCTCTTGGTAAACAACCATATGGATTTAGTGAGGCAACTTTACAGTATCTCTTAGGAGAACGCACACATTTTTAAAGCATGAGGGATTCAAATATCAATAGTATTTTAAAACATAACACCAGGGGCCCTCAGATGGCTCAGCTGGTTAAACATCCAACTCTTGTTTCAGTTCAGGTCATGACCTCATGGTTTGAGAGTTCAAGCCCCATGTCAGGTTCTCTGCTGACAGCAAGGAGTCTTCTTGGAATTCTCTCTCTCTCTCTCTCTCTCTCTCTCTCTCTCTCTCTCTCTGTCTCTCTCTTCCCCTCCCCTGCTCATGCTCTCTCTCTCTCTCAAAGTAAATAAATAAACTTTAAAAAATAAATAAATAAAAATGAAAACATAACACCAAACGCCCATTAAACAACATCCTCTCAGCCACTAGAAGGCAGAGGCACAATACACTGTCCCCTAAATATAAAATAATCTTGTTTATACCTGGACAGGAAAACATACTTACCATTCTCAGGCTACTCGGAATATTAAATATTTCATTATTTGACAGCTTTCTCTTACAGCTCCTCAAATGATGTTCAAATACCTCACAAGACTGAAACAGTAGCTAGGAGACATAAGTGAGAAAGCAACGGCCCTTCAGGCAGAAGACCGGAATAATATGCTCCAGTGTTCATGCCCTGTCCGTGTGGACCTAGGTCATTGGAAAAAGATCATTGCATTTTCAGTTGAAAAGAAACAGATATGGATTCTGTTTAGTTTGTCCAAGGAGAAAGTGTCTTCCTCAAATGCAGATGGGCTCCCTACATTTCTCTTCTCCTAATGAGAAGGAAGAATTGTAACCATAGCATAGTTTTGGTGTTTCTCTATATCAACTCCTTCTAGAGTGATTACAGTGATTACACCTACGATGCATTAGGGTAGATTGTGATCAACTACAAAACTGCTATCCTTGTTCCTCTCCGTTTGGCCCTCCACATAATTTAATCTGACCCAAACCTCCAAGATTGCAACAATTTCTCTTTCAGGAATTCCAAAGCCTTTTGAAAACTATAGATTACTTCCCCTCTCATTAATAGAAGAGGAAATCCTGTCCTTTTGTCAAAGCCACAGAAAGTATTTGCTGAACTATCATAAAACACAAGAAAATATGGCATGACTTCTCATCTTCAGAAATTACTTAGCACTTTGTGGGTCAACACAGAGGGAATTATTTGCAGAGGGGAATAAGAACAAGAGGTAGGTATATTCTCTCAAGTTAACAGATGGGAGGCAGGGAGGAGGCACACTGCTCGTGTGTGTGTGTGTGCGCGTGTGTGTGTGTGTGCGTGTGCGCGTGTGCGTGCGTGTGCGTGTGTGTGTGTGTGTATTTAATTTAAAGGAAGTCTCCCTTTCACAGGAAAACCACCCGTGGTAGTAAAGATGATGACTCTGACCCACCATGTTGGCATCTGGGTGCAGATTCTTGGGAAACCAATTTCTGTGGTTCACCTCACTGCCTGATAATGACAGGCCCCTGCCTTACCCTCAACCCTGAGAAAGAAACAAAAAATCGACACTAAAAATAAGAAGTAAAGGGGTACTTGCCAATGCCAGTAGCCAGGAGGCCTAGAAAGAGGCCACTGAATACCCTGCTATTTATTGCCCATTTCCACCCATACGAAGCTGGGCTGAGAGCCTGCCAAAGGGAAAGAAAAAATAAAAACGTTCTCCATCCTTCCTGTTTACATTAATAGAACAGAGTCACGTACATCATTCCAGCCCTACTATTTTCCCCTTCTACATAGAGCGGTTTTTTTAGGTCAAAGGTTTTAAGAGAAAGAATTTTAAATTATATCTTGAAGTTTTATACCCCTACCCTTCATATGTCTTATGTTTTCTTTTATTACTCAACCGAATTTATAGCAATAAAAGACCATTTTAATCATCTTATCTAAAGGGCCTTGTTTTCTTATTTTAATAGACATAAGTTAAACAATCAGAAGTTCCCCTAGTCTGATATTCCAGAGTAAACCAATTTATTGAGATTGAGTTTACATATTAAAAAAAACAAAACAAAACAAAACAAAAAAAAACCCACCACTTCTTTCCACAGGGAAAATAAGGTCAAATTCCTAGGATAAGAAACCATAATAAATTTAACTTTACTGCGGAAGCTACTGGTTTGAAGAAAGCTCAAACTTGACCCAGCCCCCCGACCCCCTAAATCATTACATCCTTCAAACGAAGAAAGTAAACACTGTTACTGATACACAATTACTCGTGTACTTCTCTGAGAAGGAATTTTACCAGATATAAGGATTCCCCTAAAATTGAAAGAACCTGACTTATAGGCTATAAAGCCTGCAAAGGGATGGGGTGCTGTCATAGGGTTTTTTTATAAAAAACTTTTTGTTTTCTAACTGGTGCCCCACGCCCTGCCCCCAGCCTCGGGACTCCACATCACAGCCTACTCTCAGTTGCTGCAAAACTTCCAGATCCCTGCTTCCTGGAGGCTCTCACCACTCTGCTCCCTCAGCCCTGGTAGGCCTTCACCTGCTGCCTTTACTTCTCCCACCCCATCTTGTTTTTCTCATTTTGGTGTAAACGTCACCTCCTCCGGAAATTCTTTTCTGAACTCCGAGTCCGCATTCAATCCCATTCTCTTGCCACTCTCACCTCCACCATTATTTGCTCTCGTGTCCTTATGTTTCATAGGCCTAAAGACGTTTGTGATAAATTAGTTCTCTGTGTAATCATATATTTAATGGCTATGTAAGTTTTCTGTAATGCCTGCCTTCTGCACTTAATAAGCCCCAACACAGCAGGGGCCGCATCTTTCTTTGCTGCTGCTTGAGCATAATGTAAATACTCAACGAACTGTTCCAAATGAGTGACTACAGGCTGGCACAAAACAGTCATTACTGTTGTATCCATATCATTTTCTATTTTCTGGGAGCCCTGGAGAAGAGGATTGGAAATATTTCATCAGAAATCACCCTATCTGAAGCAATAGTGTTAAAAAAAAAAAAAAAACAGTCCATGAATCTCTGACCTATGAAAATAGAATGGCAAGTAAAATAAACCTTGCCTAACAGAGGGCCACTGCCTGGCATGGGAGATAAAGCTAGAAAGGCAAGCAAGTTGGGGGTGGGAGGGCCAGATTTAAGTTCAGGCTTTCATATATGATAAACAATCAAAATTCTTTGCGTAATAAAGCGACATGAGAAGTTGTGAGATCACTTCCGAGGTAAAATGCAATAATGATTCAAAGGCTAGAGGCTGAAGGCAGCAACCAATCCAAAAACGAAATGTCTAGTTTTGATGCAAATAAGATCTCAGTTATTATGGTAGGAGTAGAAACAGGAAAGAATAGATCATGAGATCAAGAAAGAAGGTTTGAGAAGTCCGGATGTGGGAGGAGAGTTCAAAATGCCTAGCGACATCAAGCCTGGGTGGAATGGAGTGGGGGGCATCGAAAGAGGTCTTTCCTTTGTTCTCAGCTCTCTGGGTGACCTTGAACAAATCACATAACCTCTTCCGCCTTATCTTCTTCATCTACAAAATGGAAAGGCTGGACCAGATGATCAGCAACATCTAGCAATCTCTGAATTCGGCTATTCATGGAAACCAGGGAGTCAGCAAGGGTCATGGGTTGGGGAAACACAAGAACTGTGTTTCCTGTGGGACATGTTGAGCAGGAGATACAGTGAGATACCCAGAGAAAGACCTCAGCAGGCACTGGGAATACAGCACGGCGGAGCTCCAAGAAAAGCAGCTGGCGATGCAGATTTGAGGGTCAGAGTCTCAAGGTTTAGCTGAAGTGATGGGAGTACATAACAGCAAAGGAGGAAGCCTGTGAAGAGATGGGAGGGAGGGAGTCCAGGGAACCCCGACCTCAGGTCACCTGTGGCCATAAATCTCCCCTGAGGATAAAGGGATTCATTTCTGTCCCGGGACCGAACTCCTGATCCCATTGTACATTTTGCACCTTTTCTCATTCAGACTGGTGGCCAACTGTAACCAGGAAGCAAGGTGGGAATAAAAGGTGTTAAGAACTTGCATTCCTTATTGGTTCCCTTGGCAAGTGGAGCATCCCTGAGGTCATGCTGCAGATGCAAGAAGACACTGTAGCCTCTAGTGGTCTCCACTAAAAAGCCGTTTATCTCTATAGCAACCCCCCTTCCCCCGATGCTCCCCTTCCGGGGCCAGTACAGAACTACCCAGAGGCAAAGCTAACCTCGGTGGGACCGTGCAGTACACAGCGCTCACGTAATGCTTCAGTAGCAGTCCTGGGAAGAGAATCCAGGTCCCCTGTCTTTCAATCCAATTCTCTTTTCTAGCGATTATCCCACCTAGTAAAAGCATATGTGCTACACCTTTAAAGTTCCCTTTGCCCTTAACTGTGAATAGTGCTTCATTGTGTGCTGTCATCCTACCAGAGAGGGAGCTTTGTGCAGTTGGACAAAACTTGCACCCTTGAGCAGCTGAGAGCTGTTTCCTCCAGCGATCTGCAGGCAGGAGAGCACTGCCAAGGGCATGATTGTATATCGGCTCTCCTTGAATGGCATATAGGAATATTGTTGCTATGTGGCCTGAGCCAAACAATCCGAGTCACCTGACATCCTCCATCCAACATTTAGGAGTCATCAAACTTAATTTCCCCTTTGTGCAATAAAACACCAAGAGGAAGCTTTAATAGATTGTATTATGTAACGGTTCTATAAAAATAGCAGGCCAGCGCTGGAGCACTTCCTTCCTGGGGCCCAGTAACCTATGCTGAAAGGATACACACTGGTTGCCCAGGCAACCATGAGAGATGACACTAGGGAAAAAAACAGCAACAAAAGGACCATTTTTTGGCTCAGTCAAATGAGGTCTGGCTTCAAGCTTGTGATACAGTGAATACAGACAGCCCAGCAAAAGAGAGAGGAACCAGTTAGCAATTCTACTCAGGCACCAGTAGCCGTGCAAAGCTGCCCCTGCTTTTGGGTTTTTCCCCCTTTTGTTTTTTTTTAAGAGGGAGAAAAAAAGGCCTTTCCCTCTTAATTTCATTTTTAATTTAAAAAAGCAAGATCTTCGCTGGGAGTTGAACTGTGACAATCAGTAAACAGTGTTTATTCTACTTTTTCTTTCCCTTCGGAGCAGCTCAAAAGATAATTTCAGTTATATGCACTTGTCTTTTGTTTTCTCCTAGTATGTCCGGAATCTGATTACTCAGGAAGCAACTGATTCAATGGCAATATTCTTTATAAACAACCTCTAAATAAAAAAATAAATCAGGGACACTCAGGCAATAACACATTTTAAAGTGAATAATAACATTTCTGGGATCTTTCCTCACAGCAGACATCAAAGGACTTTGTTTTAATGGACTATAATCTCCTCTCTCCTGCTGCACTGAATGAGAACCCCTACATTTTATTATCATCATTACCATCATCATTATTGCCTCACAAAAATAGACTGCCATTTTAATTTCAGAAAACTGGTTTCCTCAATATACTGAGAATAGTGACGGAAGGTTCATAAGTTCCTGACTCACACCTAAATGTTTCCCTTCTTACAAGAGGAAATGGGCCCTCAAGGATTTACAAACATGATTTGAAACCTCTGGAAAATAAAACCAAGGATGAATCAAATGGGATTAAGTGCAGATCGCTAATATAGAGCAACATCAATAGTTCTTTCGAAGTCATTCTTGAAATCAGTGCTCATAAATATGTAATGCACTTTTCATCCAAAAGACCTGTTTAAATCCTCATATAGTAAATGATTTATTTCAAGATCAGGTCCTCTGCACAAAGCAGGCGCCCTCTGATCAAGTGGGAATAAAATCTGTGAAAGCAAGTGGTAAAGCATTATGCAAATGTAAACGGCTGTGATTATGAGTATCCTGTGAACTGGTATGTTTGAAGAAAGAAAGCCAAAATTTTTCTTCAGAAAAATGTCTTATATCTGTCCTGTCTCTTCTGGCTCTGCTCCTACCTCTTACTGCCCTGCATCAGTTAATTCAAACCTTCACAGCATCTTTTAATCATGCGCCTGCTTGGCAATGATGTAATATTAAAACTGTCTTCAAAGACCAAAGGAAAATGGAGATTTAGAAATTATTCACTTATTTTTTATCAATGTATATTGCCAAACTCAGGATTCTTGTCTCTGAAGAGTACCATTTAAGGCAAAATTCCAGTCCTTCCCCATAAAGTTGGTCAAATCGTCTCTATATATCACATCTGGGTCTCCTGCAGATGGATTTAGAGATAGATTAATCTTTCAACATTAGATGCTGTTGAAACACAAAACATGCTTTATTAACAAAGTTATAAACTTCAGGCTTAAGTCCTGTATCTTTGGAGAAAACATGCAGAATGCATGCGTCTTAAAGTTACTCAGCCTTATTTTCCTTTTGTGCTGAGGGTTTTGAAATCAACAGGATTAAGTTGCAGATAGTTGGGTGTTATCCAGATCTTTATTTTGACTCTAAAAAAGGATTGAAGAAGGCTTTGATGAAATGGACACAGTGTTAGCATTCAGTAGGAGCTCAACTGCAGGGAAGAAGTCTGTCTTCAAGGAAACAGAACAGTGTATCTTGCTGTTTTCAGGTCTGTGATTTCAACTTACTGATGCTAAAGCACATGTCACAAAATAAAGTATACAGGAGTTATAAACGTTGGTATTTGTCATTAAATCTATAAGTCCTTTTCAGTTATTAAAGAAATACTAAAAAAAAATTAAGCTAGAATAAATATTTCCCAACATTCAAATTCTCAATTTAGCATCTCCTCTGATTACATCCTGTGTGGACTGTGCTAGTATGAATAATGATGTTAATCATATGGCCATTCTGTTTAGAGGTCACAAAATATATATTTCCACAGGAAGAAAAGTATACTGTAGTATGAAATGCAGTACCAGTATTCACGGAAGCTTGCTCTATGCAAGGCTGCTCTGCCTTGAAGGAGCTCACAGTCTAGGTTGGGGTTTAACACTTACACTTATCCAAAGATAACTACCACTACTAGGAACTCAGTAAGCACTAAAGAAGTACTACAAGTAACAAAGTCCAAGGGAGCTTTTCGGATAACAGAGATCTCTGTGGGCTATACAGCCTAGGGAATGCTTCACAGAGGAGCAGGAACAAAGAGTATCCTGAGAAAACAAATAGAATTCAAGTAGATAGAGAGAAGAGAGACTGAGAAGGGAGTAAGCAAAACCAAAGGGGTCCGGAGGCTGACACCCATAGCATATTCAGAGCACTATCAGTAAACCAAGTGTTTGGAGGTGAAAATCGCAGGCTTAGAGGAGAGAAAAGCTGAAAGAGAGAAAGGCAAGAAATGATACTGCTTGGACTTATAGAAAAGAAAATATAAATCATTTGACATGTAATACTGAGCTACAAGGAAACCTAAGAAACATTTTCAAGTGATTTGGGGCAAGACTCAACCTCTGCTTGCCTCAGTTTCCTTGTCTATAAAATGAAGCTAGTAATACAGTAATAATGACACCAGCTTACAATGCATTAAATGAATGTAAGTGGTCACGTTATTCAGGGCCCTCAGTTTGCATTTTAATTTCATTTAATATACCATTTCTATGTTGATTTATTCAGTCTCAAGTTGTGACATCCATTTAGTGAGACTAGATACCCCCAAACTGTCCTTTTTAAAAGATCAACCTGAGTTGAAGCCAGTGAATTCTCCTCACTGGCCAGAAGCGGGGAAGAGGCTCTGAGGCTCCAAATTGAGTCAGTCCCCAAAAGAGACTGCATAATTCACTCACTGACATTTTCATCCAAGAGGAGAAAAGGATCTGGGGTCAGATCAGAGGGAACGCCCACTGGAGCCTTCTTCCCCCCGTGGCCAGACAGCATGCTGACTTACTGTTTGAGGCTCCTCATCAAATACATCATAGGTAGGGGGTGCCTGAAACATGGGCTTCGGTTTTGTAGGCTCCTAGGACGGCTCTGACGGCCCCAGAAGCGACTCGTTCTCCAGCTTTGGCACTCTGTCAAGAGCCCCACAATAGAGAAGAGTTCCCTTGCCCATTTCTTTCAGAGTATCTTGATTTTTAGTAATGCCTCTCTCATCCCTGTTGCACGTCAAGCCATAGACTCATGGAACTGCTGACTTGTGACCCACTTCATTTTGTTTACTTAAAGATTGTTTTTGTGACTTTTAGAAAGCCATGCTTGCATCTGGGATTTGTAATTCTAAGTCAGAGAAAGACAGTTGCTATGTATTGTTTACAATTTGTTTAATAAAAAGGAATTTCTTTGAAAACATCAGGCCAAGCTTATGATGTAAATTTACTGTCTGTAAATTTACAGTGTAGTGACAGAAACTATAACACAGTATGTTAATTGATCAGTGTTGTAAGAGACATTCACTGCAGCAATGAAAGAGTATATGGTGTTTTGTTTAAAAGACATTAATTCGAGATGAGAAATAAGATGTTTTTCATTTGGGTAATTTTTCCTTTTATGGTGCTTTTTTTCTTTTTTATCCATCTATATTTACTAACTTTATTATAACAAATATAAATGTCTTACATGATTAGAAATGAAAAATCAAATAATATAACTTCAGACTACCCAGCAGGTGATTTTCAACTGAAAATGTCATCTCTCAACACCAAGGATCTTTGCTCGCCTTCCCAGCAGATCTAGACAAGCTGATCTCGGGTACGTTCCCGAAACTGACTGAACCCCGGCTCCGTTATGATTTACTTACCTCTTTCTGATCCAGTTAACATATTATTCCTTCAGACTAATCAGAAATTAATCCCAGCCTTTGACTACGGTCCTTTAGAAAGAAAAGGAAAGGTGAAGCTTTAAAGGAGCACCTTTTTTTAATGCCACAAAGTTCACAGTTTACATTCCATATGGGCTCAAGTAAAAAGACAGCCGGTCCTTTCAGAGAACTCACCTTGGTTTTGTGTTACACAATTTCTACCTAAGTCTTTCCTTAATACAAAGCGAATCCTGGGACTTGAAACCCCTGTTGGTCCCTAGTATCACAGAAAAAGCCACTTGGAGTCATATTCTAATCACCTTTTCAGTAAAACATCACCAAGGGTCTAGCCTGATCACTGTGGGCAGAAAGGACTGAGAATGTACCCTCACCCTGACTCCAAGGAGCCTAGGCTATAAAAGGACAGATAAAACTTGAAATGTACTGTAAGAAAACTGTTCAATGACATAAGCATAAGCCATGGTTAGTGCCATTCCCCGATGTTTCTGGGCTACGATCTTCTGAGCATTTGGTGGGATTATTCTTCCCTGCCCCTTTGAAGTTAGCCGTGGCCATGTGACTTGCTCTGGTGAATGAAATGTGAGGGGAAGCGATGGGCATCACTTCCAACTGAAGCTTTTGAGAACCAACACAATTCACTACATCCCCGTCCCCCTGCCACGACAACCTGTGTTATTCCAGTTAGTGGAGGCTCTGGGAACCTTGAACATGAACAGGGTAAAACAGAGTTCTGCCAGACCGAGGACATGTAGCATGAAAAAGAAATAAAATGTCGTGATTCTAAGGCAGTAAGATTTGGGATTGACTTTTCCTGCACATAACCTAACTCATCCTAATTCTCACTCATTATACTCTATAATAATAGTTACTCCTATTACCTCCATTTCACAACTTAAGGCATTGAATCATAAGAAAAGAAGCTCATCCATGAGAAGTCAAATGGTGATTGTTACACCTATATTTAAAGAAACTGAGTCTTAAAGTGAACTATCCAAGGTCACACAGACAGTAAGTAAAGGGATCAGTATTCAAACCTGTTCTCTTTTCATAATACCCTGGAGTAAGTGGTTGTGGCCAAATACTTGGTTTAACAAGGAGTGGCCAAAGTTGAAAAGATCTCTCCACCTCAGGCTAATAGAGGCAGCTTTCAGAGAAAGCTGTGGGCTCAGAATGATCAAGTTTGTTAAGAATGACTGGGCAAGAAAAACAGCCCTATGCACAGGTGGAGGTGGAGGAAGACCATTTGGCAAAACTCTATCCAGATCCACATAGAGGAGTAGTGGTCGGGGGTTCAGTAAAGGCAGACTGGGGACAGTTTACATCAACCCTTGAATGTCATTCTTAGGCGTTTTATCTGCAGACAACCGGAAGACATTAGATGACTTAACGAAAATGGTGGTTCAGTATATTGATTTAGTCACATCTCGCAGTGTAGACCAGAGTCAACAGGGACCAGTTAACCATTCAAGTGATACATCTTAAGAATCTGAATAGCATTTTAGCCTTTGCAATAGACAGGAAAAGATCAATGTTATACATCACATGAAGGAGTAATCCTAGCACTAGATTAGCTGATGGATAGAAGAGAGGCAGATGGTAATGAGTATGCAAATATCTGTGTTAGGCAGGATGCTGTTTTATAACTGTGCCCATGGGGGATTTATGCAAAATCTGATGCCATAGATTTGGCAAATATTATCTATTTTATTAGCAGCCAAAACCTAGGAATTCTAGAAAAACAGACTACTGGTGTACTCAGAAGGGCATTGGTTTTCATAAAAGATTAGCTTGCACCTACTAGCTGACTGACCTTGGGAAATTTGGTTTAATCTTTAAAAGCCTCTGTGACTTCATCTTTAAAATAAAGCTAGTGGGGTGCCTGGGTGGCTCAGTTGGTTGAGCGTTCAACTCTTGATTTTGGCTCAGGTTATGATCTCACAGGTTTGTGAAATCAAGCGCTGTGTCAGGCTCTGCGCTGATAGTGCAGAACCTATTTAGGATTCTCTCTCTGCCTCTATTTCTCCCTCTCTCTCTGCCTCTCCCCCGCTTGTATACATATGTGTGTAAGTATGAGCTCTTTCTCTCTCTCTCTCTCTCTCAAAATACATAAATAAACATTTTAAAAAATTAAAAAATAAAAATAAAATTGAGCTAGTAACACCACTTCAAGGGATCAAATATGCTAGTGTATATAAGGACCTTGCAAGGTATCTATTTCATAGCAGGTACCCAATAAATATCAGTTTCTTCCATTAGCATTCCAAGCTAGGTGGAGGTAATATCATTATGCAATGTTGTTTAATATTCCCTGAGAACCCACAATGGGCATTTATAGATCTTGAGTTGGTTAAAAATACTTTGGAAATACTTCTACTCATTTTTCCCAAAATATTTTTTTTCTAACATTGCTTACTACTCACCTAATGTTACTTTCAGTACTTTAAAATTAAAAATATTAGACAACACGGTAAAGTTGCTCCTTGGCCATGGAAAGAGCTGAATTAAGAACCACAAAAGGTTATGAAGCCTTTCCTCAGTTTAGAAGATATCCCATAACAAATATTAACCATGACAAGGAGAATGAAGATCAAAGAGAAGAGGCTAGATGTACCACAGCTCCCTTCAGCTACCCATCCAAGATAGTAACAATCCTCATTTGTGGAAAATAGATATCCTTGTTGCATTTATAACCTGTTACTGCTACCTCCTTACTCAGCCTGAAGATGGGCAGAGAGGGATTTAAAGAATGTATATCTAACATGGCTCACATTCTGATCCAACAGCCGTATAATCATGAACAAAGTCTCTGTCCAAGGAGGAATTACTTGGGGAAAAGAGTCTTTTAATAAAAGAAACATATCCATACTGGCAGATGCTGAAGGTTATGTGCTAAAAACTGAGTCCAGGTTTGTATATAGCAAATGCTAAGCAGATACACATTGTAAATACGTTGTGTTCCTGTGTGTTTTATTATTTCTCACAATGACCTCAATAAATAGTTGCTATACATATTTTAGACACTAACTTTAGTCCCTCAAAATAAACTTATTCTGAAATTCTTTGGCATTGTAGGAAGCAATTTCAAAAAGTATGATGATGCTGGAGCTGTATGTTGCTTCACTGTATCAAGTATAACTTTCTTTTTTTAAAAAGAACCAATTAGAAAGAGAGAGAGAGAGAGAGAGGGAGAGAGAGAGAGAGAGAGTTGGCGCGAACAAGAATCCCAAGAAGGATTTGCACTGTCAGTGCACAGCCCGACTTGAAGCTCAAACTTAGGAACCATAGGATCATAACCTGAGCTGAAATCAAGAGTTGGATGCTGAACCAACTGAGCCATCCAGATGTCCCTGAAGTATAACTTTATTTCTTTTTTAAGTTTGTTTACTTTTGAGAAAAAGAGAGAGAGCAAGAGATACAGACAGAGAGCAAATGGGGAAAGGCAGAAAGAGAGGGAGACATGGAACCTGAAGCAGGTTCCAGGCTCTGAGCTGTCAGCACAGTGCCCAACATGGGGCTCGAACTCACGAACCATGAGATCATGACCTCGGCCGAGGTCAGATGCGTAACCAACTGAGCCACCCAGGTGCCCCAACTACAACTTTCTTAAAGGCTTGGAAAGGTCTCAGTTTTCAGGGTAATGGAATAAAGTAGCTCCAAGAAGTATTACAAGTTTAATTCAATTGACATCAGGTAAATCATTTGGTAAATAAGTATTAATTTATTAACATAAATTTCCATGCCGGACAAATTAAATAAATTCCTCAAATAAGTTCCCCTGCCAGAAGTGAACAGAGGCCACCGGTAGTTATGGTACATTTACTTAAGAGACTCATCGTGTGCCTCTTACGTACTAGAACTGAGCTTCAATCTCATCTCTCTTCAAGACAACAACCTTTCCTTCACCAGGCCTTGACATGTTCCAGAATGGAGAATCAGGTCAGAATATCTTCTGAATACCAAAATTTCACAGCCTAGTCACTCCTGTTCACTGTGGCTCAAAGCACCGTCAGAAATATGAGGTACATTCTATCAGCGTTTTATTCAGACATTAGTCTCTTCACTGCCTAAAAGAACTGAACAGTCCTAACCTGGAATTCAAATGACAGGAAAAACAAAATAGTTCTGAATAGCCAAGCAAGTTATCCAATATCCTTATTTTTTAAAATAGGGTATCTAGTAACTGGGGGGAAAGCATGTTCTTTAAATTGTAAGATTCTTTTGAATAAATCAATTGCAGTTTAATAAGGTTTCCCTGTAATTCATTTTCACTGAGCTTATTATAAAAGAACATCTGCAAAACTCTGACTTTCAAGAATGCAACTGTTCTCATCTCTGTCGTGTTAGTTGTTTGTTATCACAAGCTTAACATGTTTTTCATGAAAGGTAACTACAATAAAATTGATTATTCTATAATAACTAAGAAAAGGAATAGGGAAAATCTAAATCCTGGGAGGAAAAAGGATTCTATCCAACTAATAGCATTATTATTAATAAAGCATGCAAGTCGGAAACCAGAAAATATCTTGTTAATTAGAATTGCTTCCAAGTAAGAATTTTCCAAAGGATATCATAGGTTTCAGTCATGACTGCTTCTTAAATTATATATGTTTACAAGCACTGTGGTATTTTTTAAAGTTTACCAATAACCTAAAAAGCTCTGGGCACATATACAAAAAAAATAATTTTTAAAATGCCACAACTAAATTAGATTCTGTGGTAAAAAGAAAACCTAAACCTTAAACTACCCCATAAAAGAGAAGGAAAGAAAATAGCCCAGCTGGATAGTCATAGAACGCCAAACCCAAACTATATGCTTTTGTCCCAGGCCCTTAACGCCAAAGAATTTGGGATGAAAACAACCACAAGTAACCACTGTGCCGCCTCCTACCTTACACACTGTTGGCATACAAACCCTATGCACAGGGTTCCAGCAACAGGCATATGCGTGAGCCCAGCCAACCACTTTTTCAAACACAGGAATGACCTATAGATTTTATCCCGTCTTTTCTGATGACAGAGTCAAGGTCTAGGTCTGAAACCACACCCTAGCCACTTCCTATCCTCAAGCACACTGGCCAGCAAAACCTTTGGGAGGTAGGCCAAATGGCTGTGGAAACCCTGCGACTTCAATTTCCTTCACTTCTGGTCCAGTCATTTACCAGAACTGTAACCAAATAGCAAAATGTACTGGTTCCAATTCCAACTTTTTTTTCCCCTTTCCCTCTCCCTACCCTCTGATAGAGATGCTAATGAACAGTAATATCCTAAGGAGCAAGGAGCCAGATAATAACGGTAAGACATGCTAAATGAGCTCCCTTAGATATCAAAGATAACTGTAGCTCCTAGAGGAAGCCAAGACCATAAAACATATAGGATCCTAAAAGAACAGCTGAGTTACAGCCACAGCAGGATGTGAAACCCTTTTTGGAGGAGATCAGGAAGTAGTACTGGATATCAAAGGTAATAACATACATGCATTATAAATGCCTAGAGTCCTTTTATTTCTATTTTTTAAATGCCTACACTCCTTTTAAATATCAGATCATAAAGCAAGGCGTGGCACATTTCATCACAGTACCATGGGGCAGAGGACACAAGAAACTAGACGGCTAGAGAAGTATAGCAAAAAAATTTGGTAGTGGACCATCTTTTATAAGCACTTTTCCAAAGTATGTGAAGAAAATGGTCACTTGATTTGTTCTTGAATTCTATTGTAATAAAAACAATAAAGCTCTAACAGATCCCCTAGCTTAGGCAGATGATCAATAAATGATACCAACTGGATCTATTCATTCCACAACTCTGACTGAGAACCTACTATCGGCCAGGCAGTCTATTGGACACGGGATCAGAGAGACTAAAAAACCTATTTCTTGCCTTCAGGGATCTCCTTCGCCCCATAATGATAAAGGCACTCCAGAGCAAAATTGTATCAGAAACATACTAAGAGTATAAAAATGGCTAACCTCCAAGATTGTGTGAATCCTGAACAGGACAGAGAAGGCACCATCATAACACCATCTTGCATTTGCACATCTTAGCATACAAAAGCCATTTTTTAAATGTTTATTTGTTTATTTATTTTGAGAGAAAGAGAGAGAGCATAAGCAGGAGGGGGGGGAGGGAAAAGAGAGTATTCCAAGCAGGCTCCACACTCAGCATGAAACCCAATGTGGGGCTCAGTCTCACGACCATGAGATCATGACTTGAGCCAGAATCAAGAGTCAGCCAGTTACCAAGTGAGCCACCCAGGTGCCCATAAAAACCATGTTTTTGTTGATTAACTCACTGGATGGTGGACTACGAATATTTCCTTGTCATGATACTATACTACCTCGGAACCAGGGGGAACCAAAAAACATTAACTCCTCATTTTAAAAATGAAGACCAGAGAAGGTAAGTGGCACAGCCAATTTCAAATGCCTATTAATACATCAATGCAGAGTAAGGAGGAGAATGACAGAGAAGGAGACAGGAAGAGAAATAAATATTAATTGCTAAGGGCTATTTTGCCAGACATGATTAGGCTATAAATATCTAATATTTACAACAAAATACAGCAAGGTAGGTATTAGTATTACTATTTTACAGAGGAGGAAATTGAGGCTCACATAGTTTAAGTGACTTGCCCAAAGCCACCCGGCCAATAAAGAGGAAAGCGTGTTCATTCAATGCCTCACAGTGCTATCACGATCTCCTTACCTAAGGCGGCTTTTTTTTTTACAACTAAGTGCATCTCTGGAATAGAAGTGGGTTCACTGTCCTTGATAAGCTGCTGACTTTGAATCTTGAGGACTGGTATGATGTGTAGGGAAAAACAAAAAAGGAAAACACATTCACTAAAAGGTTAGTGATGTTTCCTAACCTAGGAAAGTTGATATTGCTCAAAATACCCCCTTAGGATATTTTTCACAGGGTTTTCTACATCAATCTAATTTTTATTTTCACAATAAACCTCGAAATTTGCCATATGCTAGTAATCAGCTTCAAAACCTCAAAGTAATCAATCCCCATCATATTATTGCCCTTCAGTTGCCAGAAATCTCTTCAGAGGCCTTCTTAGAATTGTTAGTAATCCTTCACTATGTCGACTGGCATAGTTTTCAAACTGTTCTGTAACATCATCTCTAGCGCTGTCCTCCATGAATACCTCCAGGAGGATTCCAGTCAATACTTGACTGAAAGTCTTCACTGCACATGTGCGATTAGCTACAGATGAGTGGCTGTAATGGATGTAAGACGTCACTGTAAATGCAGAAAGGAAGTAGCTACATACCCTCTTCCCTCAAGACAAAAGTCTATTTACAGGAATTATTGATTAAAAACATCAAAACAACTCCTGTATCACTGAGTACCTTCCTTTCAACGACTACAGTCACCAATAAAAGTTGTGGTTAAAATATATCTTAAAATAGGTACCACATTTACATTTGAAAATACTTTCAGCAGAGCAGGAAATGTTGAATTGTTTCAAAAAGAATTTTTAGAAAGGCAGTAAAAAAAAAATAGCACAGAGAGATCTCTAACCTTAATTGCCATAAAGGAGACTGCATCACAAAAAGTTTCATAATTTACCAAATTATAGAAAGAATGGAGGAATTAGAACTCAATTATCCAGAGTCTTAAACAACCAGTCCTGCAGTCACCAGTTAATTGTTTAAGCCTCCACTTCCTTTTGTCTGTGTGTTGGGTTGGAAGGGAGAAGGAAAAGAGAAAGGGAACACATAGAAAACAGATGTGGAAATAAATATTTATCAACACAGAATCTTGGCAAATCTTGATCTTTATATTGCCCTCACGCTGTATTTTCCAAGTTTTCTAGCCCCAATCCCCAAAGAATTCATAGCTGGAATTTATAGGTTTTCCACAGTTAGGGAAGCTTCTTTGGAGAATTCTGATGCCTCCTCCTTAATCTAATATTAATAAATGTTTTTGACCCAAGGAATCTCTGCCAGAGAATGGGAGAAATAAAAGGTTCATTTAGCTGGTTTGTCCTGTCCTTGGACTTCCAGGCAGAATAAACAGCACCTTGTGACAAAGGCGGACCACAGGCTGGCCGAGCTCCAGGCAGACACTGGGGGGTGCAGTCTGTTTATCAGACAGCACATTGTCTTAACCAGGATGTGGTCGGCCTTTGTAACAAGAAGTATGCAAATGAGTTTCCCAGAGACCCAACACCCTGCCCCCCCCCCCCCCCCCCCCCCCCCCCCCCCCCCCCCCCCCCCCCCCCCCCCCCCCCCCCCCCCCCCCCCCCCCCCCCCCCCCCCCCCCGGCTCCGCTGTCTCCTTCAGTAGACACCAGCTAATGGTGGCCGTCCGGAGAACAGAGCAGAGAGTGGCCGAAAGACAAGGGCAAAACGAAGCATCCAGAATTCACCAGATTAGTCCAACACAACAGAACTCTTCAGGAAACACACTGCAAAGAAGACAACCTCAAACCACCCTGCTTCAAGAGGAAACACACACACACACACACACACACACACACACACACACACACACACGCGCGCGCGCGCGCTTTAAAATAGGATTACATGTTTTTTAATGTTCAAGAAGTAAAAGAATTTTTCATCTGGCTCATTTATTCTCAGTACGAGCAAATGCAGTGAGGCTTTAAAATGCTCTATTTTCTCAAAAGAATATTGCATCATCAGACTCTTCAGCAAAATGCTGCCAAGAGTACCTCTATCAGCTTCAGTTGCCTCATGTATAAAATGGTGCTAATATTACTACCTGTGATATTTGATCACTGGAGGGATTAAATGAGGTAATGAATAGAAAACAGTTCAACACAATGCCCAGCACATAGTCTGGGCTTAGAAAATGTTAGCAGGTTTTACATCATGCACATGATTGAGTAGTATATCAAAAGTACAAAAAAAAGAGAGAGAGAGAGAAATACCTAAGGAGAAGAATAAGGATGGTAAAGGCAATTATGGACAGGGAAGAACAGCACCACTTGCTGGTTTAGAGTTTAATGAGTTACTAGTTTGTATAGACTTTGGAGTCAAGCAGGCCTGGCCTTACATAACCTTGGGAAATTTTCCATCATCCCAAGTCTCAATTATTTACCTGTTCTATGAGTACATTTACTTCACAGGGTTATGAGAAGTAAACGAGACCACACATTACAGTGCCTAGCACAGTGCCGGGCAAATAGAAGCCACTCAATAGTGGCAATGATTTGCTCGTTTTATGTACACAACCCTATAGTTGGGTTCAAATTCATACTTTGTAGCTGTGGGATGTTAAGCAAACTGCTTAACCTTTCTGGTCCTCAATTTTCTTATCAGTAAACCAGGGATAATACCTCCCTCACCAGGTTTGCTATAAAGATTAAATAAACTCCAAGGCCCTTAGATTAGCTCCTGGCACTAAAAGTAGACTAGCCATTACCAGTGGTAATCATAGTCTAATTTATTACTTGATGGGTACAGTTAATCTCATTTTACTGCTGAACTCAGTGAGGCATGGGATGGCTACTTGGCATCCGTGTGCTCACACTGCCGTTTCTGGCCATTAGAATTGCACTCGGCATCTTGGCAAACTTTCATATAATCTTAAGCCCTGACATTAATTATGCCTCATTATTTCAAAATGATTTCTTCAAAGCAGGAAAATAATGATTTTCTCTTGATGGTTGGGTTCACCTCCTTCTAGTCCCCTCACATCACCTTTCATCTGTGAAACAATGTCTCTCTCTCTTAGCCAGGATAAAGGAATAGAAAACCAGTATCAGAATTGTTTCAGGAAAAGAATCCAGACTTACAGATTTCATTTTCTCAGTATGTTTTATATTGAAAATGTTTCATCCGGCTACCTCCACATTTCCACAAGAATGATGCCAGATAACTTGTATAAGAAAATGTGGATGGCCCACCAAATATGGTCATTCCAAAATTCCTAGTGGATGCCTGAAACAGCATGCAATATTAAATCCTAGATGGACTATGTTTTTTCCTATGCATACATACCTTTGATAAAGTTTAATTTGTAAACTAGGCATAGCAAGATATTACTGATAACTCATGACAAAATAGAACCACAATAACAATATACTGTAATAAACGTATATGAATGTGGTCTCCATCTCTCAGGAAGACATCTTATTGTGCTGTACTCACCCTTCTTCTTGTGATGACGTGAGATGATGAAATGCCCACGTTATGAGATGCAGCGAGATGAACAACGGAGGCGTTGTGATGTAGTGTGAGGTTACTGCTGATTTTGTGGTTTTAGATTTCATTTTTAAGTAATCTCTACACCCAACGTGGGGCTTGAACTCAGGAGATCAAGAGTTGCATGCTCCACCGACTGAGCCAGCCAGGAGCCCCTTGAATTTCTGATAATAGGTCAGAAAGAGGATCATCTGCTTCTTACCTGGTTGACTGAGGGTAACTGAAGCCACAGAAAGCAAAACCCTAGATAAGGTTTCGCTAATGAATATACTATGAATATAAGTATATGTATAATACATATACTAATGATGACATTTCAGGTTTTTCTGATATACAAATACATACAAATACAAAAACATTTTTATAATATGAATAAGATGCTCATGTAGATGCTTTCCTAGCTGTCCCCTATTTCTGTAATATAAAACTTCACATGCTTTGTTGTGATTTCTTTTATTCTTTGAACTGCCTATCGAGAATTTGAGAGGAGCCTTATTTGGATCTGTGCTTCCTGTGACTAGCACACAGCAGGGTAGTGCCAGAAGCCATTTTGCCTGTGTCCAAATCCCAGCTTTACCATTTAAGAGCCATGTGGCCCTGAATAAGTCACTGAAATTCTGTATACCTTGGTTCTTACAATTATAAAATGAGGGTAATAATAGTATCAACCTCTTGAGATTGCAATGAAGATTAAAGACTTACTAGTACATGCAAAGGGCTTAGAACAGGACCAGACTGAGGAATCACTGTAGATGCTATATTATTTCACTATTACTATTATCATTATTAGCGATAAGCGACAGACATGTTCTTACTCGTGTAGAGCTCACATATTACTGCTTGAGACAGATAAACAAATATATCAGTGAGAGCAATCAGGTAGTAATATGTCCTGTGTTGAATACAAAAAAGGGGGAATGTAATAAAATGCAATTGGAAAACTACTTAGATTGGATGGTCAGGAAAGGCCTCTATAAAGATGTGACAGTTGAAAGTAATAGCAGGAAGAAGCCAGATTTAAGAAGCCATGGAGAATGAGCATTCCACAGAGAGGGGAGACTAGCCCCAAAGCCATGAGCAGGAAGTAGCTTGTCTAGTTCCAGAGTAGAAAGAATGTCAGTGTGGTTTGGCCAGAGTGTAGTCAGCAAAAAAGAAAGGAGTAGGAGATGATGCTACAGAGGTTAGCTAGAGAATATAGCCCAGGTGGACTTGGGGGAAGATCTTGAATTCTATTTCAAGTGTGGCAAGATGCCTTTGTCCAGTCTTGCAAACTTAAGATCTCATTTATATTTTTAAATAATCACTCTGGTTGCTGTGTGGATTAGAATCAGGGAGATAAATTTAGAGGCTCTTGCATTAATGCAGACCAAAAGAAAACAACAAAAAGAAAGTAGCTTATATTAGGATGGGAGTGGCGGAGACAAAGAATAGATGGAGTTGAAGATAAAATTAACAAGATGTGCTGATGGATCAACAGCATGGGTCACTGAGGTAAATATACTTATTAAAGGAACAAGATGTTCAGATTACATTCTACTTTTCTAAAACTGTGCTTTAGGTTTATCTATAATTTAAAGCACACACACTTAAAGAAGAGTGGGAGCCACCTGGGTGGTTCAGTCACTTAAGCATCCGACTGGGCTCAGGTCATGATTTCATAGTTTGTAAGTTCAAGCCCCATGTTGGGTTCTGGGCTGAGAGCACAGAGCCTGCTTCAGATCCTCGGCCTCCCTCTCTCTCTCTGCCTCTCCCTTGCTTGCACTCTCTCTCAAAAATAAACATTTAAAAAATTTTTTATTTGAAAAAATAAAGCACAAAGCAACTCAGATAAGGCAAAAGTTCTAAAAATGGACATAAAAAGGGATAAAACTATAAACATTCTAGGAAGTATTGAGGAAAGCTGAAACATCAGGGCTAGTGGCCCTCCTCCACCAACATGACCTGTGGAAGCTGAAAGACCCTAGGGAAAATCCTTCCTAAGGCTTAGTGCCTTACCAACATGATGTTAAAAAAAAAGGCGATATGGATTAATAGAAAAAGGAACCTGGGGGAGTGGCTGGGGACCCTTCAAAGTCTATGTATAGAAAGTAGGAACCCAAAAAGTCTCATGTGCCTTAGGGAAGGGCCCAGAAGAGCTAGACGGGCTGTTGCAGCAACAAAGACCCAGTGTCAGAAAAAGCAGAGGCCACAGAATATGAATATCATTCAACCCAATGCCCACTCACCCAGGAACTCAGATAGGATCATTCCTACCTCAACAGACCCTTGCAACAGAGACTAATAAGGACACAGAGAATGATAACAAATCCTGCCATGTTATGGAAAACATTTCATATTCCAAGATGCCATCTCAAGAGGATGAAAGGAGAGGAAAGGGTCATCCAAAAACTCTGAGCATTTACCCAAAAGAGCATAAATAATCCTAAGGAAATTGGAATATCATTATTTGGGAAGTTCCAGTGTTATTCCCTTTCTAGAAGGGTAAAGGCTTATGAAGAAAATTAGCTCAGATATGAAAAATAATGTAGGTGCAATCTGAATAGACATCTTCCCAAAGAAGACATACAGATGGCCAACAGATACATAAAAGGATACTCAACATCACTTATCATCAGGGAAATGAAAATCAAAACCACCAGGAGATAGCACGTCATACCAGTCAGAATGGTTAGTACCACAAAGACAAGAAACTATAGGTTTTGGTGAAGATATGGAGAAATGGGAACCCTCATGCACTGTAAGTAGGAATGCAAACTGGTGCACCAACTTTGGAAAACAGTATGGAGGTTCCTCAAAAAAATTAAAAATAGAACACTAGAGATCCAGTAATTCCATTATGGGGTATTTACTCAAAGAAAATGAAAATAAAATTCAAAAGGATATTGTCACCCCTATGTTTGCAGCAGCATTACTTACAATAGCCAAGATATGGAAGCAACACAAGTGTCCA
>NC_043700.1:95096764-95165862 GCF_006229205.1 Suricata suricatta
TGAATTGAACCAAAAAAACCTAGAAATCACACAGAACATATTATCTGACTGTGACCTCCACTGATATTAAACTATAAATAAAGAAGAGGAGAGAAGGAAGAAGAGCAATCTGATAAAAATTAAGAAATTTACTTGTAATCAACACTTGCATCAAAGAAAATCAAAACTAACATTCCTTCCATTAGTCAATGGACACTTGGGCTCTTTCCATAATTTGGTTATTGTTGATAGTGCTGCTATAAACTTTGGGGTGCATGTGCCCCTTCGATTCAGCATTTTTGTATCCTTTGGGTAAATACCTAGTAGTGGAATTGCTGGGTCATAGTGTAATTCTACTTTTATGTTTTTTGAGGAACCTCCCTACTCTTCTCTAGAGTGGCTGCATCAACTTGCATTCCCACCAACAGTGCAGAAGGGTTCCTTATTCTCTGCACCCTTGCCAACATCTATTGTTTCCTGTGTTGTTAACTTTACCAATTTTGGCAGGATGAGGTACTTTTTGATTTGTATTTCCCTGATGATGAGTGATGTTGAGCATCTTTTCACGCATCTGTTAGCCATCTGAATGTCTTCTTTGGAAAAGTGTCTATTCATGTCTTCTGTCCATTTCTTCACTGGATTATTTGTTTTTTGGATATTGAGTTTATAGGTTTTGGATACTAACCTTTTATCCGATATGTCATTTGCAACTATCTTCTTCCATTCCATCAGTTGCCTTTTAATTTTGTTGACTGTTTCCTCCACTGTGAAGAAACCTTTTATTTTGATGAGGTCCCAATAGTTCATTTTTGTTTTTATTTCCAACTTGCCTCCAGAGACATGAAGTTGCTGCAGACGAGGTCAAAGAGATTGCTGGCCGTTTCTCCCCTAGTTTTTTATGGTTTTTTTCCTGTCTCACATTTAAGTCTTTCATCCATTTTGAATTTATTTTTGTATATGACATAAGAAAGTGGCCCAGTTTCATTCTTCTGCATGTCGATGTCCAGTTTTCCCAGCACCATTTGCTAAGGAGGCTATCTTTTTTTTCCATTGGATATACTTTCCTGCTTTGTCAAAGATTAGTTGGCCACACATTTGTGGGTCCATTTCTGAGTTCTCTATTCTGGTCCATTGATCTATATGTCTGTTTTTGTGCAGTACCATACTATCTTGATGATTACAGCTTTGTAATACAGCTTGAAATCTGACATTGTGATGCCTTGGCTTTGGTTTTATTTTTCAACATTACTTTGGCTATTTGGGGTTTTTTCTGTTTCCTTACAAATATTAGGATTGTTTTTTTCTAGCTTTGTGATGAGTGCTGATATTATTTTGATAGGGCTTGCATTGCATGTGTAGATTGCTTTGGGTAATACAGACATTTTAACAATATTTGTTCTTCCAACCCTTGAGCATGGAATTGTTTTCCATTTCTTTGTATCTTCTTCAATTTCTTTCATAAGCTCTCTATAGTGTTCAGTGTACAGATCATTTACCTCCTTGGTTAGGTTTATTCCTAGGTATCTCATGGTTTTAGTGCAATTATAAATGGGATCAATTCCTTGGTCTCTCTTTCTGTTGATTCATTATTGGTGTATAGAAATGTAACCAATTTCTGTACGTCAATTTTATATCCTACAAAATTGCTGAATTCACATATCAGCTCTAGTTTTGGTGGGGTGTTTGGGATTTGCCATGTAGAGTATCATGTCATCTGCAAAGAGTGAAAGTTTGACTTCTTCTTTGCCAATTTGTATAACATTTATTTCTTTTTGTTGTCTGACTGCTGAGCTAGAACTCCCTGAACTATGTTGAGAAACAGTGGTGAGAGTGCACATCCCTGTCTTGTTCCTGGCCTTAGGAGGAAAGCTCTCAGTTTCTTCCCATTGAGGATGATATTAGCTGTAGGCCTTTCATATATGGCCTTCATGGTGTTGAGATATGTTCCTTCTATCCTTATTTTCTTAAGGTTTTTATCAAGAAAGGATGCTATATTTTGTCAAACATGTTTTCTGCATCTATTGAAAGAATCATATGGTTCTTACCCATTCTTTTATTAATGTAGTATATCACATTGTTTGATTTGAAAATATTGAACCAGCCCTGCAGCCCAGGAATAAATCCCATTTGACCATGGTGAATAATCCTTTTAATGTACTGTTGAATCAATTTGTTAGTATCTTGTTGAGAATTTTTCCAATCATGTTCATCAGGGATTTGGCCTGTAATTCTCCTTTTTAGTGGGGTCTTTGTCTGGTTTGGGAATTATAGTAAAGCTGGTTTCATAGAATGAGTTTGGAAGCTTTCTTTTCATTTCTATTTTTTGGAACAGTTTGAGAATAGATATCAACTCTTCTTTAAATGTCTGGTAGAATTCCTCTGGGAAGCCATCCGTCCTAGGATTTTTGTTTGTTGGGAGATTTTTGATAACTGATTCAATTTACTTCCTGGTTATAGGCCTGTTCAAATTTTCTATTTCTTCCTGTTTGAGTTTTGGTGCTGTGTGAGTATCTCAGAATTTTTCCATTTCTTCCAGATTGCCCAGTTTGTTGGCATATAATTTTTCATAGTATTCTCTTATAATTATTTGTATTTCTGTGGTGTTGCTTGTTATCTCTCCTCTTTCATCTGTGATTTTATCTATTTGGGACCTCTCTTTTCTTTTTGATAAGTCTGGCTAGTGGCTTATCAATTTTGCTTATTCTTTCAAACAACCATTTTTAGTTTTATTGGTCTATTCTACTAGCTTTTTCTTCTATATCATTTATTTCTGATCTAATCTTTATTATTTCCCTTCTGCTGCTGATTTTAGACTTTATTTGTGTTCCTTTTCTAGCTCCTTTAGGTATAAGATTAGGTTGTGTAGTTGGGAACTTTCTTGCTTCTTGAAATAGGCCTGAATTGCAATGTACTCCTCTTAGGACTGCCTTTGCTGCATCCCAAAGGGTTTGGACTGTCGTGTTTTCATTTTCATTTGCTTCCATGTATATTTTTATTACTTCTTTAATTTCCTGGTTAACCCTTTCATTCTTTAGTAAGATGTTCTTTAACCTTCATGCATTTTAAGGCTTTCCAAATTTTTTCTTGTGGTTGATTTCAAGTTTCATAGTGTTGTGATCTGAAAATGTGCATGGTTTGATCTCAATCTTGTTGTACCTGTTGAGGGCTGATTTGTGAACTAGTATGTGATCTATTCTGAAGAATGTTCCATGTGCACTCAAGAAAAATGTGTATTCTGCTGCTTTAGGATGAAATGTTCTAAATATATCTGTTAAGTCCAGCTGGTCCAGTGTGCCATTCAAAGGCATTGTTTCCATGTTAATTTTCTGCTTAGATGATCTGTCCATCACTGTAAGCGGAGCATTAAAATCTCCTACTATTATGGGGTTATTATCAGTGAGTTTGTGATTAGTCGATTTCTATATTTGGGTGTTCCCAGTGCGGTCATAAATCTTTACAATTGTTAGATCTTCTAGATGGATAAAACCCTTAATTATGATATAATGCCCTTATTCATCTCTTATTATAGTCTTTATTTTAAGATCTAGTTTGTCTGATATCAATGTGGCTTTCTTTTGACTTCCATCCCCTCAATTTCAATCTGCAGGTGTCTTTAGGTCTAAAATGAGTCTCTTGTAGGCAGAATATAAATGAGTCTTGTTTTTTTAACCATTCTGATGCCTTCCATCTTTTTTATTGGAGAATTTAGTCCATTTACATTCAGAGTAATTATTTAAATATATAAATTTATTGCCACTATGTAACCTGTAGAGTTGGTGTTTCTGGTAATGTTCTCTGGTCCTTTGTAGTCTTTGTTGTTTTGGTTTTCTTTTTTTTTTCCTCCACTCAGAGTCCCCCTTAAAATTCCTTGCAGGGCTGGTTTGGTGGTCACAAAATCCTTTAGTGTTTGTCTGGGAAAGTCTTTATCTCTCTTTCTATTCTGAATGGCAGCCTTGCTGGATAAAAGATTCTTGGCTGCATATTTTTCCCATCCCACACATTTCCTGCCACTCTATTCTGGCAGCCAAGTTTCAGTTGACAGGTCTGCTTCTAACCTTATGTGTCTACCCTTGTAGATTAAGAACCTTTTGTCCCTAGTTGCTTGTAATTTTTTATTTTTTAATATTTATTTCTTTTTGAGAGAGAGAGAGCAGAGAAGAGGCAGAGAGAGACAGACAGACAGAATCTGAAGCAGGCTCCAGGCTCCGAGCTGTCAGCACAGAGCCCAATGCAGGGCTCAAACCCATGAACTGTGAGATCATGACCTGAGCTGAGGTCAAACACTTAACCAACTGAGCCAAACAGGCACCTCTCCCTAGCTGCTTTTAGAATTCTCTCTTTATCTTTGTATTTTGCAAGTTTCACTATGATATGTCGTGGTGTTGATTTGTTTTTGTTGATTTTCAGGGGAGTTCTCTGTCCCTCTTGGACTTAAATGCCTGTTTCCCTCCCCAGATGAAGAAAGTTCTCTAATTTGTTCAAATAAACCGTCTTCCCCTTTTTCCTGCGCTTCTTCTTCTGGGACTCCTATGATACAGATATTGCTTCATTTCATGGAATCACTTAGGTCTCTAAATCTCTCCTTGTGATTTAGTAATTTCCTCTCCCTCTTTTTTCCAGATTCATTATTTTCTATAATTTTATCTTCTATTTCACTATTCTTTCCTCTGTTTCTGTAACCCTCATTGTCACTGTATCCAGTTTGTTTTGCATCTCAGTTATAGCATTTTTTAAATTTCATCTTGACTAGTTGTTAGTCTTCGATCTCTGCAGCAAGGGTTTCTTGAGTGTCTTCTCTGTTTTTCCTTTTTTTTAATTTCTTTTTTCTATGTTATTATTGAGACAGAAACAGAGCATGAGTGGGGGCGGGGCAGAGAAAAAGAGGGAGATACAGAATCCAAAGCAGGCTCCAGGCTCTGAGCTGTCAGCACAGAGCCCGATACGGGGCTCGAACCCACAAGCCGTGAGATCATGACCTGAGCCAAAGTCAGGTGCTTAACTGACTGAGCCACCCAGCTTCCCTTCTTCAAGCCCAGCTAGTAGTCTTATGGCTGTTGTTATAAACTCTTGTTCAGACATATTGCTTTTATCTGTTTAGAGCATGTCCCTGGCTGTGATTTCTTCTTGAGCCTTCTTTTGGAGGGAATTCCTCTGTCTTGTCATTTTGGCTGCATTTCTGTCTTTTGCATATTTTAAAAGTTTATTATGTTTCCTGCACCTGAGAGTACCACTATATTAAGAAGGGGCCATACATTGTCCCAAGCCTGGCATTTCAGGAAGTGTTTCTGGTGTATGCTCTACACACTCTGCTGTTGCATTTTGGCTTCTCTTTCCCACTGGTCAGTCCTCTGCAGAGCTCCTCCTTGCTTGAAGTAGTGGAGTATTTGTCCTTTACCTAAGTGTGGTTTGGTTTGTTTGTTTACATAACCCTGGAAAAAAGAGGGGAGGTGTGGAGCTTGATCCAGAGAGAGAGAGAGAGAGAGAGAGAGAGAGAGAGAAGGAAAGGGACCAAAAAGAAATGAGAGAGAATCAAAAACTATAAAGCTGATTCCAAGGAAAAAGAAAGGGGGGAAGAAAGAAAAAGAAGAAGAAAAGGAAAAAGAAAAGAATTTAAAACCCTGATGCAAAAAAGGAGAAAAGGAAATTTAAAAAATGAACAAGAAACTATGAACCTGATTCTGAAAAGAAGGAAGGAAGGAAAGAAAAAAAGAAAGAAAGAAAGAACTGTAGGTGCCATTTTGAAGCCCTGGATTTTCAGTGCACTTGGTGCATGAGGGGTGTGAGCTATGCTACTCTGAAGGAGAGGTCCACTGCTTTGGCTCAGAGTAAGTAATTAAACAATTGCCAGGCATGGGGGCGTGTGTGCACCCGTGTGCGTGCGCATGCGTGTGTCAGGGTTTGGTGTAAGTGGTGCCATCTCCAGTGAGGGCCGCTGTGCTGCTCTCGTAGTTCCACCCATGCTGGTGTTGGGGGGAGGAGGGGAAATGGCGCTGCCCCAATCTCTCATCCACAGACCAAGGATCCTGCACTCTCAGCTGTCCAAGCAGCCCTCACAGACTAGTGAGGATAGCCCTCTCTCCCTATGCCACCACTCCTGCATTTTTTCTATGGGGCACGGCTATGCTTCAAAACCCAAAGTCTAAAGGACCCAGCACTGCACAGATCCACTCCTCTCCTCCGGAGTAAACCATCTCCACACTGTGTGAAGTCCTCTGCCCCTGATTAACGGTCCGACGCCTGCACTGTGCACAGCATCTATGGTGCAGCACCACTAAAAGCAGCAACGGTTACATTTCCTCTCGGTGCACCTCTGTCCTCTGCTGATGAAAGGCCTTTGGCTTGAAACTGCAGGGTCTTTTGTCCCTGAGGAGACAATAAACTTTCTTCCAAAAAGTACTCTCTACGAAGGGGATGGTTTTCTCCCAGTGTGCCTACATCGCACTATGCACTCGGGGGCCAGGACCCCCGTCCCTGGAGTGCAAGCCACAGCCCTGCTCCAGAGAAATTCATGCGCTTCCAAAACCTCAGAGTTTGAGCTTCAAAGCCATTTGCAAAAAGAAAAGAACTGGGACACTCAGTACTTTTCACTCCCCCGTCCATGGTCCAGAGAGGTTCTCCTCTTGCGCTAACTGGATGCCACACTTTCTCAAATGCAGAAAGGTTCCCTCCCCGCTTCAGCACATTTGTCTCTCGCCCAGTTCAAGTCCATGCCCCTTGCACCTGCCAACCTGTCTCTCTCCACCTCTGGAGATCCTTCTGCCACTCTGAAGATTGATTTCCTGGGGGTTCCAAGTGATCTGACCTCAACACAACTGCATTTGAGGGACAAGGAAAGCCCAGGGTCCCCTTTCTTCTCTGCTGCCTGAACATTTCTTCACAGTGTCCATATTATCAAGGTCAAAAAAATGTTAGAGCAAAGCAAAAGAATTTAGCATTGTTAAACCAAGAAAACTTTCAAGATTGTATAAATAAAACTTTTGTGGATTTTTCATTATTGCTGTTGTCAGTGACTTTTTGTTTTTCCCTCAGAGCTTCTCTGACTTCACTGATTACTTCACGGTCATAACAATCACTGGACTACATTTCTTAACTGACTTTATGCTAAATATAGAATTCTCTAATAGGGGCTAAATCTTAGCATCAGCAGGAAACAATATGCTAAGTATATTCTCAAGCCTCCAACCATCCCCTAAACTACCGGTCAAATAAATTCTACCAATTTACTCTAATTAAGGCTAAAAAGTGTCGTGTGTGCTTTAAATGTCAGTCAATTTTGAGGTAATTATACCTGAAGGCAGGAATCCATCAGGGTCCCTTTTTTTAGAATTAAATTCAGATGGGAAGTAAAGGAGTCAGGGGATATTTGCAGATAATTAGTTCCATTCCTATCTTTCTTCGCCGTCTATTGACAGTAAAAGAATAGACATATTTTTCGAAAGATACAGAAGGATGTTTTGTTTCCGCATCTCCATTCCATTTTTTCAACTGGGTCAATTTTATCATGAATTTATAAGAAACTGAGATTTCAATCTGAAGGGGAAAAAATGTAACCTAAAAATAAAATAAATCCTTACATTTGTAGGATGCTTTATAGTTCGCAAAATGCTTTCACAGACACCTTCTGATTTCATTCTCCTACTCGTTCTTAAGGCAACATTATCTTCATCACAGATAAAGAAATTGAAGATTAGAGATTGAAGGGGATCAGAATATGCCACCACAAAATATGTCACTTTAGCAAAAGGATTATTTTGAGCTGAAGACAATTAGGAAACAGCAGACACAGGAGAAACTGCTTACCCTCCGCCTTTCTTCCTAAAAGCAAAGCGTACATTTGTCTTTGTGAAGGTGTCCGCCTTCCTTTCTCCAACACCAGGAAGAGAATAACTCTTAATCACCAGAGATGGCTTTTATCACCAAAGATAGCACCCTTGAGTCTGTATAACAAATATTTCTAAAATAACCTTATCTTCTATTAGTTTCCCCCATATATTTACCTTCCCATAATTCACGACCTCTAGAAACCCAAATCCCTTCTCCTTCGTCTTACCACTTCTTCACAACTGCCCTTTGTTTAATGGCATATAGGTTCTCAAACCGTACCATTTCTTTGGTTTTTCTCTTTTCTGTGAAGTTCCCATGAGCATGCAGAATAAGTCTTTTCTACTATTAAACTGTCAGTTTAATTCACAGGCCCTAGTCACTAAACTTCAGAGGATAGAGAAAAAAAATTTTTCCTCCCCTGTAAAATCAAAAAACTTGCTACAGGACTATACTTCAATCAGAATTAAGCAAATTTACTATATGCACAATTACTTTCTCTTCACATAACCTTAGCAGACATCACTAATTCATCAAGGTGTTCTTTCTTGCTCAGGCCACACATTCCCAGAATCCTCCTCAACACAGTTTCCATGACACAACTCTGCTATGCCTGTGCTACAAGGTCCTAATAATGTCCACAGTATATTGGTATTTTTCTCCTTTGCTCCAGGGAGCATCCCCTCTGACAACAGCAAAGTCTTTCTGAAACTCTTCCTTTGAGAATCTTTACTCACATCACTTTATTCTGAAGAATTTTCTGAAAAATTTTTAAATGCTTCCTAAAATTTGGTGATACCTCCCACTGTCTCTCACCAAGAATCTATAATAAACCCTTTTCCACAGGACCGGCATGAAAAAAATTCCTGAGATCCTTCTCTTTGAAAAATCACCCTTTTTTCTTGGCTGACCACTCTCGAAGTTAGCCAGAGTACATTCTCTTGACTTCTGGGGAAAGCTAATGTGGTCCAACAAAGATTCTCCATAGAGAGATTCAGCAGTAAATCAGTCTCAATATATACCTTTCGTTGTCACACCAGTCTCCTTGATACAGAAAAATATAAGAACTGAGAAAAAAAATGAATCATGGGGCGCCTGGGTGGCTCAGTTGGTTGAACATCCGACTTTGGCTCAGGTCATGACTCATAGTTTGTGGGTTCGAGCCCCGTGTCAGGCTCCATGCTGACAGCTAGCTCAGAGCCTGGACTCCTTCTCTCTCTCTGACCCTCTCCTGCTCATGCTGTCTCTCTCTTTCTCTCTCAATCTCTCTCTCTCTCTCTCTCTCTCTCTCTCTCTCAAAAATAAACAAAAACATTTTTAAAAATGAATCAGAACCAGAAACTACTGACATGGTCTCTTACTGTAAAAATTGTTTTATCTTTAAATGAACTACATGAAAAGGTCAAATAAAGTTCATATAAATTTTCCAATCATTTTTATATATTCTGATTGGCCATAAGAATACAGATTTTATCCAATGAATCCAAATAAAGTTGGCAATTCACATTACTGAAGTTTCTTCATCGTCAAGATTACATGTGCAAAACACAAAATTTAAGAAAATGAGGCAGTTGATTATTATTTTTTACTGATCAGCATGTTCCAGAGAGCACACATGGAGTTTGCTACAAGTTCCAGAAAAGGATTATATTGTCAGTGTTATTTGAAATAGAGGGAGGGAAATGATACAGTAAAAGAAAGAGCAAATCAATACTCTTTCCTTCTTTTTAAAAGTATTTGATTTGGACATCTAGATGGCTCAGTCAGTTAAGGGTCCGACTTTGGCTCAGGTCATGATTTCGTGGTTCATGGGCTCGAGCCCTGCATTAGGCTCTGTCCTGACAGCTCAGAGCCTGGAGCCTGCTTCAGATTCTGTGTCTCTCCCCCTCTCTCTGCCCCTCCCCTGCTTGCACTCTGTCTCTATCTCAAAAAAAATAATTTAAAAAAATTAATTATCTATCTAGGGCTTTATTCACTTAAGACCTATCTCTGTTTGTCAATCATACAGGCAAATTTGAAATAAGTTATTGGCTGATAATAACTCTTTGCCATGTAAAATACATGTATTTTAATAGGTGTTCGGCCCAAGAAGCAAGTTTTTCAAATGCTAAAGAAGAAATATAATATTGCATAACAGTTTCAGCACCTCTAGAATCTTACCCTATGTGTGGGTCTATCTTAAATTAGAGCCTTGCTAGAAGCTAAAATGTGGAGCAATTATCAAATTCATGATACATATTTCTGTTTAGCTTTCTACTGTGAAGGATAATTGCAGTCAAAAACAAAGGTAAAAATAAGCAGTCATAAAAAGACTACAAGTCCACACATCTCTTCTATTTTCTAAAACAATGAGATTTTTATTTCATCTGTGACCACCAGAAGAAACTGAATGGTTCAGACTTTAACGCAGAAAAAGCAGGGGCACCTGGGTGGCTCAGTCAGGTAAGCATCCAAATTAGGCTCAGGTCATAATCTCACAGTTCATGAGTTTGAGTCCCATGTTGGGCTCTGCACTGACAAGCTCGGAGCCTGGAGGCTGCTTCAGATTCTATGTCTCTGTCTCTCTCTGTCCCTCCCTCACTTATGCTTTGTCTCTCTCATGTCTCTCTCTCTCAAAAATAAATAAACATTAAAAAGCTTTAAAAAAAAAAAAAAAGAAAGAAAGATACAGCAAAAATAGATCTGATAAAATTAATCTTCTTTACCTTAGGTTGGGTTAATCCTGTGATGCTAAAGAAAAAAAATAATACAAAATAGAATAAATAAAATGAAATAAAAATTCAAAAACATGCCTTTCTTTTCAGAAGCATTTAGTCATTTGAACATACATAAATCATTAAAAAAACAGTCATGGTTTAGCTTAGAATGTGTTTGTCACCTGATATCGTAGAATTCTATAAAAGATTCTATATGACCAACTAAATGTCCCCCAAAGGAAGTTTAAATCCAGAAGTGCTCAGGAGTTTGATTTTTAAAAATTTTAAACTATTTTTTAATGTTTCTTTTTGAGAGAGAGAGAGTTAGAGCATGAGCTGAGGAGGGGCAGAGAGAGAGGGAGACACAGAATCTGAAGCCGCTCCAGGCTTTGAGCTGTCAGCACAGAGCCCAACACGGGTCTCCAACTCAAGAACCGTGTGATCAGGACCTAAGCCAAAGTCGGATGCTTAACTGACTGAGCCACCCAAGTATCCCAATAGGAGTTTGATTTTAATTTCAGGATTAAAAATTTTTTATTTATTTGTTTGTTTGTTTGTTTTTGGTCATAGAGTAGTAGAAAAAGAAAACGCACAGAGTAATTTTTAAAAAATCAATCACTGTAGATGTTTAAAATTTTTAGGTACAACTGAAGAGTACACTTATAGAATCCAAAAAGAATCTATCTTGACCTTCATTTATACATTTTATTAGTTTCTTCTTTTAAAAACTGGTCTTTTTTTGATGCAAGAGTTGACCCCGAGTTGTGAGCCTCCAGTGCTTAAGCTTCCTTCTCTTTTTAACCGAAGGGTTAACTAAACTTCTTTAACCTTAACTCTGCCATAAGTTGTTTACCAGAAGTGCAACAAGTGTTTGTCATTCATGTTGTTAATGATGTAGATGATCACAGTAATCTAGACCAGTGTTCAAAAAACCATAGTCCCAAATCCATCCTACTGCCTGGTTTTGTTAAAATCTTAATCATAATCATAATTTATTACGGGCGCCTGGGTGGCTCAATTGGTTAAGCATCCAACTATTGCTCTTGGCTCAGATCATGATCTCATGGTTCATGAGATCAACCTCTCAGCACAGAGCCTGCTTGGGATTCTCTCTCCCTCTCTCTCTGTCTCTCTCTGTCTCTGTCTGTCTGTCTCTCTCTCTCTCTCTCTCTCTCTTCCTCCTCTCCCTCCGCCAACCACCCACTCACAGTTGCTCACGCATTTTCTCTCTCTCTTAAAATAAATACATAAACTTAAAAAAAAATTATCGCAACACAGATCCCCCATCCATTCACATACTGTTCATGGCTGCTTTCATGCCGCAAGAGCAGAGTTGACGAGCTGGGACAGAAATCGTATGGCCCAAAAGGCATAGCACATTTGCCCTCTGGTTCTTTATAGCAAAAGTTCAACAACTCTTGATCTAAAAGATCCCTGAGGAGTTATTATGTGTGACCATTGTTTTAAACAGTTTTCATGTTTAAGAGGTCACAACATAAAAATCTTTTTCAGAATGTGGTGTTTTCTCATAAATCTGTCTCAGCTTGAGCCTCCTCCTCGTGTCTGATGATCTTTCTTATCTGCTTCTTCTCCGTATCTGCGGTTATTCCCCAAATAACAAGGACATGTGCTGCCAGATTTTTCTTCCTTAGTAACCACAATATAATGAATATTCAGGAAAGACAATGGTAAGAAGATTCTAATAATGTTTAGAAGTAAACATTGGGGATCATAAACAAGCTTTTATTCTCATTTTAGATGAGGTACTTGACATAACTCATTAAGCATCCCTCTGTGACATGCCTAAAGGCCATTACTTTAAAAACTGAACTAATAAAATAAAAAGATAATATGATATATGGTACACCTATGATTAAAAAAAAACCTGCACCACTGCCTTAACTAATGGCTAGTCCAAATAAATAATAGTGGAACTAGAAAAACATAAAACAGCCAAAAATGAATTGCTTAGAATGTCAAAGTCAAATGCTAAACAAGGTAAAAGACAACATACATTTTTCTCCCGAATCTTACCCCGAATGCATAGCATTTTCCACATGATATTGGAGTTGGAAAAAAAACCCAAAATATTGATTTTATGGGGTTAATAAATTCAATCCTCTGAACTTATCAGATGAAATGGAGACCCAAACCATACAACAAACTAAAGACAGACACTAAAATTCAGATCTTTTGACTCTAGTCAAAAATTCTTTTGGGTGAATTTATCTTCACCTCTTAGGTAGGTCAATAGGTAAGTGACTTGGCAAAAAGACTCAAGAGGAAGCTTTGTTACATGCATTTCCTTTGCGGTGATATAAGTTAAATCTGGGCCCCCAGGCAAAACTTTTAGAAAAGGTATCATCCCTCTTGATTAACTGCAGAAGAGCTGAAGAGTAAACAGCTGTGCAACGAAAAGTCCTCCCCCCACCCCCCACCCCCAGCTCGGGCTGACCGCACTCAGTCCCAGGCACCCCTCCAGCGGTAGTTCCCTCCATCTGCCTTTGGAGAAACTTCCAGTTATTTTTCTGGTTACTGCCACTGCCCCTCCTGTTCCCTAGAGTGCACAGTAAAGACCAGATGCCTTCTGTATAATGACTGTGGTCAGCTATAAATATAAGGAAAATGAACATGCACTATCTTGATGTCAAGCTAATTTTAGCTGAACAGTTTCATTTTAAGTATGCCCAACCTAGACTGGGCACATCATGGTTCAGTCTAAGGAGTTTTAAAAATGGAAATTACAAAACCACAGCGTGGAACCAAAATTGTTCAGATGGTGGTAACAGTGATTGAGATGCTCTGGGTGATGTTGCCAAGAGGAGGCCTTTCTTTCAGTGCACAGTGGTGAACTCTTAAACCACACGGATAAATAGATTCGGTCATCGCTATGAGGTGAACAATAGACCCTATGTTGTGGCTTTGGCTTTGTTGTAACGAATGTAAATAGTTTCTCACCATTCAGATGCGGACAATGCTCTATGTGTTATAAAACACATGCTGTGGGCAGGTGTGAAAAAGGTTTCTTACCAAGTGTTATGTGCTGTCTTCTCAATATTTTACCTTCACTTTTAACGGCAGCAGGGTGTCTTTGACTACTGTTTTCAATCCACAGAACAGCTACAGAATATGTCTGAAGATTCCAGCCTGTTATTTTTCTTCAAATCTGGGTTTCAATCTTGGTTAATGTTTGCCCAAAAATATGTAATTGCGGACTTCCTCCTCATAAACTCTTCCAGAGTGTCCGCTGCCAGGCGTGCATACTATTATTATCTCTCTGCCTTCGGGCTACCATAGGGTGTGCCCTCAGAGTCACAGGATAGATAACCTGCCCTCTGCCAGGAAGCCGGTATGGTTTGCAGCTGTAGCTAAGAAAAAACAAAGCTTGTATGTTTCCAACAATGTTTGTTTTTCTTCTCCTTTAATTAAAATGAAAATTAAACAAATTTTAACTGATGCTTTATTAAAAATTCACACTTGCCTTCTCCCTGTAGTTTTTAGAACTCCTCATTTACTCTGTTTACATTAATTAGTTCTTGTGATTTGGATGTACCTGCTCTCCTTCTCCCAAGTTACCTTACTGGGGAATTTTTCTTTGTCCATCAAATGCCACTTCCTCTGGGAGGCCCTCCTGCTTACACACCGACCCCCACCCCAACGTAAGCACACACACAGGCACAATTAGAGTTTATTGAAATCTTCTGGGTGTTACTCCAGTACTTTGTTACATCTCTCTTACAAAATATCATGGTCTAGCTTCTCTCTTATTTAGCTGTGTCCCTTCAATTTACTTCTTTGGCCAGACTGATCCTGTCACTGATCTCTCTATTCTGTTATCTCAGTCCTGGGATGAACCAAGTTCTTAAAAATTTTTGTATTAAGGGATAATTTACTATGTAAGCTTCTTCCTTTCCGTACAGTTCCGCGAGTTTTGACAAATGATAGGCACATAGTCCCCACCACTATCGAGGTATTACAACGGTTCCATTGCCCCAAATACTCCTCACTCCCCATGTAGTTAATCCGGGCCCCAACCCTCAGGCCCTGGAAGCCACCGTGTTCTGTTCCTGTATTTAGGTTCTGCAAATCATAGAAATGAAACCACACACATTGCAGTCTTCTAGGTATGGTTTCTCTCACTTAGCATAGTACACTTGAGTTTCTTCCATGTTCTTACTGTGGCAGTTCATTCCTTTTTATTGCTGAGGAGTACTGCATTTATGAATATGCCAGTTTGTCTACCCATTTGCATTTTGAGGGACATTGGTTTTTTTCTGGCTTGGGGCAATTGTGAATGAAGTGGCTATAAATATTCATATTCAGCTTCTGTGTGAACACATTTTTATTTCATTCAGATATATAACTAAAAATGGGATTGCTGGGTCATTCAGTAAGTGTCTGTGAAACTTTATAAGAAATTGCTTGGAGCGCCTGGGTGGCTCAGTCAGTTAAGGGTCCATCCAGCTTCAGCTCAGGTCATGATCTCACGGTTCGTGGGTTCGAGCCCTGCATCAGGCTTTGTGCTGACAGCTCAGAGCCTGGAGCGTGCTTCAGATTCTGTGTCTCTCTCTCTCTCTGACTCTCCCCTGCTCACATTGGCTCTCTCTATCTCTCAAAAATAAATAAAAACCATAAAAAACTTAAAAAAAGAAATCGCTCGATTGTTTGCCAACATGGCCACTTCATTTCACATTCCCACCCACTATGAATTCCAGTTTCCCCACATCCTCACCAACACTTGATATTGTCAGTTTCTTTTTATTTTAACCATTCTAATAAGTGAAGTGGCATCTCAGTGTGGCTTTAATTTGCATTTTCCTAGAGACTACTCATGTTGAGCATCTCTTTTTTTTTCATGTTTTATTTATCCTTGAGAGAGAGAGAGAGAGACAGAACACGAGCAGGGGAGGCGCAGAGAGAGATGGAGACACAGACTCTGAAGTAGGCTCCAGGATCCGAGCTGTCGGCACAGAGCCCCAACACGGGGCTCAAACTCACAAGCTGTGAGAGCATGACCTGAGCCAAATTCGGACACTCAATGGACTGAGCCACCCAGATGCCCTGAGCATCTTTTAATGAGTTTATTTGCCATCTGTTTATCTTTGGTAAAAGGTCTCCTCAAATATTTTGTTCATGTTTCAAGGGTTGTTTGAAGTTTTGAGAGTTATTTTTATGTGAGTCTTTTATCAAATATGTGAATTGCAAATATTTTCCCCTAGTCTGTTTAATAAATACTCTTAATATTGAATTGAGGGGCACCTGGTGGCTCAGTTGCTAAAGGCATCTGATGCTTGATTTTGGCTCAGGTCATGATCTCACAGTTTGTGAAATCCACCGTAGCACAGGGCTCTGCATTGACATTACAGAGCCTGCTTGGGATTCTCTGTCTTCCTTTTTCTCTGTCTCTCCCCCACTCAAAAATGTCAAATACAAAAAAACCAGTTCTTTCAAAAAGAACTTTTGAAATTTAAATATACAAATGATATGGCTATATACATCTTTACCTCTTCAGATGAGTCAACAAGACACTTAGAATAATGTAATGAAAAAGCTGGCCGTAGTAAATCTAGATCTCTACTTGGGAACTACTTAAGCACACAGGGAGATGTGATATAAGGGATATGCACATCCCCCAGGTCACAAAAAAATCTTATGTATATAATTAATATATACAAATTATACATATATAATTTAAGTACTATTTTCTTTGAAAGAAAACCATAATAGAAAACAAACTTGCACTTTTGTTGAGCAATCAGATATTATTCTCTCAAATAATACCTATCATAGAGATCAGTAATTATTACAATAGATATATTTCTCTACTAAAATGAGTCTGATGGGTAAACTACTCTGGACTGAAAACTTGCTCCTTGCTCCCACTGAAATCAGTCTGTTAAAAAGCATATTAGAGGATTATGCAGTCAACGTTTTGTGTGTGGACATGTACAAGAGGTACTTTACTATGAGGGCTACATTCCTAAGAGGACCTTCAGTTCTATAATCAAGTGTTCCATCCTTAATCCTTGAAGGGAAGGTTTTACAGGCAGGAGAGGAAGTTTTATTGCTGTTTCTACAAATGAGGTATTCTTACACTAAGTGACCAAAAGAGCCACATATGCCATAAAATGCTGCCTTTTTTAGGCATATTTATTTTTCACCAATTAATAGGCATGGATAATTTTCAAATATTATGGACATCACAGAAGAACCACTAGATATGGGAGTGGAATTCCTTCTAGTTAAGGAGGCCAGAAAATATCACAAAATATGATAGTACATGAATAGGTAAAGATCAAAGACAGAACAAGGAAAGTCGGTTGTTGAAAGGAAAGGAAGCTAGCTAGCAACAAACACTCCTTTCTACCTTACAGCCTAGGTATTTCTTCTGACGGCCCTGTGTTCAAACCCCAGCTCCATATGAAAGCAAACCTACGAGGAAACCCAGGGCCCTCAGTAATCTGCATGACCATACCATACACTTTCACACTTGTTATTCCAATAAATAGGTGCTTGTTGAATGTGCACTTAAGGATCCAGGATCTTTCCCATACATAAGTCACTTTGTAACCAACGTAGCCGTCCTGCCTGTGTGTTACAGCATTGTAAGATAATAAAGAACAAACTCAGTGACCTATGGTATAACCCACACGTCTATGCTCATTAAAACATGGCCCAGTTTAGCACCCATTAGCACACTGCATTTCTTCTAATGGTATTTAACTTCTTGTTTGCTATTTAACTTTTCACCAGTTGCCTCACAAATGAAAGAGTCTCCCAGAGGACAAAGACAGTCTGTATCCTGTATCCTACAATATCTCCAACACAGAGCTGGGCATGCAGAAGTTACACAACACATATTTCTTGAATGAAATAAAGCCTGTGGAAGTACCTCAGTCACCGTGGAATAAATGGAGTTGCATTCACATGCTGACAAAAGTATTTATTCTTATACTTGGGCCATTTAAGCCTAAGCATGCAGCAATAGAGGCCTTTTTCCATGCACTGTGGCAGCCACATGATGGGATGTTTTGCAGGAGGTGGTAATGATACATTAAGTTTAAAAGACAGAACATAACAATATGTATACAGTTGAGCATTGCTAGAGAACACAGTGAGACAAAAGCTTAAGGTAAAATGATGTGATGGAATCTTTTTCAACATTCCAATTTTCTTTTCACGTCTGAAAAACAAGCCAAAACCTTCAAAGTAAGGACTTTGTGTATATCCCCTTTAATTCTATAACAATACTTGGTCTAAAACATAAAAATTAAAAGGAAAATGCATTTCTGAGGAGTCTTTCTGTATGATAAGGGCAAATATAATGCATTGGATTGTGTTGGTGCCCTGGCCATCTCCTGCCTCCCTAATCCTCACTAGGCTTCCAAATGCCAGCACCTGCACTTCGTTGCCTAAGAGCTTTCTATCACCGCATGAGCCCAGAGTTCACATGTTTGCTTCCCAGAAGTACTTGGAACTAAACCCCCAGAAGCAGCCTTCTGCCAGTGGCTGTGCAGAAACCCCAGCGCCCCCATCACTCAGGTGGGAAAATGCTGAGATGTGTGTCGTAAGCCATTTTCCAGAGGCCCCAGGGATTAAGTTCTGGTTGCTCAGAATGGTCACTGGCTCAGAACTGCCACCCATATTTCTCCTTCCTTCTACTTCCCTTCCCTGGTCCCCTACAGGAGTCTCTTGGGATAACCTTCCAAATAAACGATACTCGAATCCTGGTGGGTGGTCAGTGCAGGCTTTGTAGACAGGCCTCAGTCTCTCTCCTGCCACTGGTACTCACCAACTGTGCAGCTTTGGGGAAATTCCTTGAAGTTTCTAATCTTCAGTTTCTTCATGTATATACAGAACTGATAATATCTATGCTGCACTGTTATTCTAGGAATGAAATCACATGCAACAATGTATATATGTCACTAGTATGTGGTTCAAAAAATAGTGATCTCCTCTGTGGGGTTCAGTGGGACTGACAGTAACAGAGGCAGTGGCAATAATAGTGCCCAGCAATGTTTAAATCTAAATCTTCCTGGGATCTTGTTAAATGCAGGTTCTGATTCAGAATCTGGGGTACAGGCTGAGATTCTGCTTTTCTAACAAATTCCCAAGTAACACCAATGCTGCTGTTCCTCAGACCATACCACATGATGAACAGCAAGAATTTAGGACATCATCTTGTAGGGGACAGAGAATGAGGAAGAGAAATCATCTGTATAATGATTCACTCTAGGACTGTTCTTCACTGTATCCCTCCAGACACACACACACACACACACACACACACACACACACACACACACTTTCATGTGTTTTCAGAAGAGCAGAGAAACTTCCCTTTGCACCTGATATCATACATATAACCACGAAACCACTTCATTCTTAAAGGATTCTTTGGGCAAGTAGCCCTTTTCCCCCCAGTTCTTTCCACTTCTAGTACCAAATTATGTCCCACTTATCCATTTCTGCACAACAAACTACCTCTAAACTTAGTGACTCAGAACAACCATTTATCATTTGTCACAATTTTATGGGTTGATAGGTTGGGCAGGACTCAGCTGGGTGATTCTTCTGTTTCATGCGTTATCAACACAGGCAATTTGTTGGTCTTTGGCTAGGGCTGGGCTTATCTGAAGGGTCCACAACAGCTTCACCTCCATGTCTAGCACCTTGGCAGGGATGGCGGGAAGGCTGAACTCAGTAAAAATTATCAACCAGAACAATGACAAGAGACCTCTCCAGGATGATGGCCATAGAGTAGACAACACTCACTTGGCAATTCAGAGTTCAAGAGCAAGTGTTGCAGTGAACAAAGCAGACCATCGGATCTTCTATCAGCTACCTGGAAAGTCACATAGCATCATTTCTAATATACTCTATTTTTCTAAGTACATCCAGATTCAGAGGCACAGTACAAGCCCCCTCCTCTCACTGAATTTGCAGCTGTGTTTTTAAATTGCCACAATTCCCCCTCTGGCCACAAAGGCTAACATGCTTCCTGCCTGAAAAATTCACTCACTCCCAACCAAGCCCCTCTGTGATGGCATCAGGCTCTGGCTTAGGCTCAGGGTAAAAGTTTAGAATCTCATTATCAAAAAATGGTCTTTATCAGGTGTTTGTATAGGCAATTCATTGATAAATCTTAAATCTTGTTTCTTTGAGCTCAATTGAAAGTCAGGAATTAATGTGCAAATTAAATGGGGAATGATATTTTGAGTAAAAAGATGGTAGAGACTAGAAAGAAGCATTTCAAGGAATGCTTTCAATTTATTTCAAATAACATATCAAATATTACAAACAATAAAACTCATGGAGCTAAGGTGTCCCCTGGGCCTTGCCATAAATGAGGCACTTAGAAAAGCACAGTGAATCTCAAGCCACCAGGGGATCATTTCACGTTCCATTTAAGGCACATTCCTAAGCATCCTTCTTATTCCCAGGAACATGCTCATCAGCTAACATTTATTCAGCACTTAAAGGTTCTGACCTGCTGTTCGAAGTGTTATAGGGGTTCGTTCAAATATGTTTAATCCAAACATGCTTGCATTCTCCTTTCACTCAGTGCCAACGACAATGAGCAAGTGATGTATGAGGCAATTCTCATACTGCCCTTAGAAGCTTAAATAGAAAACACAGAGGTCTGGGGGCTTTTAACATTCCCTTGATGAGAACGACGAAAAGACTACATTAGCAAACAAATTCATTAAATTGCAAATTAATGAGTCACAGAGTCCAGCTGAGGCAAGAGAAAAAAATGGCAGGAAATGGACATAGCCCTGGAAACATGGCTCTAGGGTCTGCTTTCTCCACCTTTCTACTCTGAACAAGGTACTTACCCTATTTATTGCTCAGTTTCTACAAAATGAGGACCCAGTGCTGTTGTAAAGACAATAAGGTTTTAAAAAAGGGAATATATGTTAAAAACTCTGAATTGATGAAAAAAGCGTCAGTAGGTTCTGACTAACTTCAATGAGAATTAGGTGAACAAATGCTATTCCTTATTTAACCTTGGACTTACTGTCAGGCCTCTGTTACTTCTATTAACAGGTCTATGATCCGATCCATTAGTGATGTATATCCCGTTGTTGTACAAGTGCACTGAGTGTAACGTGACAGAATTAAGGCAGCCTGTCTCAGTGTGCTTCCTGTCGTCACCTTCACCCGATTCAGACCTCACCGCCTCTCCTCCAGATCACTGGCCTCCTCAGGAGTTTTTCCAACATGTGTTTCATCAGATTAAAATTGATCCACATTGCCAAAAAATTAATGAAATTAAGTACCAGTTCCTTATTCTGGCACTCAAAGCTTTCCAGATTGTGCCCAAGATGTCGTTCCAGCCTTACTGCTCAGAAAACCCCTGGATATGACCTGTACCCTAATGAAACTAATCATCTTGCTTTTCCTAGGACACATTCTGCATCATTTTCTTCTTGCCCGAGCTGTCTTCTCTACACAAAAACCTCTATACCAACCCAATTGTTCTTTAAGGAAACTTTCAAACTTGCAAAAAAATAAAATGAAACCGTGTCACTAATGATATATTGCAAAGAAAGTCACAGGAACTGATGTGCTGTGCCAGGCAAGACCACAATGTCCAGATCTCTTACAGAACTGGAAAGATAATGTCAGCCTCTATTAGAGCAAAAGTTTGCATCGTTCCTGGCATAAGACTTTTGGAAAAGCTCCTCACCCCTGGAACTTTCCTCTACTGAATAAGTAGACAGTGCCCAAAAATCTGTCAACCGTGACAGTAGCTGGCTGTCTTTTATGTACAGTTCTCATCACATACGCTCAACCTAAATGGGGCCAAAACAATCCATCATTTTGTTTTATTTGGTATTGTAATGCAAAACAGGTCTCCCAAAAATCTGTCCAAAAGTTGTATTTTCCAGACCTTTAACAAAGAAACTTCTTAGTTGTTTTGTTTTGTTTTTATTTCTTCTGAAACCTCGGTAAGGCGATTGCAAGCCCATATTATCTTGTATATTTTACCTTCATGGGAGCTTTTTAAAAAATTTAAAACCCTTTAGCTTTATAAAGTTCGGGCAAAGAGTCCATAGGCAAGAAAACATAAAGTTAAATCAGATACTAGACCGTCTACTCCTCACAAAGAAGTTGCCATATATTGCCCTGGACAGATTTATTTCAAAAAGCTTTCATTGGCTCCAACCATTTAAAAGTATGCAAGCACTGAGTGGTGAAGTCAATGCATAAAGTACTACAAGGCCATAAAAATAACCCTCAGACAGAGGCTACATGAGGAAGGGCCATCCTCTGAGGTTAACTAACCAAAATCCACACAAGATGGTTGGAATTAGTGATCCGCGACTGAGCCATTCAACTGCTGAGAAGGCAGAGGGAGTCCCAGCAAGGACTACTACAATTTTTATGTCCACAAAACTTGCCAACAATGACAATATAACAACCACAGACTTTCTCAGAAAAATAAATAACGTTTTTTTGTCCTCTCATGGTAGCTATTACATACGAAGTACTGACAGGCATTGCTTCATAAGAGGATTTCCCAAAAGCAAACCATCCTGTGGTGTGACATGGAGGTAATTTGCCACCAACATGAAGGGGTCTCACTCTACATCATCAGGGAAGAGAGCATCTAAGAGAAAACTGAGTAGTTGGGACACACTGAGTACCTATTATGCACCATGCCTTACAAAGAGGGATGCAAGCCGTGGCAGAGAAGTTGACCATTATCCAGCACCTGGTGCCAGGTACTCAGCCAAAAGTGCCTTCCCACCTACCTCATTCAGTTCCCATGAAACCCTTGAGTTAGGTCTTATTATTCACATTTCTACAGATCAAGAAACTGAAGTCAGGGCAATTAAGCAATTCTCCTAGGTCACAGACACACAAATTGTAGTCAAAAGTGTCACAGTTTGAACCTAGGCTTCATGCCCCCTTCCATGTACCCTGCTTCTTAAAAGCACAACCCATACCCTCAAGCAATGTACCATCTGATAAATCTGGAAGCTTTGACAATAACAACATGTAAGGTGTACTGTAATGAAATGGTTTGATGCTGAAGTGATATAAGCACAGAACAGAACCTTAAATATAAAAGAAGGAGAAAAAGAGGGAAAAAGAGAAATGTAGTAGTGTTTTGATCACACTGCCCATCAAAGAGATTGGCCTCTGAAACCTCTCTCAGAGCTAATTAAAATAGATTGCCTACTTGGCAAGTATTTTCTTTCCAGTGGAGAAAAATGATTCCAGAAAGTAGCAAAGCTGGAAGAAAATATACTCTTAAAACAATCCATTGAAATGTACTCAAACTATATTTACCATATTTATGTTCTAAGTCACATCCTTAAAGGGGAATGCACTGGCCAGCAAACCCAAACATCTAATTAATCAAAAAGTTAGATTTTTCTATAGTAAAGTCACAAATTGACCTGTTAAAAACAAAAGTAACGTCAAGTCTCTTAAAAATTATAAAAGTAAGATTCATATGTTCCTGTGCCCATCATCTCTGGATGAAACAATAAAATCAGATATCCAGATCTGTTCACTGGGGACCCCCACCATGGCTCAGAACTGTACATGCACTACTAGACAAAGGGCCGGACTTGACCTTCATGGCTCCCTCAGCATTTCCAAGGTACTCTGGGGAATCTAATTCCCCTCCAGGTTATAGGAACACCCATTTATGCACAAAAGGACAAGATCACTTTTCACTTAATATCCTAAGAAATTTGAGGAATAGAAGTGCTTTGCAAAACATTCTCAATGAAGGAATAAGCTCTAGATCGTAGGGTTGTGATTTTTTTAGGTTCATTTATTTATTGTTTTAGTGATTTCTCCACCCAACATGGGGATTGAACTCACAATGCCAGATCAAGAGCACATGTTCCCCCAAATGAGCAAGCCAGGCACCCTGGATTGTGGTTTGAGTCACTATATTCTAATTTTCTTTTCCAGTCCAGTACATTTCCTCATCTGCTTGTAACAGTTTTATGTAACTGCATTTCCTCTTAGTTTCACACTCGTAAGAGCTTGGATCCATTAATGCTAAGGATGGCTGCTGGACATATCTTTAAATTACAGAGGTTGAACCGTATGATGTGGCCATTAGTGAACCATTTTTTACATATAAAAATAACAATTTCCTATGTAAAAACTAATAGAATGAAAAATCCCAAGTTTTTGGTGTGCTAAGATGTCTCCAAGCTGAAACCTTCCTTCCTCTGGGGCCTGCAGTGGTTCCCTACAATATGCCTCCAGGTTCCTTTCAACCCCATAGACGTCAACCGCCAATCCCCTAACTGCCTTGGGAAGTTTTGTTTCGGAGAAACCATTAAGCAGAAAGATCCAGGCTTCTTTCAGGGGATAATGCCAAACCCATAGGAAATAATAAGAAAAAAAAATAGGACCTTTTAACTTGCGAAGGTAATAAAACCGCGTTCCAAAGTGTAAACAGTTTAAGACACTCTAATACCTGCTCCTCTACCTCAGCAAAGGAGCGCGTTCCATCTCTGCGGAAGAAAATCTCTGTGAAGACATTAGAGGTGGTTTAGCTTCCAAACTAGTTTGGTCCTGTACCATCTGCACCAAATTGTATTTATGGACTTCCATAAAGTGAAAGCTTCAAAGACGCTTCACCTAGGTCCCCGGGCTGGGCGGGCAGTGGGGCCAAGGAAAGCAGTGCCTGATCCCTTAATTTGCAGGGCTGAGCGGCTCCCCAGTGCCCCCTTTCTGCCGCCCCTCCCTGCCTCGCTGGGAAGTGTAAATGGACGGATTTGGTTTTATCCCCCAGGAGGCACAGTACAAAAACACAGTATGAAAATAAAGTATACAGGATAATATGCTTACTCTCTAGGGGTGTAAATGTTTACAATACATGCTTGCGGCAGATCCTGCTTTTCCTCTTCGGGCTAGCATCCAACGGTGCTGATTAAGGTCACCTAGGCCTTCTTTCTCCACAGCACAGAAATAACTCATCTTGACAAGGATATGGATGTGGGGATGCATGTTGATGGAGACAGACATGTTCACAGGAATGTGTGCACATAATCCTTTTTCTCTAGGCCACACCTATTCTGGCCAAGATTATGAAGATTTAGTTACTGTTCATAGAAAAGATAACAGCAAAGAGGGTAAGAGGTCCAGCTTTCTCCAAATAAAGGAATAATTGTCAGTGGCCACTGATATCACAAAAAGGGAGACAAGAGTTACTAGTCGTATCTTGTAAATTATTCTTGCTAAGAAATATGATAACCTAGACTGAATTAGATCAATCTCTAAATCTAACTACCAGTTCACAGAAAATGGAAAGGGACAAAGGAACAAAAAGTAGAGTGCACAGGTCCAGATGTAGGTAAGTGAGTAGACTTGATGGTGGAAGTTCTTTTTGCCTCTGGACAAACTAAATGCCCAGTTTGGATCCATCTACAATATCCCTGCCACGTGGGCATTCCTTTACTATCTCTAGAAGTACTTCACACTTGGACAGATTTTAAATCACCCCTGTATTCTTCTTTTTATTAAGCAAAAGCCTGCCTCTTTTGGTGCCGGGCATGTCACAGTAAACGTGGTCGGTCTGGCAACTATACTTCGCAGAATTCCCTTCCCCCTAGGATTCTGGGTTAGAGTTTCCAGAAGAGAACCTTGGGCAAGATTTCAGAGGCAGAGTGAAGTCTTCAGTCAGACATGGTGACAGAAAGACACGCAGGAGCCTGGAAGATCCCAGTTGTCCTCACTGTCCTCTCCTCTACACCTGGTTCTTCTTCCCGGTTGTGAGGCCCAATGACCAACAGCGTCTCACTACCGATTACTCAGTCACAGACCCTTCGTCGCTCATCCAGAGGCAAGAGCGTCCCAAAGACAGCCTACTGACAACCCCTTCACAGGCCCGTTTCAGTAGCTCCATGGGCTCGTCTTCTCAGATCTCCCTGCAAGCTCTGACTTGCCCACCTGGGTCAGTGCTTCGCTCATTTCTTAAAGGAATGACTCCTTCTCTGATCCTCCAACTCCCCTTTCTGGATCTTTCTTTCCCCCTGATCCTCCTACAATTGTGTCAACTTTAATTTCTGTAATAAATACCTCAGCCCACACTCAAACTGGCCCTGCTTCCCTGTGGAACACTGCATGATATACCTTTCTCATCTACTGGACCCAGTTCTGCATCCCAGAGCCTTTCACAATTGAGAGGTCTAATCCTGCTACAGGAAAGCCCGCCCAAGACTGGGAGGTTGCCATGATTTTTCACTGTCGACCTCATTCCTTCTGGCTATGACACCTGGCACTTCAGTGTTTCTGCTGGGATACGGTTTCAACCCCTCTCATATCAGGTCACTCTCCTAAGACTGCACGGGGTATTTAATCAGTCCCTATTGTTTAACTGTGGCTCATTTACTCCAGTTCCTTGAACCATTATTCTTAGGGCTTTATTCTACACATGTAGTCATATTTGTAGAATGTAGAAATAGTCACATTTGACCATATACTGTCATGCATTGATCTAACCCACTGATCCACAGGTAGAGGCCCAGGACAAATTGCTTCTGATACCGATTTCTCTTAAGGAATCTTTTTTGGATAGGACTGTCATGTCCAAGTTTTCATATGACCCCAGGTAAATCAATACCTAATCTAGGAGACTTGGTCAAATTAGGTAGTACAATGGTTAAATAAATAGAGATATGCCACCAGTGGATTTAAAGCTGAGAGAACAGTGCATCACTGAAAATAGGGACAGACAGTGGGGCACACGTTCTCACATTGTACGCAAGATATACAAGATGATACATTTTATTTTGAAAAGATACTGAGCAGAAAATAGACATTTGCATAGAAGTAATATATGAATACACAAGGATAAATTTATTCTTTAAAAGACAAAGATAAATAAGTAGAGACAAAACTAGGGGAAGCCAAGAATAGTACATTAGTAAAGTCAGTGTCATCTGAGCACACGATCTCCTGAAAGTTAGTAGCCACTTCTAGCACATTACCAGCTACACGTGAAAAGTGAAGGTAGAACTGCCCTAACATAGATCTCCAGGACTAGAAACCACCTGGATAGTTAAACCACGTGACTCTGATGATTCTTCTGCTATGATTTCCCTAAGCCCACTGTCGAACAGAAAGCTTCTCTTACCTTTTTTAGTAAAACCTTGGTTTGTGAGCATAATTCTTTCTGGAAACATGCTTGCAATCCAAAGTGTTGTAAAGCAAAGCAAATTTCCCCGTAAGAAATCATGGAAACCCAGACAATTCATTCCACAACCCAAAAATATTCATACAAAAATGATTACAATACTGCAATATAATACAAAACAGTAAAGAAAATACAAAATATAAAGAAAAATAAACAAATTAACCTGCACTTACTTTTGAAAACCTTCATAGCTGGTGTGAGGGAGACAAGAGAGGAGGGTTATTATGAAGGACAACTTGCACTCTCACTGTTGGAATCACTGCTATCTACAGACTAAATGGAAACTTCTTCTGCAAGGGGACCATTTTATATGCTCACATGGATGTTGTCTGTAGGAGAGCATAAATAAACTCCTGTCATGTACTGTATTTAATGCAACTGCCAATAAGGCAGCAGAGGGAAGGGTCTATATGTGCAGGCAGCCTGACCAAGAATTAAGCAACGCATTCCTAAGCTTACTCTTCTATGGAAAAGCAAAGGACTGTCCATAGGTGCTTTGAAGTGACAAAAAATACACTGATGCCAGTTGTGGGCACCTTCCAATGTTCTAAAAAACCACTTATTTCTTCCAAAGAGTGCAGCCTGAGACGGAGCATCTGAGCATGGGAGAAGATCACTCACAATCCCACAGTGAGAGAGAAAGAGAAGAACCATTGGCTCAGTTGTGATTATGTGACATTCAGAGCCACGTACCAGTCATATTGCAAGTCATCACTCATTCATCAAGTTTAAACTTATTAGCTATTGTTTGCTCACCTTATGGAACATTCACAGAACAAGTTATTTGCAACTCAAGGTTTTACTGTATATACTATGACAAATTGTAGAATATTTTTCATCTAATTCTGACCCTCTGGTTGAATGAGACCTTCCCCCAACATAAATGTCTTTAGATTTTGACCAAATATGGACAGACCTTTAAGTGAGATAGGAAATAATTCAAATGTCCATCACTTGCGGACTGGTTGAATAAACTATGCAGCTAAGCCACATATGCTGCTAAGGAGTAACTGCTGAGATAAATGGCTACAAAATTCTCTTTAAAAAAAAGGTAGAGGAAAATGTGTATATCAAACAAACATTTATCTAAGAAAGTGGCGGTAGAGGAGATACCAATATCTACATATACTTGCTTCTATAAAAAAATGGAAAGATAATGGGGCATCTGGGTGGCTCAGTTGGTTAAGCTTCTGACTCTTGGTTTCAGCTCAGATCAGGATCCCAGGGTTATGGAATCGAGCCCTACACTGGGCTCCACACTGAGTCTGGAGCCTGATTGAGCTCTCCCGTGCTTGTGCTTTCTCCCTCTCTCTAAAAACAAAACAAAAACAAAAATGAAACAAAGTAAACAACAACAACAACAACATTCCTCTGAAAAAAATAGAAAGATAAGTAATGAAATTTCTTCAAAAAAGAGGGGAAGACAGCAATGGAGGCCAGACTTCTCTGAATACACATTGTTTTACACGACCTCAAACCAAAATTAAAGACAGTTTAAGACACCTACACGACAACTCTAAAGCAAAAATGAAACAAATAATTGATAAGGAAATGCATCAAATAAATAACAAATATGTTTAAGCATCCATAAGTTCATTATGATATTTTAAACAAATTAAATGACAAAGTTTGGCTGAAGTGGAGAAACCAACTCATTGAAACTAGTAAAAAAAAGAATGAAGGGCAGACGTGGTTGTAAATATAGCATCTATCTGGCCTTCCTTCTACACACTATACATCAGGCTAATCAAATAGTTGGTATAGAGAAAGTATTCTGGCAAACAAACTAAGAAGAAACTATAGAATTAGAATATCACAGATCTATACAACGTTTTTCAAAGCTGCTAATGTCATACACACACACACACACACACACACACACACAAAGACAACAGATACTATGCCCATCTTAGGAAAAAGAGTGTGTTTTTTAGGCCATTATATTTTTTGGCAAAATTTAAATATTTACGGGTGATATGATAGGACATCTATGTTTTCTTGAAAATAATCTAGAAAGGTGTCTGGGAAACCATTAAGCAGGTAGAGACACAGAACAAAATTGGCCATAAATTAATGACTGGCATAGTTAGGAAATAGTAAGTGGAGGTTCATTGCACTATTCTCTCTACTTTTGTGAATGTTTGATATTTTCAATAAAAATTTTGCTAACTTAAGAGATTTTGAAGCCAAACTGCGTGTGTTTGAATCCTAATTCAACTACTTAATAGCAATGCAATCTTGGTCAAACTACAGCAGTTTGTGTAATCACTCTGCAACTTGGCTTCCCCATCTGTAAAATAGAAATGATACAAACAGTCACCATCTCAATGGGCTAGTGGGAGAATTCAATGAGATAATATATGTAAACTGCCTAGAATAATTCCTGATATAGAGTAAATGCTTAAATACTAGCTATTATAATTTTTAGGGTCCACAAAAATTCAATGAAAACCTGGCTTAGAAATTCTGGGTCTTCAAACCCTTAAGATTGGCTCACAAGAAATTGTTATTCTTTCTTCCTAGTGAGGACCATAACATAAATCCAACAGTCACCTGACCCCCAGCCGCAACAGCTAAATAGATGACAAAAATTGACCAACTTTCAGTTTTCACGATGTTGATACTTTATCTGGTGCTCCCAAAGGAGAGGCTTCAATGCCATATCCTTATCTCAACTCCCCAAGGGACTCCCCTCTCTTTCTCCCCACGCCACCTCCAGGGCCAGCCAGAAGTTGTCACTGAGACCGCTAATGGTAGTGTAGTTCACCATAAAACACAACGGAGTAGAACCAAAAGCCATAGATCTTCATCAGTCTCTGCCCCTGAAGAGTTGTCTGACCTTGGAATACTATGGCTTGGTCTTTCCAGAATTTGAGTAACAAAATGTTGCCAACATCTTTGGAACTCTTGTCTTAAAATCCCCTTTGAAGACTACTAGAAAAGTCTTGCTAATAGCAAATCTTCAGCCTTTGGGGTAAAATCATAATCATACACATTGAAGTAGATAATAAAGCTGTCTTTGGCTTAAAAAACAGACAATAAAGGAGATTAAGTTTCTTTTAGTAAGTATATACTGACTTTTAAAAACATTCCTTCCCCAAAGTGGCAGGGACAGAATTCTCAGGTTAAATATAAACAGCTTCTTTACAACATGTCTGCCTTAGAAAATCTTCCTTGAGGTATATTTGCTAATTTTTCTTTAAACCAACTTATTTATTTTAAATCTCATCTTAAAAAGAACCATAGGCATTACATCTACAAAGTACTTGAGTGTGTGAATGCTGTCTTTTGTGCAGATATAGCCATATAGGTAAATTTATAAGTCAAAAATCATCAAATTCATATTTCAATTAAATAAAGAAACTCAATGCAAATAGGAACCAGATCAGTTGTGTTTCATCCTCTGTAAAATGGAACTGACTAATGACAGTATTGTGAGGATTAAATGAGTAAATGTATGTTAAGTATTTGGACAAACTAGCTCATAATAAAAGCCGTAAAACTGTTAGCTACTAATGTCCTTATTAATATTTCAGGTTCCAGTTTTCAAAAATTAAATGTCTCTCATTTAGTTTCATTTTTCATTCATCCTGCTTATAGCAAATGCAGATTCCAATCACTGAGTGCACATACATTTCTGATGATTTGAAAGGCTCTTAAAGTTGTTTTCTATGTTTGGGTAGGAAGTTTGATCTAGATATGCATGCTTATATGCAAATAAATTACACTTATCAATCAGCAAAAATGTACCACATGCCAATGATGCTCAGGTCAATGCATTAGGAACTGTGGAAATACAAGAGAGAAAAGGCACAAGCCTCCTCCACAAGGAGTTTCCCAGTTGAAGAAAGGAGAAAAGTTACAATATGAGGTTGGATGATTATTTAAGGAAGTACACTGTGAGTGCTAAATAACTAGAGTGGTGAACATAATGACATGATATATTCCGTGGAAGAACAGGGCAGAGAAGTCCCAGGGGACCAGAATAATTCAAAATTCTTTCAGGGAAGATGGACTTGAGTCACGACTTAAGGGCTGAGTAAGATTCAAAACAGGCAAAAGTAGAGAGCACAGCATGAACAAGGAAGAAGAACACGTTATAAGTAGGCACTGGAAGTGATGAAAGAAGAGAGCCAGATGTAAAGAAATAGTGGGAGAGAACATTACCAAAGAGATTGAGACCCTGAAAACCAGCCTTAAGAATTTCAACTTTATCTTATAAGTAGTACAAAGGTAATAGGCTTTTCTAACAAAGCTTTTATAAGAATAAAGCGATATTTTAAGAAAATGTCTAGATTTGGGGTCCATAGTGCCTCCTATGGCTGAATTATTTGCAGATATGGGCATTTGTGATTCCCTTCTCTCCTGTTTTCAAGAATTTTGTGGTCCAATTGCCTGTGTTTATAACACGTTTGGTTCACATAACCCCTCAGGTTTGAGTTCACCTTTCCAAAACAGGACAAGATTGAGGTAGCAGGCATGTAATTTGCCAAAAACTAAATCCATCTTGTAGTCAGATCATGTGGCCAAGTGCTCCTTCCAAACCAGGTACCAACAACTCCCCGGGCTCAGAAACCTCTAGAAGAGAGACCCAGCCAACCAAACACTGTCTTTCTTCCTTTCCTAGAGAGTTACAGAAATAAAGAAATATTGCTCTTTTCTTTTCCCCTTATAGTAAAAAAGTTGTTTATGCTTATATAAATAATACATGCTTATCATTATTGTCAATATAATCAATATAATACATATTATCAAAAATTCAAATCTATCCAAGTATAAAGGAAGAAATTACCTGGAGTCTCTCAGACAACCAGCATTAATATTTAGAAACACACTTTTTAAGTATCTCATCACATACACATTCATACACACATATATTCCATATATTCTGTAATTCTACTCATGGTATTGGTAATGCATTGGTAATATGAATATATTATTACTTAGACATTGGTTTTCTTTCAACTTTCCCTTCTCCTCTTTTCCACCCCTTAATCCTGCTCTTCCCAAACCTAGTTTTATATACCTAGTATATATAAGTATATATATATAGTATATATATAAGTATATACTAGGTATATATATAAATATATGTGTATATATATATGTTCTGTACTTTTATAGCCGTACAAGCATATGAAATATATATATAAATATACATAGGATTTTCTAATTATTATTAGATTTATAAACATAGTGTCCATTACATATACTTCTTTGCGTCATATTTTGCCCACTACACAGTACATCATGGAACTTCCTCCAAGTTAAATAACATTTAATTTATTTTCTTTAGTATGTCATGAAATGAGAACAATTCATATTTATTGAGTTCTTACTGTGTACCAGGCACTGATCCCATATAAGTCACCAGTATTACTTAATTCTCACAAAAACCTTAAGAAATTGGTATTGCTGTTGTCCTCATTTTATGCATAAGAAAGTTGAGTCACAGAAACATAACACCTTCCCAAGGCTGATCAATACACATTTAAGATGAATAGAGGGATTAAAGCCCAGGCAGCCTGATGCTAGAGCCATTCCACTAACTTTACATGATAAGGCTTAGCCGGGCATGATGGGGTTCCCGACCAGTCCCTCACTAATGGGCATTCTCTTGATACCAGTTTTTTTCCACTACAATAATATTTCAATAAATATCATTCAACACGCATCGTGATCTATGGGCATTTTATTCCTTTCATTCAACAGATTTTAATGAGGGCCTACTCTGTGCCAGGGACTATTCCAGTTGCTAGAGTTCCAGAGGTAAGGAAAACAGACACAGTCTTTGTTTTCATAGAGTTCACATTGAGATGGAAGAAGAGAATGAAAGAATTAATGAATGAACAAATGAATTATAGGAAATAAAGACATTAAGTCATAAACAAAGAATTGAAAGAGGGAGATACAATAGAGAACCACTTGATAACTGTAGATATTTTTTATATGATACAGATCTTCACATGTGAGATTGCTGGGTCGAAGGATATGTTGTCATTTTCTTTTACTTTGATACTTATTGCTGCTTTGCTTCCCAAAAGGTGTACTTAAAAATAATTCTCATTTCCACCAATAATAGTATAAGTTTAAAAAATAAAAATTTTTGTCTTCCTTTTTAACTAGAAGCACCTTAAAAAAATTTTCCATCTCTGCTCTTTCAAATTCAAACTCTATATGTACAAATATATAGTGGCCACATATACGGCTATTCCTATGAAATCCAGAATGGATGTCTCACAGACACTCTCAAAGGAAACTGTCTGTTGGTGAGGTGGGGGTAAAGACTGTCTTGTCTCTTGTTCTTCATACAGACAGTAGAAGAGTTAACAATTTTAGGAAATAGTTGAACACACTGAGTTTTTAAATATTTTTTTAGTATTTTTACTTATTTTTGAAGGAGAGGGGACAGAATCCGAAGCAGGCTCCAGGCTCTGAGCTGTCAGCACAGAGCCCAATGCAGGGATCGAACCACAGGAACAGCAAGATCATGACCTGAGCCGAAGTCTTAACACTTTACCAACTGAGCCACCCCAGCTCCCTGAACACAACTGAGTTTTTAAAGATAGCAAGAAGGCAAGTTTAATAGGTTTAAAAGAGATCTCTATAAAGAAAAATCTTGATAAACATTAAAAAGCAACCCTTGAGGGGTTGAGGTAGTTTCAGGAGTAGCAATCAAAAGAGTACCACCGAGTCTACCATCCATAGCATATGGAGCTAGACTTTCTCCCCACGTCCCTATTCATAGTCCTGCCTGGTTATCACAAGTTCTTGCGGACTGTCATCACGTGGAGGACTCATCCATATGCAACAGGTATTTCATGGGAGAAAACACAACGGAGTAACTTCCAACCACCCGAAGATACAGAAAGGAGGAGGGCCTGTCTTACTGGCCCTCACCAGTCCCAGGGCCCCTGCCACCATGCCGCCATGCCACCATGCCGAGGAAGAGTGGGTGGCACTCCAAGCCCGTTTCTGCCCAATATGCCCTGCCAAATCAGAGCGATACCTAAATCTACCCTCTCGCTTAAAAAGACTGCATGCTTTAAGTGTACAGGAAAGCAGGGTTTTATTTTAACCATGTTACACAAGCAAAAGCAATGGAAAGAATTCCACGCCTAATCTTTTTTTTTCCTTCCCTTGAAATTTGATCATATTCCTAACTTTAGTCATACTGCCTGATTTCCTTTCCTTAATGGAGTGAAATTTATGTCTGTGATTAGAGAATTGGCTTGGGAAAACCATTTGAGTTTTAAAAGTTATATGTTTTAACAATAATAGATATGAGAACCCTGGAAGAAAACCAGTGTGTTTTGGATGTTAATTCAGACATCATAATGACTTGCTATTTCAATCCACAGTTAGTAGGTAATGGTGGTATGAGACATATTTGAGAGGGAAAAAAGATTGAGTTGAAAGTTTTCACTGGGTAGCATAGTGATAAATTTAAAATTATAGCCTAGATGGATAGCTTTTTGGCTAAGATGTCTGGGATTATTTTGAAAATAAAGAATAAAGGTGACATGCATTAAAAGAGTAGCTTTTCTGGGAGTACATTCCCTACAAGAATGACCCTGAACTCTAGCGTTCACAGTCACAGAAAAAATAGGAATCGATGCTCCTTGCTTTACACAATAGATATGCTCCTTAATTGAACGTATTTTTCAGTGTATCAGGGAAACTCACTCTAAATGAAATGAAATGCTCAGACCTTGAGGTGAAGAGGAGGAAGGCTATGAAATGCCCTTCACCCAACCACAAGCAGGCCGGTGTCTCCTTGTGGGAGGCTGGGGATGGGGATCCCAGGAGCTTGGTCCTCACAGCTGCACAGATCTGGATGGAAGTCCATCTACCTTCTTGCTGTGACACTTAGAGCAAGTTACTTAGTATTTCTAGGCGTCATCGGCAAATGGGGTGTGATCAGTCCCTCACTTCAGAGGGTGTTGTGAGAATTAAATGAGATAATGTACGTAAAACAGTGAAGACTTTTATTACATTTTTAGTTCCTTCCTCCTCCCCTCCCACTTGTTGTGCTGGCTTTGGAATAACTGAATTGGAAGAAAGAAGTCCAAAAGAAAAGAGGAGGCAGGTATGGGGGTGGAAAGGAAGAAGCTGCTTGGGAGTGGTCTGTTCTTAACTGGCAGAACAACCTCAATTAAAGAACCAAAGAAACACCACCCATACCTGACGCATAACCTGTAGCCAACCCTCTCCTACAGCGAGGAATTCTTTTGCAATGTGAATAATTGCCTCCTAATGCTTTTTAATTTCTAAGTTTTTCTAATCAAGGCCTAGTCATTTACCTATGTAGCTGCTCCATGGCTTAGAGATGCTATAAATACATTGCTTGTGGCATTCATCTCAATACTGTTCATTTAAATGTTATGGGCCTATGTTAGCACTTGTCCCAAAACAAGTAATAAAAATAACTTGAACAGCATGATAAAATAGACAATATTTCCCAGGCTATCTTAAGCATAGCAAAAATGAAAATCCAAATTCATGACCCCAAAAGTTTTTAACATACAAATTCTCAAATTCCTCTTTTATTTTTAATTTTAGAGAGAGAAATAAAGAGCACGCAAGAGCAGCAGAGAGGAATTGAGGGAGAGAGAGAGAGAAAAAGAGAGAGAAAATCTTAAGCAGGCTCCACGCTCAGTGCAGAGCCTGATGCAGGGCTCATTCCCACAGCCCTTGGATCATGAGTCAGACACTCAACCAACTGAGCAACTCAGGTACCTCTCAAATTCTTAAATATCACTAGTAGCATATAACATCCACCATGACATGTAGGAAGGCACATTTGAGAAGTTTAAGTAACTCTTTTGGCTTCTTAATAAGTTAATGAGGTTAAAAATACAGGACTACAAATACAAGACTATAAATTCTATGAAAAATACTTCCTGGCTAAAAACTTTCATTTCCTGAGGAGCCTGGGTGTCTCAGTCAGTTAAGCGTCCAGCTCTTGATTTCAGCTCAGGTCTTGATCTCAGTTTGCGGGTTGAGCCTGGCATCAGGCTCTTCACTGACAGTGTGGAGCCTGTTAGGGATTCTGGATCTGTCTTCCTCTGTCTCTCTGCCCCTTCCCTGCTCCCTCTCTCTCAAATAAATAAACTAAACTAAACTAAACAAAACAAAACAAAAAAACCCTTTCATTTCCTTAGAACTTTACTTGCCATTTCCATCAAACTGTGAGTTCCTCTACAGGTCCTCTCACATGGAACAAAAGGCTGATCATGTGACAAACATCATGGACATTATGTCATTTGAGATCTGTGAAGAACAATAAAATCACACTGAGGTCGTGGGGCACAAGATAAAATTTCAGAGCTTTGGGTCTGATGGAGATAAAAATTATATCATGGGCTTTCAAGGATGCCTCATGAACAGATGAAACTGGCCATATTATCTCCATAAATGCCAAAGGCCTAATATTTTGGATACAGGAGGCACGATGCAGTTTATCATATGCCCCAGTCACTGGCACACACACGAGCTGAGAGGAAGCAAGATTACATGCTTGAAATCACCTTTAAAGCTGGTGTCTTCTGCAGGTGTCCGTCTTCTTTTAAACAGAGATATGTAATCGTCAGAGACATGCTAGGAAACCCATGACCTTCCCTAAGAGAGCTGTGGCATGATGAGAAAGCTGCCTTTACTTCAAGAATAAATTACTCAGTCTCATTACACCACGGGGTGAGAAGTCACTTGGCGAGAAGAATGCTGAAGTTCATCCCTTTCTTTGCTCTCCATCTCCCTGAAACATACCTTGGGAGCGAGCTGGCGCCTGGTTTTATACATAATTTTCCAAAACGTTTGAGGTGTTTAATGGTAACGAAGATACTGAAATATATTTAAATAAGATTTCATGCCAGCATGGCTTTCTGTTGGCATTTCTTAAACGAATACAGGAAAAAAGTCCATTGTAGTAAATTCTCTGCTCCCCACTTCCACCAACATCCACTCCATCACCACTGCCAGCCCTACATTGCTTTATTGCGGTGGAATTGTGTTATAATGTTAAATTGCTATAAAGTTTCTAGGCTAGAGGAAAAGCAGCACATACAGTCAATCTTTCTGAGGTGAATTAGCAAATGAAAAGAAGTGCATTGTAGGAGGACTAAGGAAGTAGGGAAGGAACTTCATGGGCAAAAGAAGGAAGTAACTCCCCTTTGTGTATTCTGGGTTCTTGTCCAGTTTTGTTTCTGTGGCTCTCAGGGTGTCAGAGGCAGTGAAAGGATGCTTCTAAGGCGATTGCCACTTGATGCTGGGGCTAGAAACCTTGAAGAGCTCGACCTGGCCCCCGCTATGTCTCTTTCCTCTGTTCCTATTGCCATCCAGGCTCAGCTGGGTCCTTTCAAGCAAAGAGTGGCTGGTTCAGGCACTGGAGCAAACATTTTTAAAAGGCAAAAGATTTATGCGATCTGAAGAGAAACCAGAGTATGGAGCAAACATTTTTAGAAGACAGTTCCTCACTGTAGAAAATAAATTGTAATAAAATCAATCAAGCACCATTCCTAGGAGCCTCTACCTGACATGGAAGTTACATTGTTCTACCAGATACTTCTTTGAAATGAGATTCCACTGCTACCCACCCCTTCACTGAATAAGGATTCATTCAGACTTATGTGCCAAGTCCTCTGACCGACCCAGGGGCAAAACACAAAGATGAACCAACAAGAAGAAGGGCTTTGCCCTCCCTGATCTGGGAAAGGGGTGGTTGAGTGAATGAGAGGATGTAAACTCTAACTTCTCTGTAGCCCTTTCTCCCCTTTAATCAACCCCACATGTTTAATGCCAGAGAACTAAGTGTGGTGAGGAGGGAAGGATTATAAAAATGTTCACTTTCATCCCACAGATATGAGAAAACAAGAACATATTGCCATTACTCGACAACTTTATAGCTCCAAATAATGCTGGCACGCAGTAAATCAATGGAGGGTTTTCCTGGCTGCACCTCACATTTGCTCCGGGGAGAGGGTGGGTGATGGAGCTCATGCCATTGCAGCCCGGGGCCAGGCTGCCCATGGCCATGGATGAGACAAGGAGAAAGGGCAGAGGAAGACAGGAGGCAGGGAAGGCCCCGTCTGATCTCAGCCAACAAGATCCCTCCAAACCCCCATTCCCTCTGCAACCTTCCCTCTCTTCTCAAGAAATGATAGAAATCAGGAAATATTACTTCAGCTTGCAGGCTTCTGTCCTGGCCTATCAAACCCACAGAGAAGTCCCAGCAAATTACTGGAAACTGCACTTTGAACTTAGCCTCTGGCAAAGAGCCCAGTCAAACAGAAATGTAAAAGTTCCTTTCCTCCGAGGGGCCCCTGCACCGGGGTGTCCCTACAGACACTCCAGAGCTGATTGCAACAGGTTGGAATGAGGCCCTGAGCCAGGAAAACAAGCCCTGACCAGTATGATTTCCTACTGCCTGTGTTGTTTCTTAAAAAGGTTTTTTTTGGCTTGTTCTCCCTCATTTTGTTGGACTGGGTTACAGGCTCAGGTCCCATCGAGGAAAAGACTGGCACCATTTTCACAAAATGTTTAATCCTCGTTTAGTTCAAAAACTGCTCCATCAGCCCCACCAGCAGTTGCAGTAATGTCGGGGGGCGGCAGGGGAAGGGGACTGGTCAGGCCAGTTGCTAAGCAAATTCTCTGAACTCCCAGGGAATCAAGAAGTAATTAGCTTGTAAAGCCTGCAGATATTTCTACCTCCGACAAGGGAGATGATATTTCTCTGCCCACCAGATTTAACTACAGCGTCTTAAAATAAACCAACCACAGGGACTGTCATAGCATGAACAGCCTCTGCAGTGCCCAGTCCCATGGCTCTTTCTCCTTCGCAAGAGGAAACAATCAAAACATTGGCCTCTTTCTAGCTCTGTTCTATTTCTCTCTAAGAAAACTCAATTTGCACAAGCAAATAAACTGACTCATTATAAAACCGAGAGGTCAACAAGAGACAGATAAAACTGAAGGTTAGACAGCTGGAGAAACAAGCCTCTATTCCGATTCCAGCTGCAGTGGGGAGCTCCACGGAGGAAGCGGCAACCCCCCTGGGGTCTGTCAGCAACCTGTGCAGCGGAGGGGGCGCGCTCCAAGTCCACTCTCTGTGGGTCAAGCATTCTTCTCTCGCAAGCACTAAAATGCATTCGAATCACCATCAGATCCGGCCAGCAGTGACCTAATTCTTCTAACGTCCAGTTATTCTAACTGCCGGCCCATAATGGGATTTTTTCCTATGACGTTTGTATTGTTTCATATGCAGAGTGTGAACAGTGCAGTGATCTGCTCTTCAGATAATTTTATAAAAAAATTCCCCCAATGAGATGTTCAAACCCTGTGTTCTTTCTAAAGATCTTGCGCTGGTTGGTGGAACTGCTTGTTCCTAAGCCCACAGCTTCCCCCCCCTCTGTCTTCCTGACCTCTGACTGACCCAGTTCTGCAATAATCAACAGTCAACGAGCACCACACAATTCCGCCAAGGAAAAAAAAATACTATTGAGTAAAGTCTCATTTCAGGACACTCCTAGCTAGTCCTGTCATATTCTTGGGAGGACCCCACAGCTTTTCCACTTTGATTGCTAATGCAGAACTCTTACACATAACTTACCATTTATTTCCCCCTCTCCTACCTCCCAGGGGTCCTAGTAGAAGTAATGCAAGGAAGAACAACAAATCCAGGGCAATATTTAAAGTCTACCAAGATAGTGTGTACAAGGTAAATCATTCTCTCATCCATGTATTCAATCTGCATTTATTATGATTCTAACAAAACAAGTCCTACCATATATATCCCCTCCAAGCTGTGTGGCCTCCCCTAGAAAATAACCTAGGAGAAAAATACCTAACGCCAGGGGATGTTGTGCCAATAGATGGCAAGTGTGAGTGGTCCCACCCAGCACAGTGGAGAGTCCCCGTGAATAAATGGAAATAGAAGATTCAATGCTAAATGAATGGTCAGAGCTGGGGGAGCGGGGGGGGGGGGGGGGGGGGGGGGGGGGGGGGGGGGGGGGGGGGGGGGGGGGCCACCAGTGCTATGAACTCCCCAAGAGAAAGGGCCAAAGACATGAATCAGTCAGGAACTGAGCATGATGGATATTGGGAATTTGAGTATCTTGAACTCCAGTGTGCAAGAGAATCCCCAGGAGTGCCTGACCAGCAAGCAGCCCCCTCAGCCGCCCCCACCCTACCCCAGGAGGTTCTGATCCAGGAGATCTGGTCAGGCCCCAGGTGACTGTAAAGCTGGATATTCACAAACCACTCTTTCAAAAACACCAACTTAGAGAATGAGTGGAAGAAGAATCAAGAAGAGCAAAACAGAGAGGCATGCAAGGCAGCAAGAGATGACCTAAAAATGGAAGAACCAAAATGGTGTAGGAGTATTACAGAATATAAACAGAAGAGTGTTTGCTACAGGACTGGGAGGGTGCGGGACAGAACACTGACAATTCTGGCAAGACCTTGACTTCCTAGAAGACAGGTTGGTTCAACAGAGGGTAGAAGTAAAAGATTATTTTCATTTATTCTGTTAAAATACTCAAATGCTATTCAAAAATACAATAAACAAGCAAGTATTCTTTAATTTATATTATGCAGGGGCGCCTGGGTGGCTCAGTCGGTTGAGCATCCGACTTTGGCTCTGGTCATGATCTCAAGGTTTGTGGGTTCAAGCCCCGCGTAGGGCTCTGTGCCGACAGCTAGCTCAGAGCCTGGAGCCTGCTTCCAATTCTGTGTCTCCCTCTCTCTCTGACCCTCCCCTGCTCGCACTGTCTCTCTCTGTCTCTCAAAAATAAATTAAAAACATTAAAAAAATTTTTTTATATTATGCCAATATGATGTGCAAGTGAAAGATTCTAAAACTATGGTTAATCCAATTTGTCAGAAAAGCAGCTTGACCCAAGCAGCATAGGTAGTTGGCTGCCTGAAGTCATTCTCTAAATCATCAGGATCTATGTAAAACTAAAACCACTCTATGTATCCTGGTAACAACAGGCTGTTCATTGGTAATCATCCACTTCTTCAATCCCTTAGTTACATTACTAACCTGAAGCATGAACATATGTTATATGTTCTAAGAAACAGAGACACCGAAAGCTGGAAGAATTGAGGTTGCAAAGAAGGCATCCATTTCTGTTCAGAAATCCAAGGAACCAATGAACTTCAGTTGTGAGAGCCATGTGGGTGATGACTAGCAGCAAATGAGGGGAATCTTCAGAACACCTGCCCCCAAACAAAGTGCCAGTGCCCAAAACCTTCCCCAGCTTCCCCAGCTTCATTCACTGGACTATGATAGCTCTTTGGATGATAACAGAAGAAGAAAACTGTGTTCAATATGCTATAAAGTAAACAATACTGAGATCCACAGACTATAAAACAAAGAGATGAAAAATAAGAGAGAAAAGATGTTTACAAGATCTTACATGTAACTAATAAGATTTCCACAAAGAAAAAACAGCATAATTTCATGGAAGAAATTATCAGGAAAATAATACAAAAAAATCCCTCATACCTGAAGAACACAAGAGAAGGCCCATCAAGGAAATAGCACACTGCATAATAAAAGATTTACAACAAAGCACGTCAATGTCAAATTGAAAAGATACTGAAAGCTTCTGGAAAAACAAAAAGGTCACAAATAAAGGACTGGGAGTCAGAATTGCTGGCCTCAACAGCAATATCCTCAGCCAGAAGACAATAGAACAATGCCTTCAAAATTCTGAAGGAAAGGGATGTCCAATCTAGGTTTACGTAACAGGCACGCTAGTAACTAACAGTACACACTCCATGCATGCTGAGTGAGGACTACTCTCTCTTCTCTGACTGAGCGTGATTTTCATAAGGCCCCCACTGGGGACTATCTCACCCAGGTTGCCTTTTAATGAGTTGCGTTTATCCAGGTAAGATGCACATAATGCTCCGTGGATTTAAATTCTGCTAACGGAGCTCACAACTCCTGGCCTTAACCCTTAAATCTCTTGATCACCTTTCTATTAAACTTGTTGACTGTTCCCACTCCCCATCCAACTGGGGCCCTCACCTCCACATTTTCATTGTCAGTTTTTCTCCTGGACTCCAGGCGTGGAATATGGCTTCTTATGTACATCCCTCTTGAATCCAGGGGCGGCGCCACTAAGTCTGTGCCCCCCAACAATGGGCCTAAGATGGGGAAGGTCAAGTGAGGCCAGGCAGAAGCTGAGAGCAAAATGGAAATGAGGATATCTGCTACTAAGAGATGCCTCTGGACTAAAAATGAAGGATTTTGTGTTTTGTCCAAATTTGAGCTCACTAGGGTTGAAGAACATATAAGGAGTCTGAGCAGAGCCTTTGTAAGAAATGTGCATTTCCCTGGAACATCATTCCTGTCGTAACTCTCAGGATCCTTAAGCCCAATGGTGGGAGAGAATCTCTATGTTTCCTCGGTTCAGCAGAAAAGTAGCCCCATTGTCTTACTCATCATGATTTACAGAATGTGCTTAAGTAACTTATGAAACCCAAGAGTGTGCCTGAGACACTAGGCCATCCTAGATATTAGGATTAAAAAAGGTAGGTAGGTATAATATTTACTTGGAAACATACACTGCCAACTCCCCCAAGGTCCAGCCCCGGTGCACCACCACCAGCACAAACTCAACATGTCCAAAATCTAATTCATGACCTCCTTTCCTAAAACTCCTCCTCCTCCAACTTCCTTATTTGGGGCACTGGCATCACCAGCATCCCTTTCACATGGTTCCAAACCTGGGCATCTCCTTTGTACCCTTCCACTTGCTCCCTCCCAACCGACAAAACCTCTGTAGGTCCTCTTCTGCGTTAGCTCCCCTTCTTTCCCTACCCATCTCCTTAGTTCCAGCCCTCATTCCCTCTACCTGGTCCTACCTCTCCCATCTACTGCCACCACATGAATAAATGAATGAATCCAGGGCACAATTCGGACCATTTTCTGTAGCAGAGACTACACACAAGCTGCCTCCCCATATCCATTTTCTCTTCTCTCTTAGTAAAAGAAGCCTGACTTTTAGCTAGTCACACTGCTGCCCAGAATAAATGGTACCTTTCCCAGCCTCCCTTGAAACTAGGCGTGGCAATGAGACTAAGTTGTGGCCAATGAGATGTAAAAAAATGGCCTGTGAGGGACTGCTGAGAAGGCTGATTGCAGCAAGCGCACTGACTCAGCGGGGATGCACACCCCGTGCACCGTTTGCTCTTCTTCCTTCCAGCCTGCAAGGCTGGCGTGGTGGGTGGAGCCCGGCAGCCAGCTCAGACCCTGAATGGACTAGGAAGAAGAAAGCCTGCTTCACCAGAACAGAAGAGCAGAACACTAGCAGGGGCCTGGATCCCTACTGACTGCACGGAGTTCCCACACCTGCCGGAGACTGCCAATCTCCAGAGGCTTACGTATAAGGAAGCACAGTGGCTTTCTTACATAGTGGCTCTTTTTCAGGTTTCTGTTACTCACAGCTGCATGCAAATCATAACTGACAAAATTTTGCTCTCAAAAAACCCTGGTGGCTCCTGAGTGTCAACTAAGCAGTGCCCAGCCTCCTTGGCCCACCACCCCTGGCAATCCCAAATCTAGCCTAAAACTTCACTTCCAGCCTTGTCTTCTACTCCTTTCCTTTATGTAATTTATAATCCAGCCAAAGGAAACAAATGTGATTCCCAAGGAGCACAGCCATCACCAAGTGCCTTTAAGAGAATTGTAGAACATTCCAGCTAACAACCTTGGTGGGCCTCTGGAACCATGGGTTTATAACAATTATTATCAGTGAATCTCTCTTTCCATTTCTTAAATAAGTATCGTATAGAAAAATCCAATATAGAAAAGACAAAAGCAGAGATGCTCTGACGTGAAAACTACTGGGCTGGTCCAAATTTGTATTTTGTATTTCTTAAAGTTGAGGACATTAAGGCCCTATGAGTGGGCCCGTGGGCCCAAGGCTGGCTAGTAGCAAGTCCAGAATTAGAACCTAGGTTTCCTTACACCTACTCACTCTTTCCATTATTTTTACCAATAAATGATGCAAATAGAAGTGCTCAATAAAAGCAAAAGTAAGTACAGCAAACTTTCAGATACCTCTATTTCTGGTTTAGAGAAGGGGGAATTATGCTAAGTAAGGATTTTCAAGCCTTCTCAATCCCCATCACCTAGGGAAACAACATAAAAAAACAGCAGACCCAGGGTTAAGTCCCATCAATCTGGAATTTTCCAAACACTAGAAAACTAGAATGTTTCCCATCCAGACCCATGCCCCAGGGAGCTGCTGTAATTAGCCCAGCATCCAGAGATGTGGGATTACGTATCAGGTGAAAGGATGTACCTCCCCATGATCCTCATAAAATCCCATTGGCTGGTGTTTCAAATTATTTAAAAATATCAAGATGTTGGCTTATGTGGAAAACCACCTTCTGTTTGGCCCTTTAGTCATCACGAATGGCAAACTGAGTTGAAGATGCTATCCCATCAGTCTACCTCACTGTGTTTAACAAAGGTCATGGCTCCGTGCAAAGCAGAGAGGAAATACATCATTAAATGTTTGAGGAAAGACCTTAGGAGACCATCCAGTCCCACTTTCCTGAGGGGAAGTTCTGCTTTGATTGTTTTGTACATTTCACTGTTTTGAACAAGGCTCCTTCTCTACTTGGGTGATAAAATCACCTAGGACAAGACATGTTGTATGTCCAAGGTTAAAGCTGCCTAAGGAGAAATTAACTGGGTTGACAGCTGAGCACACACAAAGAGAAAAGGGGAAGAAACAAAACTAATGTCCAATCCCAAAGGGCAGTGGTGGCTAAAATTTCCTTAGGGTGGCCCAAGCTGGTTTTTCTGCTCACCAGAGAGAGGATGCGAACAGTCCTGGGCCCAGAGTGGAGAGGCTGAGGCCAAAAGCAAGTGGCCACTCACTTTCATAAGATGCTGAGCAGATCTGTGCTTGCAGATGCAGCCCCCTCCTTGGTGACTGCCACAGGCGCACACACAGGCTAACTGCCACACACTGTGGGGACCTGGGGCCAGTGATCTCCCTAAAATGTGTCTAAAATAGGGGTGATAATAGAGTGCCTGGGTGTTATGCAGAATAAAGGAAGGTGCCACACAGAGCCTGGCACAAGGGAAGTATTCAATAATATCAGCTATGATCATGTTTTACGCTCTTTTATATCATCTCCTCTGCTAACTCACAAATACCTTAAAAGCAGAGACCATGCCCTTACTTCCCCACAGCGCATAGAACCTACAGTACACGCTTCCAGTGTTGGTTGATTGATTAATGGGCACTGGAAGAGGAGGCCCAGCTCATTAGATTATTACATGTGACAGCATGTTCCCTCCAGTTCTCAAAGAAACTCCCTACAAGCCCTTTATTTGGGGAGGAAGCAGCAAATCCCAGAGCCTTTTAAAGAATATCAAAGTGTCCCCAATTTTCTCCCATTTTACAGATCAAAGAGGAGAGCTGTCAAGGGCAGGTGAGGGACGGGGAAATGACGGAGGGACGCACTTCCCAGCCAAGGCCTGAAGCTTGAGGCTCCCGCCTGGGCGGCTCTGCCCTCCCCACTTGAAGCCTCCGCGTTCAGACTTGTGCCACAGCTCCCATAAAACCAGCTCCGCCTTTTCCTCCCGGAGTTTGAGCTGCCTTTGTCTTGCAGATCAGTTCACGCCAGAAACGCGCCCCCCCCCCCACCAGCCGTGCCTTTTCATTTGTAATGATCAAAGTGAAAACTGGTGCAGAAGCAAGCGCCCTTTTAGTAAATATATGTTTTTAACATTCAGATTCAAAAGTCTTCCGGGCTCACCTGTCCCCTAGTTTTTTGAATAAGGTATGCATTTCCCTTGGCGGGCAGGAAAGGTCACGTGGCCTTGCCTTCCCAGCATCAGGCCCCCACCTCTCCCGTCTGGGGAATCAGGTTACCTGGAATGTCGGGCCACTTCTCCAATCTGGGTGGAGGCCGGAAGAACTGGGTGCAGGGAGTGAAGGACTGTGGGGAGACAGGGTGGAGAAACCAGAAACCTGGGTGGAGCGAAACAGGTTTCCTTTTTTAGGGCACCGGTGCTGCAGGCACAAAGGTTTGGGGGAGAAAAGTGCCAGTTAACTTTGTTTGTCTTAAAACAAAGAGACATGAGGGTGGGGGCCGGGGGTAGGAGGAGGAGTGCTTTCCTTCTTTCTTTTTCTTTTGCCTGAAAATCTCTGTGAAATGCATACCTGAAGTTGTACTGGGTGGGGACTGAAATCTTTGGCAACCACGCCATAGGATAAATCAGAAGGGTCATTGTATAAGCAATGGCTACTATGAATGGCTGTATAATAGGCGTATTATGGGATGCACACCTGGCTTCTGCAAAGCCAGGGAGTGAAAACATCGCTTTCATAGAGCCCTGGAGTGAGCAGCAGGATGAAGGTCTTCTGCTGTGTAAGAACAAGGTTGTGCACAATATACAATTTCAAGTATTGTGTAAGGTCTTCAAGGAGCCCCACCTCTGCACAAGGGCACCTATGCCAACCACGTGGACTCCCGAATATCCGCACCAAATTTCCTTAAGACAGAGGAAGAACAATTTCATTATGCTCTACATTTGGGGAACTCAGAGTCTAACAGGCAAGTTCTTTCATAGTTCTGAGTTTACAGTCAGCAATCTGGAAGAATAGGAGGGAAGAGTTTACCTTTAGAAAAGCAGACACCTCTAGGGGGGAAATGGGGCACCTTCAAAATTAAAACTTAACTAGAAAAGGAAGAGAAATCAGATAATATCCTTTCTGCCATCCCCTAATACCTTGAGGAGTTCAAAGGTTTTCCAAGCCTGCGGCACTTGGCAATTATAATTACACAGTAAAATACCTAAGGTTAATGAATAACCTCTAAAGGAAGTTACTTCACATAATGACAGCAATTTCTCTGAACTAAATGTTAATAATAAGGCCTGTAATACTATGAGAAGGAAATGGTGGCAAGTGGCAAATGGAACTCTGTTGCCTGGTAACAAGACCTGAGGTATGAACATTCTCTTTACCTCAGGGAAAGGGGTGGGGGGAAGACTGCAGCTCCAGCCTGCGGATTAGAAAGATGGGCAGCTTTACGAAGCCACCGGCTGTCCAGGAGTACATTAAGTGGAAGCATATGTGGCAGATCACTCCGTTAGCAGGGAGGAGTTTGAGGGAGAATAATTCCCCAAGAATTACTTAGCCGCGTGGTAAAGGAAATGGGGTGTAATCTATAAAGAGACTGAGGGCAACCTAGTTCACGTTACCTGGTACAAATCACTGCTGCACAAATAGAACATTTCAGCAAAGTCCACCCAAGGGCTAAATCTTCTCCCCAGCTTCTCTTGCTTCTGTTTGTTTCAGTGGAGACTTACATTTTGATCCTCTTGTTTGTGTTTTTCTGTTTTAGAACAACCGTGGCACTGCAGAGATGAATTAAGAAAAGAAATGCAATTAAGACAACCTAGGAGTGCAGTGTTTCTTGTAGAGAAAACTGGAGGCATTCAAACTACAGGCCTATCTTTAGTTGGGTAATTATTGGCAGTCTGAATTGAAAAATCCTAAAGACTGCTTCTTCTGACTGGTCATTAATCAACAGGAAATAGCCTACAACAAGGTCATTATTACCTTAGACCATTATAGAAACACACTGGATGAGAGGCTGAGATAAGACTGAGAATTTAAATCCCTCTTTGTTTTATGGCAGTGGCTCTGCCTGAGTATCTGCATCACATGGACAGCTTTTTTGGGGCCCCACTCGCGGATGGTGGGACAGAAGTTCTAGAATAGCTACCTGGGAATCTGTAATAAATGCTTTGGTGTTCCGATCATCAGCCACATGTGGGAACCACTGCTCTCAGTTATGTTAGGAGTTTTTTGTCATTGTTAAACAAAAGATAGAAAGTGTGAGTGAATACTGTTTTTGCATTTGGAATCTAATTTAATTATTTCCCCATGAGAAATCGAGGTAAACAGTTTTAAAAAGAAAACTAAATATACTCATCCTAAGGGCATTGTTTTATCATGCTTTATTTTTAATATTAAAAGTTTTATGCTGAATGTAATGCAAAAACCAATTGATTTTCTTCTGACTATACCATCATTTAATTTGACAGTACTTACTATAAATTTAGCATCTTCTTACACAGGCCAAAAAAAAAATCATCTGCCCTAGGAATCTTAAAAGGCTCGATCAATGCATAGCCACAAAACAGTCTATCCTTTAGTCATAGTTATTTTTCATAGAGTTTCTTGTCAAGAGTTAGCCAAAGCTTTCTAGAAGCCCTCAGTAGACTTACTTTTACCAATTTTCCCTTTACCAGGTGCTCTCTCTGACTTCTCCTCTCTTTGGTTCTCTAATTTCTTTAAAAATAATAATAATCTTGGGGCATCTGGATGACTCAGTTGGTTAAGTGTCCAACTCTTAATTTCAGCTCAGGTCATGATCTCACAATTTGTGAGTTCAAGCCCCCAATTCAGGCTCTGCACTGACATTGCAGAAACTGCCTGATATTCTCTGTCTCCCTGTCTCTCTGCCTCTTCCTCTCCCTCAAAATAAATAAACATTTTAAAAATATTTTAAAGGGAGGGAGGGAAGGGGGTGATGGTCATGGTGGGGGCACTGTGGGGAGAAGCACTGGGTGCTACATGGAAACCAGTTTGAAAATAAACTATTTAAAAAATAAATAAATAAAAATTTAAAAAAATTAAAAATAAAAAATATTTAAAATAATAATAATAATTCTATGTTATTTATCTATGGGTCTTAACGAGCTAATGTTGTAATAGCCAAAAAACACAGATATACCTTTACATGAAATGGTGGCGTGAGGGGAGAGACTTAATTCAAAGGAATGACTCTTGAATAGTAAGGACATGGTTTAGGCAGATCCAGCATCTGGCCCTGAAAAATGACAACATCTTACACATGGATTGAGCCCCAAATCATTATGATCTCTGCAATTACTATGCGAAATGCAAGTAATTGCATACTAATAAGACCTCCTAACTATGGTCAAAGAAATTAAAAGCTATTCACTAAAAAATCAAGAGAAACACCATCAAGATAACTAAAAAAATAAACACCATCAGAATGTATGAATAGCCTGAATCACAAAAAAATGGTCCCCTACAAAGGGTAAATTGACAACCTGACAAAAGCCATTTCCATTCCCCCCAAATTCATGAACATGAATTTCATGAACATGAGTCTTCAGAAACCAGAAGCAGTTTCACCTTAACCACCAATCCTAATTTATTATAGAAGTTTCTCAAAAAGAGATCACTACTCTACCCCTACATCCTTATGCTGGGTCTGGCAGGAATCTCTGGAAACTTCTACTGTGGTGCTGATGACTCTTGACATTTAGGAGAACACCAGGTCTCATCCCCACTCTGTGCCCAAGGACACACGCCTGAAAGATCACACAGACATGCTGATTCAACAGCCTACTTGCAGTGAGGTTGCCACGCACAGCTGAAAGCTGTGAGAGGTATTTGACCTTCACATCTCACAGCTCGAATATCAGCCTTACAGAACGTGATGTCTACCAAAAGGAAGCTACTGCTTCCCAGTAATACTGCTGCACACACATCCCCAACCACCTCCCTGTGCTCTGGGCACCTGTGCACGACTCCAGTGATACCTCCGCCCTGAAATCTGACTTGCCTGTCTCCTGTATTGAAATACAGGCTCCTTGAGGGTAGGAAGTGGATTCTGTTTCACTCTGCAAGGTGGAACACAGTCCTGCGGCTGCTCTAGCAGGGGAGAAACCTCAACTCTGCCCCCATAGAGTCTCTGGCTGGGCCTGAGAATTAAATTGACATAAGATAGATTGACAGGAGAAAAGCAGATTTATTTAATATAAGTTTTACAAAACATAGAAACCTTCATAAGGAAATGAAAATGCAAAGAAGTAGCAAAACCTAAGTGCATATACATTAGGCTGAACAAAGAGATGCAGTTGGAGAAAAGTAACTAAAATGTTATCGGGAGACCAAAGGAAGATAAGAGTTATTTTAACAAGGTCTGCTGGAACAGATTTCTCTCAGCCTCCACTCTTCATCTCCAGAGATAAGAATGTTCCTTTCCTCCTGGGAGAGGGTGGGCATCTTTCCCAGGGGAGTTTTATCTCCTGCTGTCAGGAAGGAAAGGGGAGATCAGAGGGCCTATCTTGCACCTGCTATTTTTTAGTGTCTTTAGCTCAAAATATCATTTATTTATTTTTGAGAGACAGAGAGCGAGTGGGGCAAGGGCAGAGAGAGAGACACACACACACAGAATCTGAAGCAGCTTTAGGCTCTGAGCTGATTTTTAGCCCAGACCTGAGGCAGGGCTTGAACTCACTAACTACAAATCATGACCTGAGCCAAAGTTGGACGCTTTACCAAGTGAGCCACCCAGGTACCCCTTCTTTAGCTCAAAATAATCTGTAGGCCCAGCTAGCATATTTTGGGGAAGCATATTCTGCCATCCTTGAGTATCAAGCATATTTAAAAGTTAGATACTCAAAACCAATGAGTGCCCAAGGAGCTGTGCTGCTAACAGCTGCTTTCTCTGTTAGCCATTGTCTCTCACTGTTTTTTTCTCTTTGAAAAGAAGACAAAGTGTTTAGTGATTCACTTAGTCACTAAAACCTCAGTATGAAGTATTACTATTGGTGATTCTTGTCCAGATTAGAAGCACTGTTGGACTTGAAAATATGGGTAAAGAAAGGGACTAAAAGTCAGAGTAAAGAATAATAACTATGAAGAGAAACCTTTTACCAATATTTTGCTCTGTCCACAGGTTGAATCTGAGTACTGTTTTCATTCTTTCTCGCCCACAGGATAGATGGTGATGTAGTGCTTGGTGACTTAGTTGAAAGGAGTTTGTCCCAAGAGCTACTACCAGGATACTGAAGCTAGAGTTATGCAATCTAATGGAGCCCAAAACTAGATAGTGTTATTTTCTTAGTGAATTTTATGTCCTGGGCTAAAGTGCACTATTCAGAATAAACCTATGACAGTCCTGGCACTAACTTGTAATAGATTCACACACAGAGTGAGAGAGACCGGAGCAAGGTCCAGGGGTTTGATCACAGAATCTGAAATCAGAAAGACCTTTGTTAAATTTCTGTTTCAGTTTTTTACCGCTTGGATAACTTTGAGTGGGTGACCTAAGCCCCATATTTCTCATTTGCAAAATGGTAATACCCTTACCTTCTTGTAGGATGATTATATAAATCATTGGGCATACAGTAGGTATGATACGATTTTCATGTGTTTAACAAATGCTCATGAAATGGAACAGACTGTTCTAACATATTTTGGAATCCCCCTGGCTCAGATTCCATAACCCATGGCTAATACTCCTAGGACACACAAGCTACTTGAGACTCTCGATTCTTAATACTCTTAACAAAGGAGTATTAGGTTTTGCTAAAGGTTGAGTCCTTATAACAAAGAGGAATAAGAGATTCAAATATTTTCCAGTTAATTTGATCAATAAAACACGGTTCGACCACATAACTCAAATTATTTTTTGGTTTGCCTGACTGAATATGGACAAAACTATAAAACGCCTTCTGCTGGTGAGCATCAGGGACATAGTCCTAAGAAACCTTATTCTTTAAATCATGGGCCTTGAGGAACTGGGGTTTTTGAAATCCTATCAGGGATTATACAACCAAAATGAAACGACAGCAGCCCAGCTTTGGTACGAGAGCCAATTCATATCATTCCCCAATTCTGTTAGAGCTAATAACAAGTTTTCTCCCTTTTGTTAGAGCAAACGCTCTGACTCAGAAAAGTATATAAATCTCAGTCAATCCTCAAGTAAACCATGTTCCAATATTCCATCTCCCTTGCTAAACAAGATAAATGTGGCTTTTTTTTAAAAGCTCAGAATTGATAGTCTTGTTATCTGAATAGTCCTTAAAGCTTCTGTGAGAGGCCCTGATCTGAATGTCCACTGTTAGTTAACTTAATGCCACTATTACCTCAAGAACTGGGAGTTTCTCTTCCAGAGACCATGTTCCTGAAATATTCTTTTTTTTAATGCTTATTTATTTATTCTGAGAGAGTCCACCATGACCTGAGCAAAAACCAAGAGTCATATATTTAACCAACTGAGCCACCCAGGCACCCCTTTCTGAAATATTCTTATTTCTATAGAGTACTTCCTTCTGTCTTGTGTGCTCTAAAATATATGCATATGGTCACTGCTTAGAATAAACTTTGAACAATGAGGTGATATCAAAGGATACATACAAATTGGGTGATTTCCAGGGACCCGGGCTTACTGAACTTGACCTAGATGGACACAGGATTTTAATGACCCTGTGCAATTCCCACTTCTGGTTCACCTTCAAATCTACTTCCTAAGGAGTAATAGTTCTGTCAGTTTCCATGGCTTCGGGGGAGGGGGGCAGTAGGGGAAGGGAAACAGTTTGTTCCTCCATTCCAGGTCCACCTCTTGATTCTTGATTGAAACCATCTTCCTTCCAGCCACCTAACTCACAATTCTGTGAATTCCCTGGATTCCACTCAATTCCACTCCTTCAGCTTCTCTCTCACAACAGAGCTCCACGTCAGCCCCCGTGAGCTGCCCTGCCCCATGGCTTCCTCATGCCATCTTCAAGCCCACCATGTTCCATCGGCTCCGAGTCCCCACCTAACTTTCTTCCTCATCCACCTCCTCATCACAACTTTCCCCTAAAACCTAATCTAAGGTTTTAATCTTACCTTTTTTCTAACTTTTGAGAATCACCTCTTTTAAGTAACCCCTATACTTCTCCCAAGTACCAACATCAGTATAAACATTTCTAAAACCAATCACATTTCATTACTCATCAAGGATGGGGTAACAATTTCCTCATATTTTTTTATGAATTGCCAATAGGTATTAGTAGTTTCAGGTAGTATCCTGGATATAGATATATATATAAATAGATAAATATAGATACACACACACACACACACACACACATATAACCATTTGTTTGCCAAAATTAGTATAAAATTTTCCAGATTTCTACTTAGAACAAGGCAGACAGAACTGGCATCAAGAAAGGCTAAATAAAACAATTTTTATCTCCCTAAAAATAATATATTAAGCACATGCTGTAGAACACTGTGTGCTATGCATAGGGGAGGAGAAAATAAAACCTTTCCTCTACTGTCTTAGGTTCAGTGACTGCAATCTGTGAATTAAACTGCAAAAGACAGAATAGAAAAACGGATTTATTTCCTATACACATGGGGGGTGGGCAGAGAGCTTCACAGAAAAGAACCAAACACTCCAAAAAGACCCAGATTCTTAAATACCATTTTAACAAAGGGTGATAGAGACTGGACAAAGAAAAAGGTAAGGTTTGGTATGTCTCAAGTCATCTGAGGTAATAATTATCCAAGAGACTCAGAAGAGAAAACTAACTTTACAAAGGGAAATTTCCTTTACTAAAGAGACATGTATACTTTCTGCTTTTAGGCAGAAAGGGGGAGGGCAGGAGCTTCTGCGTTTGCTGTTCCTTAATTGCCTGTAGCTCAAAATAATCCTTACACCATATGGCATTTTGGGGGTGGCATATTATGATTCCCTTCGTACGCAAAGGTGAATAGCTTGCTTACCTTACCCTCTAAGAAGTTTTGCAAAAAAGAGTCATTAAATTCTTCTAGATTTTATTTCAGGAGAAAGGGTGGGGAGGGTCACACATAATGCACTACATTTCAGTTGTAAGACATTCACTGTGGTTTAATCAGAATAATATCCAAATTTAGTTTATACAGGAATGCCTCATTATCCCATCCTGAAAAATATTTTGCATAGTAAGCTTAATCCTTTTCCAAAAATGGGTTAGCTAATTTTTGGATGACAGGAACTATAAATCCATTCTTTTTAATGGGAAGAATAATACGGTGTTCCCAGTGTGTCTGAAAATCCCAACCAATATCCCCAAATACCACTGAAATACTCTTAGGTGTCTATAAAACAATGCATCAGGGATAGTACAAAACACATAAAACATCAATTACCTAATTATTTAATAAACTCATTAGTGGGCATATGCAGCACTTGATATGGTACAGAATCAGATATGAATTATGTTTTTCCTTCTGCACTGCCATAAACATGCACTCTAGCCTAAATAGGCACGAAGTGATATGTTAAAGATACATAAAAATTCAAAAAAGACTCAGCAAAATAAAATAAACAAGATAATTATTTTTGAATGGCTACTGCTTAAAGAATTGCCGGAGGGAGGTTTGGTGGGAAGAGGCAGGAGTCAGCCTGAGGTCACTGTCGCTTTTTGGAGGAGTGAGCGGGTCAGAACCGCGTGCTTCCTCACGTGAAGCTCCTCTCCTGAGGCACCCCTCTTCTAAGGCTTCCTGGACTCCCCCATTTTCCTCCTAGGCTTTTCCACTACTTAAAAGATGCTGAACTTAATAACATGGGGAAGATGAGAGCAATGCTCTGCACCACGTTTCATCAACGCACAAACCTGATTGCATTGCATGGAGAGAACAGATGAAAGGAGGCTTGCTCAGACCCCAGGACAACTTCAGGTTTTGCTGGCTCATATGTGGAATGATTACAGCAAGTTGTAATTTAGGTAATGAACTTCTTAATGCAGGAAGTTCTTAATTCAGGAAATAGGAGTTGGTGAAATTGAAACCAATTTATTAAATAACAGGAAAAGCCAACTACTTAGAACACTCCAGTTTTAAGAAGGCTTGGAATAAAACAGCATGGGAGCTCTAATTCTTGTTTTTACTGTGTAGCATCACTCTAATACTTTGTTTTAATCCGCTGAAGCTGTTCAGAATAAATGCAACCGATTTCTGGAGAAACCAACTTAACCTCTCTTTTTAAACTTTTGCTCAAGATTTAACTATAAACATAAACATTAAATTGCACAAACTGCTGACAATTTACATAATGACGAAGGCTTATATTTGCCTGCAAAGCACCACGTTTTGCAGTCCTCTTGGACCAGCCTCCCCTCACTCCCTATGAAGAAAAACTCTTCCTCCTCCCGATTTAGATGGCTCTATAAATCTCATGCCTCTGGCTATCTCTGACCACAGGGAGGTCCATGACCAAAGCCCAGGCAATCAGAGTAATTGGCTGACTGTAGCAATTGGTCCAGGAGTCAGCAAGGACCCAAAGGTGAGCCTTTCTAGGCCTTTCTTGTCCAAAGATTGCCCAAACTGAGGGTGAGAGAAAGAGCACCATCTTCTCTGCCATTGCTAAGTCTTCCCCAGGGACGGGCCTATAACTCGGGACCTCCTGTGGCTGTCTCCATTCAAGAAGCCATCTGATGTGACAGAGAGTGAGTAGCAACAAAAGAAACCAAAATTTACAGCAGAGAAATGGAAAGACAGTCCTGATATTTCCAGTTCTGGATCCAGGTGACTCTGAAGCCAACCATGTATCAAGAGCCACCAGGTTCCCCTTTTTGGATAAGTATTTTTGAGTGACTTAAATACTTAAGTCACTCAGCAACTCATCCCAGAGGCATGAGATTTATAGATCCATCCAAATTGGGAGGAGGAACAGTTTTCCATCAGTTTCTGTCACTTCAACCAAATATATCAATTAGGCAAACTATAGTGTTACTCATAACCTCAAAATTGTGTAGCCATCACAATGATCTTACCAAAGATCATTAGGTTGTTAGGTAGCTTTCAATAAAAATTAAATGAATGAATAGCACACAATGATGATCTGATATATTAAGTTTAAAAAAACCTAGTTATAAATCAATATTCATAGTATCAACTACTTATGGTAAAAATAGATGGATAGAGAAAACTTTTAATGATGGCTTTTTTTCTGAGTATTGGGACATATGATTTTTTAATTTTCCATGTCATAATTTTTACTTTTATCAGAAAATGATACTAAAAACCAAGCCTTTGGTCTAATCTTTTTACAAGTCAATGTACAAATTAAAACGTAATCACCCCCCAGATACACTTTGAATTTTACATGCTCCTTTATTTCAACACAGGTGTCTTTCATGCATCACTCCTTTTCTTTTTCAAGCACTGGGACTTTAAGAGATGACATTTGTAAGGATAGTAAATAATCAGCTTTTTGGCTAGTGTAGCAATGCACAAAAGAAACATTTTGATCTAAATGAAGTCACTCAGTAACTTTCTAATTATTTTTCTCCATAGTAACACATATAAAATATGAAAAATATGTTTATTCAAGTTTTTTTCTTCTTTTTCATAACTACTTCAAAGAGCCTTAAGTGTGTTTTATACCTCCTTAAAAATTTCACCCTGTAGATGGAGTTCATTTTAACACTGAAGTCTGGGGCTTTGCACCAATAACCTGACTCTATTACTGCATTCCTGATGAAAAGCAATAATAGCTTAAAATGTTTCTTTCCTGATTTTTTTTTCTCATGAAAATGACTCTGAAAGTTTTGGAAGGTGTTTTAAAATAATGTCATATGAAAAGTCAGCCTTTTATTAGACTTCAGACCACAGAAGAATCCCATAGAGTTTTTTTTTTCTAATATAATTTAGCCCCTATATTCAAGAACTTAAGAGCTGGAGTATGGTTTAATAGGTAGATTTAGAGGCTTCTGTGCCTCCATAATCCTCCTTTCATCAAAACAATGGCTATAATTAATATTTATGATTTTGCCTTTCACCTCGCAAGACTTCACAAATTGTTACTACAGGACTCATGACACTCACTAAGTAATGAAGTACTGCTTGGTCCAGCAAAGAAATTTATAATAACCTCAACTTTACTCCCTAATAATGTGTCTACAAAAGGGGTTTGGGTGGTGACTTGACCAATTCAACTCCCCATCACCAAAAGAATGACTCAGAAATGTAAAATCAGTCAGCCCACACTGAGTCCTCAAAGCCTGCATAGCAAAATCATGTTTTGTTCATTGTGTGCCACTGTGATGTCATACACGGGTAGGCAAGTTACAGCCCTAGAGGCTCTGGCCTCAATTTTATCTACTAACTCTCTTCTACCACCTGCCCACTCCCTACCCCTGAGCAAATAATTTTTACATTGTTCAAGGAATATTTTTTAAAAAAGAAAGATGGGGTGCCTGGGTGGCTCAGTGAGTCGAGCTCAGTGAGTTGGCACAGGTCATGATCTTGTAGTTTGTGAGTTTGAGCCCCACATCAGGCTCTGTGCTGACAGCTCTGAACCTGGAATCTGCTTCAGATTCTGTCTCTCTCTCTTTCTCTCTATCTCTATCTCCCTGTCTCTCTCTCAAAAATAAAGATTTAAAAATTTAAACAAAAAGAAAGAACATGCAACAGAAATTATATGTAGCCTGCAAAATCCAAAGTATTTATTGTACTCTGTGGAAGCACACTTCAGGTATCACTGAACGAGTCAGCACATTGCTCTGGACTGAGGAGAAATAAACCCACCAAAGACCAAGTTCATATACCAACATGCATATAGAACACTAAACACACACAAGATATTCATCAACAATGGGGACCATTAAGTTCTCCCGTTGGACTAGAGCACCACTAAATAGCCCTGAAAGATAAACAAAGGAACAGAAACCCAGCTGTTGGTTCACATTTAGGGAGACCCACAGGCAAGACTGAGTCTATCCAAGTCATAATTGAACCAAGTAGAAAGCCAACAACATATCATCAGCATGCCTATCCAACTGTATGATTTTGTCTGGCCTTCTAGCAAGTTTTATCAGCTATTTATCTGATAGTTACTCATAAGGCCTGCCTATCTTTACAACCTTAGTTTCCTAATATATGGGTAACATGGTTGTGTGTGTGTGTGTGTGTGTGTGTGTGTGTGTGTGTACGAAATTGTGCTAAATGTTCTACATATGTGTCCTTTAAGCCTCCAACAAGACCAGGCTTTCCTATCCTCATTTTACAAAGACTTTTAATGGCACATCCCACATAATGGAAACCGTCTGGAATAAGTTTAGTGAGTTCCATGGGAACAGTCTCCGATTCATGTCAGTCTTCCTGCTGAGTTCATTGGACATGGATCCCATGCGACAGATCTTTCCATCAAGAATCCAGGATCCTTAGAAAACTGAATCTGAGAAAATTTAGGAATTGTTCTTCGTTATCCCTAATTTTGGAAGGGACAGTTTAAAATAACTACTTAACCACAAAAATGTACCCCATGTGGTGAAGACGCTGTTTGCATCATGATTTAAAGGCCATCTTCCTCTAACCCCTCAGTGGGGACCTGAGTGGCTGACTAAAGGTGAACAGAAGTCAGAAGAAACTAAATTACACACAGTACCACAACCAAACTATTGAGGCTACTCATACACTTTGACGGGGACCTAAGACCAGTAGTTTATGGATCAGAATGAATACCCACTGACTCTCCCAGTTTCTGTTGTTTCTCCTATACAGAAACATACCAACATTTATATACGTTTGTTATGCATTTGAACAGCACCAAGCATTTTGAAAAGGTGGTCTGTTTCTTACTGTGACACATTCAGTCAGTCTTTGTACTTCTCCATGCATGCAGTTTGCTGCCCAAATATGACATCCACTATGGTGTTTGGCCTGTTTTAGCTCCTACTGGATAGCTTTTCAATTTTCATGAGGAATTCATACAGAGATAGGAACCTCCTGGGGCACCAGCGTGGCTCAGTTGGTTAAGTGTCTGACTTCAGCTCAGGTCATGATCTCACAGTTTGTGAGTTCAAGCCCCACATTGGGCTCTGTGCTGACAGCTCAGAGCCTGGAGCCCGCTTCAGATTTTGTGTCTCCCTCTCTCTCTTTGCCCCTCCCCAGCTCATGCTTGCTCTCTCTCTCTCTCTCTCTCTCTCTCTCTCTCTGTCAAAAATAAATAAAAACTTAAAAAAATAAAAAATAAATTAAAAAAAGAACCTCCTTAGTGACTTGGGACATCATATTTATTAATTTATTTTTAATATAATTTATTGTCATCTAGACTAACATACAGTGTGTAAAGTTTGCTCTTGGTTTTTGGGATAGATTCCCATGGTTCATCACTTACATTCAACACCCAGTGCTCATCCCAACAAGTGCCCTCCTCAATGCCCACCACACATTTTAGACTTGGGACATTACAGAGTTAGCTCCCAAAATCTGCTTACTCCATAGTCTAGCTGTCCAAGAAAACTAAGAGTAATAGCATGAATTCTTGATTTATAGAATTAAATCTGCATGACTCAAGAAGAAACAAATTTTAAGAGGAAGAGAACTTCCCTCCCTCTTTTTTGGACATGAAGCTGGTTTCAAGAAAAATTCTAAAGAAGGCAAAGCCTGTTTGACAACCACACATCATTCTTTCCACAACCCTGCCCCACTTCCTAAATACTAGAGTAAGCCTCCTCACCCCATCACTGCTCCAAAACTGCTCTCCTTGTGCTGTGGTCTCTCTCCCTCTGGCCCAGAACTCCTTAAAAATACAAACCAAGTCTTATCAGCTTTGGCATGTCTAAAACCTACCACGCTGATTAGCACATAATAAAATATATTTCCACTTCTGCTTTCCACAATCAAAACTGTCATTCTTTCAGTGCCACTATGTCACTCACCTACATATAATGGAAGGTGAGGAGGTTACACTTATTAAGCCCATTGCATACTAGAAACAGAGTTAACACTATAAATCCATTATCTTGTTTGATCCTCATTTATCTTTACCTTTTCTAACACACATAGAAGTAAAGATCGTAGCAATAATGAACCCGCCATCCCCAATACCCAGCCTCTTACCAACCACCAACTTCTATTCAGTACAGTTTCTCTCTCTTGCTCTTCCCCACTCTCCTTCACAGCAGCTTGTTTAAAACAAAATCATAGCTATTACATGGTCTCATCAATATTTAATGATCTTCCTCGTTTTTTTTACATTAAGCATATATTTATAAGTTAAGTGTGGAACTGGTTCTTTCATTCCAACTGTTATGAATTTCTAAATATAAATAGTATCTCTGGTTTTGCTTCATTCATGCAGGATTAAGATATAAAATAAATACAATCAATTTACATGTACTCATCTAACATAGGAGAGGGATAAAGATTTTGCTTGTATGTAACTACTTAAATCCTAGACATTTCACATTACTTTCCTATTACCGCCTACCTTTACACAAGTTTAAGGTTTTCATATAAATTTGTATATTTTCAAGAGAGGGAAAGAAACAAATATAACAAAATGGATTATACCCTGTTTTATATACAGAGTTGTGACTTTGTATTTGATGCTGTTTTCTAATCTTTCATTCTAATCATTTTGTGAAGAATCTGTCCATTGACTTATTAAGTTATATAAGTACTATATTCAACCCCAAAGAGACAAAAATAAAATGGCAATAGTTTTTCCACCATGAGAGATTTTAAAATACTTTTACATGTTTAATCAGAATAATTTAAGCCCAAACTAAATGGTTTTTATCTACATTTTATATCATTTTTATATGTCATTATTATATCTAAATTTTCTTAAACTTTAAAAGTTATTTTTAAAGCCAACAGTGGAATATTATCAACATGCTATATTTCAAATCATAAATACCTCCTAACCACCTGCATTCACTCCCTAACTTCTTAGGAAAGTTTTTGTCATCCTGGTTTTGCAAAAGATGAAAGATCCTCAGATGAGTAAATCACTCATCATATAACTATTAGGTGGTGGAAACAGATTTGAACCCAATTTGAGTCAGGTAAAAATTCCAGTTTTCTACATAGTAATGACTCCCCAACTTTCAACACGATAACTGTTTTCATAAAATATGGTATTTTCTCATCTAGATAAATCCCTAACTTGATGGATCTACTTTCTCTCCCAGGTCAGTCCCTTTAACCCCAACCCCTTCTAAACCCATCAATTTTCCAGAAACTCCAAGTTTTTCACTGAGAACAGTAACTGTGGCAGGAGTTGCAGCCATGGCCATCCATTGTATATGTTTCTTGTACCTACACAATTCCATAGGTAGGAAGGAAAAATCCTTCATTAAACAGTTATAACTAAAGAAAATTAAATGTAATAGTCAAAACTATAATTTAAGCAAATTATCAAAGCTGAGAGCACTGGAGGAGAAAAACTAATCACAATAGAACTAAGTCTTTTTTTTTAAGCTTATTTATTTTTGAGAGACCAAGAGCAAATGGGAGAGGGGCAAAGAGAGGGGGAAAGTGAGAGAGAATCGAAAGCAGGCTCCGAACTGTCAATGGGGTTTCCTGAGCCAAAGTCAGGAGTGGGATGCTTAACCTACTGAGCCACCCAGGCGCCCCAAGAACTAAGTCTTTTAAAAATTAGATTTATTTATGCATCTCATCTAAAGTCTATTACCTCAAAGCATTTGCTCCATAATTATGTCATGGACTGGCCTGAAAGCCAAAAATTGGTAACAGCCCAAATCTATCAACATTAGAATGGATTAAAAATTATGGCATATTTATAATGTGGATTTTACACAACTACCCACAATAAAATAAAATGGAATCTTATATAATGTTGAACAAAAACAGCAAGTCAGAAGAATAAGTCATGATTTTCTTGATAGAAAACTAAAAGCAGGCAAAACTAAACAATGGTAGAACAAGAGAGAAAAGAAGGAAATGATTATCATAGAGTTATAATGATTACTTTTCTGTGGCAGGAAGTGTGGGAATTCCATAAGGACACATGGGAAGGGGGAGGGGTGATCTTCAGGTACTGGCAATGCTCTGTTTCTTGAGTCGGGCGGTAGTTACATAGAAACTCAATATTGAACCATTTATTAACCCATACATGTATTGTTCTCTTTTATGAAGGTAATTTCTATTTCATGATGTAAAATGTTTAGTTTTCTAAATTGCAGGACAGTTTTCCTGTAATTTGATTATATAGAGGAAATAAAAGAAGGAAGTTATTAAAACTATTCTCAAGGCAAAGACAAAGAACACTGCCTCTGTTCTCTCCTTTAGATTCTAAGCTGCACAGGGGCCTCTGGTTGCAATTCTTAACCTATGGTGGATGTTAAATAAATATTTGATGATGTTGAGGGCTTAAGTAATAACTTATGCAAACATCAGGAGCTGTTGCATGGAACATATTCTCATGGCACATTTTAAATTGACCAGAGGAATCTCACTGTGATGTGCCTGAGACTAGCTATAGAACACAAGACAGTCTCATTAACTGGTCAAGCTGACAGAGTTTGGGAGCTTGTTTGGTGGTGGCAAAACCAGTGTTCGCAAAATAAGCCTTCCTACAAAAAGTCAGTAGATCTATAAATTAGCACAACAGATAAGAAGGGCAATTTGGCAGTATTCAGCAAAAGCTTTCAAAATGATACCTTTTGACTGAGGAATTCCACTTCTAAGAATTAATCTTAAAGAAGTAGTCATGGAGTTTATACACAAAGATTAAGCTATAAAGGTATTTGGGATAGCTTTGCTTAGAAAAGCAACAAAATGAGAAGCAACATAAATGCCTAATGACATAGGGATTGTTAAACAGATTGCAGTCACTGCCTCCCTTCAGGAGAATTCTGTGCAGCCATTAAAACTGATATTGTAGAGCGCTATTTTAAAATATGAACATATATCCATAATATAGTGTTACATTTTATTTATTTTTTAATGTTTTTATTTATTTTTGAGAGAGAAAGAGACAGCGTGAGCAGGGGAGAATCAGAGAGAGAAGGAGACACAGAATCTGAAGCAGCTCCAGGCTCTGAGCTGTCAGCACAGAGCCTGACGCGGGGCTCAAACCCACGACCTGTGAGGTCATGACCTGAGCCGAAGCCGGACGCTTAACCAACTGAGCCACCCAGGCGCCCCTATACTGTTATATTTTAAATCCAGTTACAAAGCTCTGTGTATAACATAGACAGGCAAACAGAACCAAACCACGCCAAAATTGTGGAGCTGAAAACAAACCAGCTTGTTCTGTCTCTTCTCCATGAATTGCCTGAGATGACTGGCTACGACCAGCAGTTCCAGTGTCCGTCTCATTCTGGAAACTACTGTAAGGTAACCAACTCCTCCCACTCTGCCCAGGACTTTGTCAGTTTTGGCACTGAAAGTCCTATATCCAGGAAACTCTCCTCAGTCCTGGGTAAACGGGGTGGTTAGTCTCAGACTAGCTGCCATAAATGTACACCCAAAGTGACAGCAATGACTCTGGGTAGTGGTATTATGGGTAAAATGTATTGTCTTTTATTTCACTTTTCTACATTTTCTACATTGTGTCATACCTTTTTTTTAAAGATATGTTTATTTTTGGTTTTTTATTTTTTAAAAGATATGTTTTTTTAAAAGATATGTTTATTTATTTTTGAGAGAGAGAGAGCAAGAGAGGGGCAGAGAGAAGGAGACAGGGAACCCTGAACAGATTCCATGCTGTTAGCACAGAGCCCAAAGAGGGGCTCGAACCCACAAACAGTGAGAGCGTGACCTGAGCTGAAATCAAGAATCAGACGCTTAACCAAGTGAGCCACCTAGGCACGCCAATATTACATCATACCTATGCATGATTCCAAAACAGAAAAAAATTGTAACTAAAACTTCATCATCTGTCATTTCAGTCATGTGTAACCATTGAGTTCAGCAGCAGGCTGATACTTACTTTTGCACCACATATAAAGAAATTGAATATATACATAAAATTATCCGGAAGGTGTTTAAGGCCTTACAGTCTGATATGTTTTGGCTCATGTCCATTAAGAATGAATAAAACAGGGACACCTGGGTGGCTCAGTCAGTGAAGCATCCAACTGCAGCTCAGGAAATGACCTCGCAGTTTGTGGGTTCGAGCCCCGCATCAGGCTCCGTGCTGACAGCTCAGAGCCTGGAGCCTGCTTCGGATTCTGTGTCTCCCTCTCTCTCTGCCCCTCCCCTGCTCATGCTCTGTCTCTCTTTCAAAATCATAAATAAACATTAAAAAATTTTTAAAGAATGATTAAAACATTTTTTACAGCCAGGCTTATCATTTAACATGTATTTTAAAATATTTTTCTAAAAATGTTTTACTATTCCATATTAAAGTTATTCTTTCTTAGTTTAAATTTATGAAAATTTACTCTGCTTAATAGACTAGCACATTCACTCTAACTTCATGTCCTTCAAAACAAGTCAATTAAAGAATAGTAGAATGTTTTAGGTATATGAGCTGACCGTGGTAGGGTACTTCCGATCTTTTAATACAGTCTAGCATACTTGTTACATATATTCCTCTTTTACCAGCTTGAAATTATCCTGTTTTTCCTATTCATTAGTTGAGCAACCACAGGCTAGACTTATTTCCTTTCTATAATGAGTGTTCTTCTAAGTTTAATCAGTCCAACTTGTTGGTGACATAGTCAGGTGCAGAAAGTAAGATAATAAACCCAGCTAACACAATCCTCTCTTAGCAAACAAACTTCAGCCTTGTTTTTCTCCTGTGCCCTGAATTGTATGCGTGCACATAGCCAGTCATGATTTTGTTTTCTAGGGACTTGACTTTCTACATAAAAGGTTTCTGCCTTAAGACATTCCCTAATGCTTTAAGATAGAAATGTCATAAAAAGTGAAGAGTAAACTGTGATGGAGAGGAGGAGAGAAGTAGGCATAATGTTCTGGTTACACCAGTGAACTAATCATTTTACAGTATGTGAGCAATTTGATGTTAAAAGCCGTGATCTGTTTGGAATTGGCAATTTCTTTTTCTATGCCACCAATCCCACATAGGTTGCTGTAGGTCAGTCATTTTAAAAGCTTACAGCAACACTGTTTTCTTCTGACAATTCTGTGTAACTTGTAGCAAAGACACACTCAACATTATAAAATGGGATATTCTCTTCCCCAAGATTCATGAAAGAATTTCATTCTTGATGCACCGTTAACGTCACTGGGGTAATATCCTTATTGCCTGGGCAAAAGAAGGTGAAATTAGAGAAAGTATTTTCTTAAGTAGCATTTGCCCTTTTTTCCTGAATTTTATTTTACACTGCCATGTCTTACGAATTTGATTTCCACTAATACAGAAAAACGGCCCTCTGGAAAGGAGCAAATAGAAGAACTGTATCTTGTTCCTTGCGGGCTTTAGCAGGACAGTCTGAACTGGCTCAAGCTTGGCCCGTCTCAGCCTCCTAAGGTCTCTGGGATTCAAATCCCCTGCAGTCTGCTTAGGCTGTAACTAGGTCCAAGCAAGGGGAAACCAATACTTTCAAAAGCAAGAAGCACTTTCTCTTTGTTTCACAAAAACCCTTCTGATTAGCTATCAGTGGATTAGCCTCATCCCTTTCCAAGTGCTGGGCTGACACAATGGAGGGGAGAGGGGTCCAGCCCTCAAACACTAAACCATTCTATACAGCTGATCTCACGGCCTTCAAGTTTGTGTAATGCCTGGGAATCACATGTAAGTAGGACAAACTCAGTCTGTGAAGGGTGACACATAGTCAGACTGTGAAGGGAGATAAAAGAAGGGGCGGAGGAACAAAGAAGAATGACTAAAATATTGGTTTCCTTTTTATAAGAGACTTTCAAAATAAGTTAGGGTTTGTTTTGACTGAGCTTTGAGATCTTAAGATATCTCAAGACACAAATATACATGTTTTATAAGCTCATATAGGGGTGCCTGGGTGGCTCAGTCAGTTAGCTCACTGCATCGGGCTCTCTGCTGTCAGCACAGAGCCTGCTTGGAACCTCTGTCTCCCTCTCTTTCTGCCCCTACCCTGCTCTCTCCCTCTCTCTCTTTCAAAAATAAATAAATATTATAAGCTCCTATAAGCTGAGAGTTGAAAAAAATTATATAGGTTACCTAAATAAGTATTTTACAAATAATGGTGCACACCAGAATTGCCTACATGAGGTTGGTCAAAATATAAATGCTCCGGGGCCAGGAAATCTATATTTTGAAAAAGCTTCCCAGGTAATTTTGTGGCATCCCAACATCTGAGATTCACTCAATCTAGTCTCAGTTCCTGTTTCCTATAGGCACTTTGATAAGAGTTCCTAACAGACCACATTCATCATTGGCTTTAGCAAATGACTCCAAATAGTGTGCAATATTGAACAGTTGGTAAATAATAGATGTGTAGAAAATACCCTAGTTTATAGAATATGCCTTTTTTGCTATGTATATACAAATGTCTGCGTATACCCTTCTTGATGACTAAACAAGTCGAAAATTGTTGTTTAAATAAGTAGGAAATGAATGAAGTGTTTTCAGTTTTACCTCTATTTTCAAAACAAATCTGTTGTTATGTGAGAACTTCTTCCCTGATTAGGTTTGTTAAGCATGCCATACTTGGATAAATAACAAGACTTATGAAAATCATTTAGGCTTCTTCTTACCACATGCTTTTAATCAATCTGAGTGTTCTAAGTTATGTAAATTATCCTAACCTAGAACCTTAAAGTATTTGATAATTTTTCAATTATGTTTCCCACCTGTGGATAATGGTTAGCATTTGATCTCTAATTCTGATACAGATTTATATTATTCAACTGAATGAATATAGTCCTTGACTATGCTAAGCCTTGTATGAATTCTGAAAACTATGAAAATGACAGTTTTGTTAGGTAAATGATTGCTTATTTAACAAATGTGACTTTATTATGTTTATTTATTATTAAGACAGAAACAGAGCATGAGTGGGGGAGGGGCAGAGAGAGAGGGAGACATAGAATCTGAAGCAGGCTTCAGGCTCTGAGCTGTCAGTACAGAGCCCAATGCGGAGCTAGAACCCATGAACCATGAGATCATGACCTGAGCCAACGTTGGATGCTTAACTGGCTGAGCCACCCAGATACCCCAGCAAATGTGACTTTAAACACATAAAACAAGTGCAGGTGTTTTGTAGTTACTACTTGTTGATCTGACAACAGTTATTAGTCATTTCAGCAGAGAGCCCGTCTATGAATCTATGGGCTGAAAGTTATCATTGCCACCTGCCCCCCCCACCTACCCGTGGTGATACTGCTTTGCAAGCATTCAAAAGCCACTTATATATATTGAGAAGAACATCCTTCCACAGTGCTGACACTTGACTAACTCTTCTCTTGACAATCTACAAAAAATTCTTATTAATTTTTATTGCTTTAGTTTAGAATAAATATAGGAAAAACCCATATGAGACCCATACCCGACCTTTCCAGGGATTCAGTTATACTGCAGATAAAATCACATCTCCCAAGTACACGGCAGTGTAAAGTGAGCTCTCTCATTGTGACACTAGAAGCCAATAATATGGGTGTTTTCTCATCTCTGAACAACGGTTACAATGGAATTTCACTATCTCAGCACTAATTGCCTTAACACTACAAGTCCTGGTTAAGCACAGGCTTAGAGCTAAAACTGATTTTCCTGACCATTAGTTCTTTGGGCTTGCCTTTTTAGCTGAGGACCAGGAGAGCCTAGATGCCTACAAAAAAGCAATGCATTTTTTTCTAATTTCCATATAGGACACAAATTCTATTAGCATCAGCTACCTCAGATTTCTGCCACAGCCAGGTCTTCCCTCTGTCAACCTATCACCTGGCCTGCAGTGTAACCTACCTAACAGCAGCCAGCCAGGTTTCATCAACTTCGTTCTGCTAATAGCCAAGGAAGAGCCCAAATGGAATTTGTTTTCCCACAGTGGTGACTTGGCTTTCTAACTGTAACCTTCTAGAAATGATGCTTCAGCTTCTGGTGTCTTAGGTAGAATACTGATATGAAACTTGGGCTCATGAGCCAAAGAGTGGAGAGAGAAGCACAGTGACAGGTCAGCAAGGGAATAGGGAGATATGAATTAAGCAGAGCTTTGTAATCAGCCTCAGTTATAACTCCTACCCCGGAGTTCTACTTCATATCACCATGGCCAAAGATATCTTTGGGGGGAAATGTAACAACTAAATAATGAGTCATTTAAATAAACATACTAACCCTTGTTTATAGATTCAAATGCTGTCCTCTTTAGTGGGGGTATCTGGAGAAGTTATTTCACCACTGCTACTCTTGGTCAAACATGGTGGGTCTCCTCCTTTAGAATGGCCTTCAGAGTTTGCCTTTGGCCAAAAAAGCATTATCCACCCAGACAACCCTCACTCACTGAATACTCTTAGTTCTTTTTAAAAACGAAATCCACTAACATAAGATAGAAGTGTTTTCTCACTTAGGATATTCATTCCTTCACTCAATTATTTGTTCATTCATTTATTTAATCAGCAACTATTTACTAAGCACCTACCAGTCACCACACATTGTACTGAGCACAAGAAGCACAGTGCAGTAGGAAAGACAGACGTATATACATCTAATTAAAATACAAGAAGATATATGCCATATTCAAGATATAAATGTTATTATGGCAATACAGAAAAGGAAGCAAAAATTCAGCTTGGGTGGTTAACAAATGTTCACTGAGATGATAAATCTGAATACGATCTTGAAGGCATTAATTTGTAAGAGTCAATAGGAAGAGAAGAATGATCTCGAACAATTCTAGGTCAAAGTAATAATACAAGTAATTAAACTATAAAAATGCACAGATGTAGGAGGGGCAAGAAATTTTCATGGGGGAAGCAGATAGCCTTTTCAACATATAGTTTGGAAGAACTGAAAATTTACATGCAAAATAAGATTTTGACCCCTAATTTCACACCACACACAAAAAGCAACTCAAAGTGGATCATATATGTAAATGAAAGATGTAAAATCATAAAACTCCTAGAAGAAACTCAGAAGTAAATCTTTATGACCCTGGGCAATGTAAACTGGTGCAACCGCTCTGGAAAACAGGCAATGATTTCTTACATATGATCCCCAAAGCATCAGCTATCAAAGAGAAGATTGGCAAGTCAGACTAAATCAAAATGAAAAACATTTGTGGGGCGCCTGTGTGGCTCAGTCAGTTAAGTGTCTGACTTGATTTCGGCTCAGGTCATTATCCCATGGTCATGAGATGGGTCAGAGATTGAGCCCTGTATTGGGCTCCATGCTGACAGAGGGGAGCCGGCTTAAGATTCTCTTTCTCCCTCTCCCTTTGCTCCTCCCTCCTCTCAAAAACAAAACAAAACAAAGACAAAATGAAAAACATTTGTGCTTTTCTTGACACCATCAAGAAAGTGAAAAGATAACTCACAGACAAGGGGGAAAATATTTGCAAATTGTGTATCTGATAAAGGGCTTGGACTCAGAATATATAGAGAACACTTACAACTCAACAACTTAAAAACAAATCATCCAATTTAAAGCCAGGCAGGGTATGCCTGGGTAGCTCAGTTTGTAAGGCGTCAATTTAAAACCAGGCTAATAAGCATATGAAAGGATACTCAACATCATTACTTATTAGGAAAATGCAAATCAGATATATCAGATATATATATCTGACATATGTATATATGTCAGATATATATAAATCAGACATATCAGATAAAGGGCTAATATCGAAAATGTACAAGGAACTCACCAAACTTCACAATCACAAAACAAATAATCCAGTGAAGAAATGGGCAGAAGATATGAACAGACACTTCTCCAAAGAGGACATCCAGATGGCCTACAGA